>NC_081770.1:14762454-15362454 GCF_963082965.1 Carassius carassius | reverse complement strand
AGCTTATCTTTATTACCTTAAACGGAAAGAGTCCAATGTCTAACTGAAAATGAACCTGTCATAGGCCTCAAGGTGCCCCGGGTAAAATGTCCGTCCACGTTACTGACACTCGTACATATATTATCCTACATTATCACATATTAGCCAAGGCCAAACTCAGACGTGGTATGTGAACCATTTGACACTTTCCACGGTAATTATTTTAAATAAAGCAGAATATTTATTATTTTCCATTTTAAATGACTCTAAAATGCATTTCTGCAGCAATTTACTTTTAGAAAACAAACATATAATTTTAGGGGGAAAACACTGAGTAAATACTTCCACCGCAACGTCATTTTATGCAGCATCTGAAATGACTTTTGCGTTTAGCATTCTGTGATTGAAATGACATGTTGAACATCTCGTTCCAAATTTCATACACTGCATATTATGTATCTTAGAACGATAACATTGCACACATTTAAATAATATTTCCATGCTTGACACACCTAACTAAAAATGACTAATTTTCATACAGAAGGTTAAATATTGATATAGTGACTGTTCGGGTTAGCCTAATTTCATGTCACTTTCAGTTTAAAAAAAAATCTAGGTCTGGAAGAAATATTAATTGAATATTATTTACATACAAAATTATTGATTTATAAGTTGCAAAATAAACTATGAAGGGATGGTAAATCGTTTCTATGACACTATTTACCTGATTTTCATATATATATATATATATATATATATATATATATATATATATTAATCTATAGTTTGTCCCACAACAAAAAAAAGTGTTCTCTGTATCTTTTAGTCAAAGGGTCAGTCAACATGCACGTTTCACATCCCATTATAACGAGACAAAACATTTTTCAATGCGCACATGCATTGGCTGGCCCATATATTAAAAAAATGACAAAAAACAACATTCCGCGGGAAGGGCTCGGATATTTAAGACGCAACCTGTACAAAAGTGATTATTTGCCTGCAGACATTCAGCTGCGAGAAGCGATACGAATTGCTGCGAGCCCCACGCGCTGGCAGCGCACACATATTCCGCGTGCGGCCCCCGCAGCCATTCATTCCTCTCTCTCTCTCTCTCTCGCTCACCTCCGCGTCTGCCGAGTGTGCGCTCTGCGCTGCTCTGAAATGGAGGGTTGCGTGCGTGTAGGCTACTCTAGAGACTAGCGCTGGCTCTAGCCAGCCCTCTCTCTCTCTTTGTCTGTCTTTTCTCTTCTTGCTTGCGAATACAAATCGATAAGAATTGGGTGCTCTGAGACTTGGGACCAGAGAACTTATATTCTGAACTAGATCCTTTTTTAAACCGGAGTGACATTCGATTCAGTCAAAGGTTCTTGAACTTGCATCCCTCCACCGATGTAGATCGAACCCTGAGCCTTTTATTGCGTTAATATTCCTCCGTGCCGGAACTTCTCTGCTGAATTGACAGTGCGAAACGTTATAGTACGACTTTCCATAACCTGTTCTCAGTGAGTCATATGCACTTGTGATTCAGTTGGACTGAATGAATCTGATTCAGTTACAGTTAGTCATGTTTCAACTTCCATTGGAAGGCTCGTGAAATGACAAGACGTGAAAACTGCATTTTTTTCTCACCAAGCATTTAAAAAGTCCTAAAAGAACCTTTCATGAAGAGTTAAGGATGCAAAACAGGCACAATTCTTACGATTCCCGTACCCTATTAAATTCCAAAGACCCTATAAGGTCGTTTTTAGCTCGTGCACAAGATAATGAGTAGATTATGTACCTCGTCCCAACTTTACTCATCAATAAATATATCTTGTCATCAGCCTTGTTAGGTAACACATTTTGTTATGATAATAAAAGAGACCACATGTGAATTCAGATTAATATTTAAACGTCTAATATGGATAGCTCAATGTGTGGATGAAGCAACAAAGGATTTCATATATCTTTTATTGCTTCTAAAGCATGACCTCTTCAGGGTGTGTGGTTTGTTTTTAATTGAGAGCGGTGTCTGTGTATGATGACTTTGCAGCTCATTGCGTGCTGTTAATCGTTTAACTAATATACCATTCTCCACCATAATAAGGAGAGACACGACTAATAGCTGTTTAATAAAGGAGGTAACCTAGATGGTTTGCTATGAGAAAAAAAATCCTTTGTGGAAGTTGCGCTTCTCCTTTTCGGTTCCAAGTTGAACCTAAAGTGACTGGCATTTTCAAAGCACGTCTTTATAATCCATTATCTCTAAAACAGTGTATTTGTTTCAAAAATCCCAGCTTTTAACGTGTGAGAAAAAAAAGAAAGAAAAGAAAACAATGTATCCATGGGTAGGCGTCGCTCCGGGAGCGCGCAGCGATCCGTGCACGCCGGGGCTCCTGCTGCAGCACAAAAGCTCAGTGAAGCGAAGAGAAGAGCTCTCCCGTTTCAGCGCGCGCCGTCCCGCGGGACCGCTCGGACCGAGAAGAGACTTCAATCAAACCGTGACGTCTCCAGCGGGAGCCAAACTCCGAAATCCGATCCGCGCCGCATCTCTTCACCCTCACACGAACTAAAACGCTGGCGAATAGAGCCAAACGGACTGCCAAGACAAAAGCAAACTCTGGCAATACGATTTAGTAAAGAAATCAACTCTGTGGGGATGTCTGCTCGCGGGTGCTTAGGTGTTAAACACTAAATATTTAACATTTAGCCCAAATGTTTTGCTAATTGTTTTTTTTTTTTTTTAAGAGATGATGAATTGATTTGTTTTGACATATGTGCAGAGGGTCTATACATGGATTGCTCCAGATTCATTTCAGAAACACAAACTAAAGTTCTAACCAATAGCAAAAGTCGTTATAAATACACACACACACACACACACACACATATATATATATATACATATACATATACATATACATATACATATACATATATACATATACATATATACATATACATATATACATATACATATATATACATATACATATATATACATATACATATATATACATATACATATATATACATATACATATATATATATATATATACATATATACATATATATATATATATAATATTATAAAGCGAGGCCAGAGCACAATTCAATCACACATTTAAACAAAAACTAAAATATGAATTCTTCATAAAGCGTTAAGTCGTCATATATTTTGTTAAACACAAAATAACCAGTGGGCTGGTCTCTAGGATGTCTCCGTAACCTCTAATGCAGCCAAACTCATTTTGATTTCCGCCAGATTCAAGGCCAACATCAATCACTTAAAATAATCTGTGAGCTGTGGCACCGGTTTAACTCAGGCCATGACTTGCCGGTCTGAATTCCACCCGCGGGTAGGTTATATGTATAGAGCATTACAACACGGGGCAGACATGTCACACTTTCTCTCTTGCAGATCTGACTGTGCCATCGGAATATAGGCTGGTCTGTCTCCAGCAGACAGGCTCGGCGGGTGAGGAGACCGTGCAGGCGTGAGCTCACACTGAGCTGACGGGCTATAAATAAACAAACCCGGGGAGCTGGGGGTCTCAGCGGGGCGAGTCGGGGGAGTGAGTGGACGACATTCACGGTGGAAGACAACAGGTATACACGCCAGTTCGTGTACAAACACTGCAATCTTGAAATGCATTAATAAAAAAAAAAAAAAAAAAAAGATACCAAAAACTAGGCTAAATGAATGCATGCATAGAAATATAGTGCGGGTTAAAATAAAAAGTATTAAGTCTAAAAAGTTTGTATCATTTAAGAGAATACAAAACTGAACCACTTTATGGAAGCTTCGATTAGGTTGTATTGAACAGATTGGAACAAATAATAAGCAGATTGTCGTCTTTTATATAACACTACATCTGTCATTAGTTCCACTCTATAAAGTTTGCAATGTTTGATTTACAAAGTAAAAAGTCTTATTCAGTTTAATGCTTTAGTTTGTGTGTGTGTGTGTGTGTGTGTGTGTGTGTGTGTGTGTGTGTGTGTAGGCCTACACACACACGCGAATTAACGTTCCAATTACAAGCAAACATGGTTTTGTGTTTTCATATCTTTCGCATTTAAGGGCAACAAATAACTTCTCACTCTGTCTAGTTCTTCAGAAGAATAGGCCTACACGAAATAACCCAAAAATTAAAGCCTACATTGATCTAAAGAACTTATAAATATAATATCAAGCACTCTTTAAATCTACAAAGATCCAATGGGCCAAGTCAAAAACTTCTACAGCCAAATGGGTCTTATTGGGAATCAATTACAAGAGCTGTTGTGGAATAGCTCGAGAACACGTTAAGAGTGCAGCGATGCGCGTCAGATTGAAATGCGCTTTTTAAATTGACAGTGTGATTGAGTCAGGCTAAAACACTGGATGCCAAAAAAATCTGCAGTAGCCGTTTAGGCAAGACTATGAAAATACGGATGGATCCAGGGCTTTTCTTTCCACCAGGATTCATACGGATACGCTCTGGCATGTTTGATTAATAGCGTCCACAGCGCTTTAATTATGTAGAATAGCACGTCGCGAGCATTTAGAAAGGAGACTCCTGTGAAAAATTAACCCACGGGGTTGACTACAAAAAGCAGGCCAGTAACTAGGGGCCTAATTTTGCCTCAGCATAACCAACAACAACGTATCTTCACTTTAGCGAAACTATTTTATTTCTGAATGTCGAAACTCTTTACAAATTTGAATCACTGGTGATTTAAATAACACTCATCAAGTCAACCTAGATAAACCTGGGATTATGGGTCTTCTTCAAGGCACAGTGATAATGGTTCATTGATCAGCCCTTGTGGGAATTGAACCTGCAAACTTTCGGATACCATCACAGCTCGGATTCAATCCTGAGGTTTTTTCTCCAAAGCAAGCATCAGGGTGCGACATCCCAGCATTGTCTGTTATGAGAAAATCGCACGATAGTCTGCGTGACATAGCGAGAGAAATATGTGAAGTGGAGAAAACTAGCGTCAATACGGATGTTTAATGTCCAAACGGCCGCGCCTGTCAAAGACAAAGAGGTTTCCCTAACTTCAAAGCTCTGTGGTGGATTATACACAAAACTGTCAGTGTCTTCACTTTGTAGGAACCGGCCAGGACATTTCCTCCCGTCCCGGACACGAGCCGACAGTGAATAACTTTGAGCGCAAGAAGGTCGCGAAGTGTCTCGTCTACATTCGTGATAATTCTCAAAAAGAGGATTTACAGAAACACGAAAGCACTAATACTGAAAACTATCTGGCGTCAATGTCTAGCCCATGCTCCACAAGAAACATTTCATTCGTTTTAGATGAATTCATCAGCTACTTCTGTCCATAATGTTTCCTTTCAGTCCTCTGATAAAGCTCATTGAAAAAAGAAATGGAGGTGACCTCCAAACGTGCCTACTTGTTTGGAGGTCACATCCAATTCTTGTATTCTAGGAGCTTTGTAAAAGACCGAAAAGGAGCATTTACTGCAATTTTCATATGGTTAGCAACCGTCATATAAAAGGGCGAGGCTCGCGAAATCAATAGCGTGCGCGGTGTATCCCGATCGGAAAAAAAGTCCACGCGCCACCGCAAGCGCGCGCTGCCGCCTCATTACTCAACACGAAAAGAAAAAAAAATGAACACACGTGAATTTCACAGAAACCAACAGTTCCACAAATCTACGATTTGATTTCGCTATGAATAGGCTGTGATGCACAGTAAAAAGGTCAGCTACTAAAAAGGAAAGTCCCGTAACATGGGAAACGGTTCTTTGGCTCGTGTAGACGGTCCTCGAACTGACAGGAAAACTAGATCAAATAGATTTATAAAACGAAAAGCAATGTCTGATGTTCATATACAAGCACAAACAACCAGCAAGAAATGTCAACAACATCTCCGCGAGCGCGACACCAGTCAGCCCGGACACAAAATGTTGAAAACTTATCAGCAAACGCAAGTTTTACACCGAAATGTCAAAACAGGTGTTTATATGCCAGGGTTCGTGGTTTAAAACAGTTTTGGGTATCAAAAACAAACCCTCTTTAGCTTTGCCAAAGGTCCGCACGAAACTGATCGGACGCATTTGCCTAGACTGGACAATGTAACGGAACAAACACACGCAGATAAGACACGAGAAACACCGATAATAAAGCTTCAAACCTTCTTACCTGAATGTAGTGATGCGTGTTGTTCATCGAGTCGCACTGAAAGTATGGGGATTCCTCTTTAAAAATGTACGTTTTCACTTTTTGAGTTTTTAAGATATGCAAAGATTCCCGTTAAAACAAAGAGGACGAGATGCCGCTGTTGAAAGCCGCATTACACTGTAGCCTATATAACTCGGGTCAGTCTACTAAGCCTAGTTTTCTCTTTTTCAAAAGAAGTCCTTCAGAAGTTCAAAGGATCTCCGGACTTGCCGAATACGAATATCCATCCACTCCTGAAAAAGCTGTGCACGCGAACAGGAGCTCCATGTACATCCATGCAGACGCAGTCGAACGTAATTCCTTTGATTCGCAAGAGGAGGACGGACGGCTTCGCCACGAATCGCGTGAATGCACAGGTGGCGAAAGATCCCCGGGGCTCTGGCTAAACTGAACTCAGTCTGCTAGGCTATATGACGCCTCGCAGCGCCATGTTGGGCTCAGGCGAGACAACGAGCGATCGAGAGCCACGCCGCGAGAACGGCGGCAGTGTGTTTGCTCGTGTGTGCACGGGCCGGTCCTCACACGCACATTCACGGACCACTGGCCAACAAACCCGCAACAAGAACTCCCCTCTCTCTCTCTCTTTAATCTCACGGACCGATCGCGGGAAATTTTCCGTTTCTTTGTCCCGGTTCCGATACGCGATATCGCTGGCGCGCTGAGTGCTTTGCGCGACTGCTGCTTGTGTGTGCGTGTCTTTCCGCGAGCGCGTGCAGCGGGGAATGAAAGCTGAGCGCAAGACGCCTGTCTCTCCTTCTCTCTCTCTCTCTCTCGCTCTCTCTCTCTCACTTACCCAGAAGGCCAGTCGGGGGAACAACCGCAATTACCATAAACCCAGTAGGCTGCGCTCCCTCTGTACGACTCGACGCGCCCGTGTAGAGTACAGCGAGAGGGGGGTGCTTCACACAGCGTACGGGCTCCGTAAACAAAATTAATCGGCAGTGCCGCTGAGAGGCTTCTGGAAAACCACAAAACGGAATTTTTGGCTTATATTAGAAAGAGAGAAGGGAGGTGGTGGGTGGATTTATAGGGTGTTTTAAACAGTATAGATGGCTTACATTGATATAAATGTGACTTTTTTTAAGCAGAACACATTTGTATTTTACATTTTTGAAACAAAGATTGATCAATCATTACAATTCTATCCAACAGAACGCTTTAAACCCTCGTTCAGTTTTTTTGAGCACATTAAGACATAGGCCTACCCAAAATAACAGCATGTATAATTGTGGTTATACGAAATAAAGATAATTAATTAGTTGTTGGAATGTGATCAGAAATGCACTTAGGCCTACATAAAAAAAAAGTGACAGACTTCGCTGGAGCCAAATATGAAGCAGAAGCCAAAGTTTTATTTCAAATGATCTTGTCATGTAAAATGACACATTAATGGTGCTAATGTCATGGATAAACTTAAAATGTTTAAAGAACAATTTTAGAATAAAACGTTCTTATAGTGCAACATTGTTTAAAGATGCTGACATTCTCAGGATGTTTTAAGTGCTAAAAACATTTTTGCAAACCTGGGGACACTCGAACTATTCATCAACTACCTACTGACATGATTAGCTTAATAATCAAAATTCCTAGCAAGTTCCCAGAACCTAAATTTGAATGTTTGAAATACATTCCATTTTAGAGCATTTAGAATGTTTTAGAACATTAAGATGTTAACTAGTATGACGTATGTTTACATTTAAATAAGTACTCATTTAAATAGAATATTGGTAAATGTGGCTGATGTTTGTGGCCGCTCTGCACGAGAGGCTGTTGTTGTCGCGCCTCGGAGAGGAGCGGGATAATCGCGCGAGCTGCGTGTGTAACAGGATTGCTCGGGGCTTTGACGGAGGATGTATTGGCCAACGCCTGACGGGCAAACCCTTCCCCCACACGCGAGCATCATCCCCGGGGGAGGCGACCTCGAGGTCACAGCGCTGGGGAACGCGCTTAAAGAGCTCGGGAACGTGCTTAGAGTCCTATATGCGCAGGCGAACGATTGGTGTTTGAGCAAAACTCGGGAATGAAAATGAAAATATTCATCAATTCTGTATCTAGAGAGATGCCATGATCCAGAAATATTTTAAAGTTTGATGCCATTTAAAATCTTTTGAAGTTTTATGATTGTGTCTAATTGGTCAAACTACAAGTTGGCGTTTTTGTCAAATAAACGTGATAAAGGTCAAGTTATATCGTGACTTGTGATGGATGGCAATTTTGAATTACTTTAGAAATTGTATAAATAAAATAAAATCAGTCTGATTGATTGTGGTCTCAAGTAATTTATCTAGTCTAAATATTGTAGTATGAAATCCTGCCTAAGCATCCAACTAAAATTAACCAGGAGCAAATGAGACCCAAATTCAATCAAAACAGACCCTATTTGAAGACTATAAAAAGTACAATTCTGAAGAGATAATAAAAGACAATGATAATGTTATCTACTGATAAGAAAGAGACAGTGCGTCTTTGATGAAATATGTGAGAATGTATATGAGAGTCAGAACGTATTATGTTGATGTTTTCAGAGACTGGGACATACATATTTAAACAACGGGTACTCCCGAATCTCCTCAAATGAATCCCGAAATAAACAGGTCATTAGGCCTAATTTAACACTGGATATTAGAATTCTTCAGCTGGCACAAACGCTCCCCATTCATTAAACTCTAAATAAATAAGAGGCGAGTGTGGTGGGCTTTTGTGTTGTTGTTTAATCTGATCTCTTCAAGGCCGCCCCTACCTTCCCCCATGCAGCCTTCATTTATACATGCATGGGGTCTCTCTCAAACCCCCGTCCCACCCTCTTCAGCTCTCCATTGTGTTCAGTGCCCGAGGCGCAGTGCTTCGCGTTTTCTCGCGGAATAAAGAGACGGAGGAAGAGGAAGAGACGAGTGAGTGGCCCTCAGCGCCGGTGTTAATGTCCGCGCATCGAGAGGATGACACTTGCAGGCGTCATCTGTCACTCAAACCTTTCACAGCAGCAGAGAAGGGGTCGAATTACTCCAGAAATACTCCATGTGTGCATCTATCTATCTATCTATCTATCTATCTATCTATCTATCTATCTGTCTGTCTGTCTGTCTATCTGTCTGTTTATCTATCTATTGTATCGTTCTATCCTTCCGTCAGATTCAGCTTTGTTGACATGGTTCATAAATAAAATAAAATATTTATAAATAAAGACAAAAGCTCTACAATGTTTAAAGTTATAAAAAATACATTAAATAAATAAAAAATCAATTTAAAAATACAAAGTTCAAAAATTACTGGAAAAATAAACTCTCATTAATGCCACAATTGTTAAAATCAGAAGTGTTGTCATAATAAATGAATAATTAAATTTGAAGGCCTACTTATTTTAATAATAATAATTATATATATATATATATATATATATATATATATATATATATATATATATATATATATATATATATATATATATATATATATGCAAGAGCACAATTAATTACAAAAAAACACAAAAATTATAAAATAATTGGTATAATTGGTATACATGGCTTGGTACAATGTTTTATTACTATAACTTATATATAAATCATTGTCTTCTCTGCAGGCACACATTTTACTGTTTGTTTGTTTTTTAATCATATATTTGTTGAAAGATACATTTTCATATAGAATAACACTAACACAATATTTAAATTATTTATGATTCATAAATACTTTTAAAATAATAAATATTATTACTATTTATCTAATAACATCTTACACTTCTATAATAATAATAATTCCTTATAGCGCTTTTCACTAGAAGGGGTAATCTCCTCAACCACCACCAGTGATTATTACTGTATATTATAGGCTAACTGTAATTAATAATGTACAAGCTCATGGATGACACGGAACTCCAGGCAGACTTCTGCAGCGTTGCCCTATCAGGGTCATTGTGTCGGCAGTGTCCCGTTGGGTGGGCCGATGGCTGGGTCAGTCTAATTGTCTGCTATTGAATTACCTAATGGAATGTGAAAATCAGAAGAGGCGTGTCACGGGGTCGCGCTCAGCGCGCTCCAGTCCCGCTGCTCAGGGCGAGAGTAAGACACTGTGCGGGACGAAATCTCCTCCGCGGGCAAGAGACGGGGAACAGTGCTTTTGAAAACGATCATGTTAAATGGATTATGTTGTGGGTGATATTTTTTATGTTTGTTATTGACTAAAAGACCAAAGCAAATGATGTGTGTAGCCCATGTGTGTTTTGAACCTAGAAGGTTAATTGTAGTGTAACAGCTAAACTCTTACACTAGCATTTTAATAATTATTTTACCATTATAGTTATAAACATTCTATGTTTATATGGTATATATTTATGCATGCAGCATTTATAACTTTAACTGAAAGAACATGCAGAAAATGTGTACTCTGAAATAAAAAAAGTGGTGAAAATGTTACAAAGTGTGTCAAAAGACCTAAAATATACCCTTTCTCAATGCAAATTTCAATGTTTTTGATGTGTGTGTGTGTGTGTGTGTATGTATGTGTATGTGTGTGTATATATATATATGTATATATATATGTATATATATATATATATATATATATATATATATATATATATATATATATACACATACAGTATATAGCAGTATAATATATTATTTAATTACCAAATGTATTCTCAACGTCTGATTCATCACCAGTCTGATGACCAGCCTACAGCTCACCAAGATATGTATATATTTTTTTATATAAATAACTATCATGCATGCAGCTTTTTTTTACGTCTATTTCAGCTCAGACATTATTTTCAATATATACTACTCGTTGACTTATTGACTTATTTTGAAAAAGCATGGGTCATATAAGGCTTCTCGGCCGAACACATGACGAAGGTCTGCGTTAGGAGACACGTGAAAATAAAGTGACAGGCTCAGGGAAATAAAGGAGCGCTGGCTCGCGGAGATGAACGCGAGCGACACGAGCGGTTAGTGACGGAACAAGAGCTCCTCCAAGCGGATAACGAGGACATTACAAGAAAATCAGCGAGCCTGGAGAGGACCATCAACGATGTGAGGCTTGGAAATACAAGATCATGGCCCTCAGATTGTATTCAAATTGCTAAAAAAAAAAAAAAGGAATGTATGTATATCAATTCTATGACCTACAAATTGCTAGTTTAACTTCAGGAGTGTTTTTTTGTTATCCTGGCTTTTGAGTTGTTGCAGTAGATGAAATCAAATCAAAGTGTAGCCTATTTACACTAATTATACAGAATTATTATACACTACCCTGTTATTAAAGTATTTCAAAGTAGACCGCAGTCAAGTTAGGATGAAAACGATGCTATGTCTTTAGAATGGCACGTGATGGACAAATGTCTTTTTAAAAACTCTTTTATAAAGATTTTGTCAACTTTTGTTTGAGCTCAACTATCAGTATGTTGCTAATCAACAGTGCAATCCACTGAACACAAACTAAGGTAAGTTACCCTTTATATTCCTCATATAGCCTCGTTTTCATTCCTGTCACATATTACATTTGGTAGCCTAAGTGCTACAAGCTAAGTGATGTAAGCCAGCTGAGTAAAATATATCTACATAATAAAACTTAGGCTATGAATGGTTATGTTTAAAGTTTTTAAAAACATGTTTAAAGCTAAAAGAAGGCTAAAAATGAAGTCACACAGACTAAATGCTTAGGACTAAGTAACCATGGCTCATGATGAGTAAAATCCTCACAGACTTACTGCATGACACATATCCTGCTGGCCTGAAGGTCACCAACCTGCATATATATATATATATATATATATATATATATATATATATATATATATATATATATATATATATATATATATATATATATATATACTCGATCGCACATTCATTTCAATTAAGGTCGATCAAATAAAGTTTAAAAGTCCCGCAGTGGAAGCCGAAGCGCTGCTGCAACAGGAACAGCAGCAGTGGGTTGCCAGGTCCCAGAAATATTTCCAGCCCAATGACAACTCAAAACCCGCCCAAATGGAATGAAAACTAGCCCAATTTTTCAGTGTCCAATCAGATTAGACAACGGCTGGATTCCCACAAAGGGCCTTAAAATAAATATATATAAGTTTAAGTTTAAAGTATTCACCTTTTGTCTTACCCAAATTCTTAATATCACACACTGTGTTTTTTTTAATACACAATCTCATACAATAAAAGGTCAAATAAGAATATATGCTTTTCTCTCCAGATCTGCAGCTGTTCTGTTTACACACAAGCATCAATATTAAAATTAACACACTGTTAAACTAAATTAACATACACTGGCTTTTATCATTATTACAAATAATTTTATTTTAGACATTGGTGCTCTCTTCCCCACCCTTCTCAAGGTGGTGCTGAATAGATTTCAGCAGTAAAGAGAGAAAGCATCCGTGGTGATGGTTTAAATTCATGGCAGCATATGTTTCTTCTTTGCATGTAAGCTCGAATCTTCATTATATTTAGCAAAGAATTCTGCTCTAGCCTGTTTCGTAGCTTGTTCTTTATCAGTGACATTTGGGAAAATGAACACTCAACTGCTGCATTGCTGAATGGTAGAGCAAGAAGACTCAATGCAAAATTCCCAAGATCTTCAAAGTTTCTATCACCTGCAGTATCTGTGTATGCAGAAACTTCTACCCAGAAGTCCTCTGTTTTGCCATCTTCTGCATTGTTCCATTCCAGAGTGTGAATTACTCTCCACTGTTGCTCTGCTTTTCCTACATCTCACTTGAAGAGGTGGAAAAAGGGAAGATCATCAATCCTTGGCTTACTTGACGACAGAGTATGACTCGGTGACAGGAATTTGAGAGCCTCTAACTGTTTAATGTTATCTGGAAGTCTCTTCCTAATTTCCTTAGATAACTCTAGCACGTAGTCCCTGTACGTGCGTTTCATATCCTGTTCAGCTAGGTCACTTATTCCATTGGCTTCAAACAAAGCAAGACAGAACTGCACCCCAAAGTCTACGGCATCAAGTGGCAAAAGATTCTCATCAGAAAGGTTAAACTCCATGATGTCTTGCCAGCTCTGGAATGTCTTCGGCAAACCTATGCGCTCAAGCAGGGACCGGTAAAATGTTAGAAGTTACGTAAGAAGTTTTGCAGGATCAGGTTTGTGAAGTTGAATTGTTTGGAGGAATTTCAGGTATATCAGGTTAATATTGTCACTATACATTTGGTACAGCAGTTCTGCAGCATAGCTCCTCTCACTGTCTTTTGTCAACTGAAAATGCAACTTAAGCTCCACATACTGTGCAAGGATCTGGTTGATGCACTCACTAATAGCGAGCCACCTAGTGTCAGACTGTTGCAGAATCTTCAGTGGGCTTTCACCTACATTTATGGTTTTGTACAGTTCCGAATATTTTTGGAGACGCTGGGTGGCATTTGAAAACCAACTGTAGGTCTGAGAAACCATGTCTGACGGCTTTTGATGCACAGAGCTGAAGAGAATGGCACACACACTTTATGTAGACAATATGAGGATTGCGGTCACGTAATTTCTGTAGCACTGAATTATGTTGCCCACACATTGTGTTACAGCCATCAGTTGCAAGACCGATGCAATTCAGTATGGACAATTTGTTTTCATCCAGAAATTTGAATAAAGCATTTGCTATGGTAAATGAATCAAAAGCTGTATTGATCATTCCTGCAAAAGTGCTAATGATTCGTGAGGGCTTTTTGCTGTAATATCTGATGACTATACACAGTTGTTTTTTGGTCGTGGCATCAGTGCTCTCATTAACAATTAGAGAGTATGGTCCACTTCCTACATCGTCCAAAAGGTCTTCATGTACTACTGGTCCTATCACTGAATTAATTAGTGCTGTGCATTTCGTTCGATGTAAACTAATGCCTTCGAAATTTCTTCCACAACAGTGGTCAACAGTTGAAGTGCTTGACAAGCAACATGGGCAGCCAGCTTCAACTCTGCCTCTTTCACAGGTGCATTATTTCTTAGAAAGGAACTGCCTGTGTCAAATAATGTTCTGCGCATTTGAGAAAGGAGCCGCATTTTGTTATGTTTTTCAGTCACAGCATGAGCTACCAGATCACTGTGGTGAGCTCTTACTTCACATTTGCAATATTTGCAGAACGCTTTTCTATCATTATTTGGAACACTTCGAATCCACTCATTTAATCCTTTCTCTGTCTCCCATTCTTTGCGATACTTCTTTCCATACTTTCCCCATTTACCTGACATTTTAGAATGCTGCTTGTTCATCCACAGACAACCGAACCGACGCTTCTGACTACAACGCTCTCATGATGTGAGTGACGTGATGATTTGTGATGTCAAAGCACATGTGGCACGCGCGCCTACTCGCATCTCGCGAGAAGCAGCGTTTGTTGCCAAGTATTCATTCCCGGGGATCAACACCCACTAATAAAAGGTTCCCTTTTATCTTTGTCAACAATTATTTTATTTTTATTTTATTTTTTTGCGGCCGCGGTACATTATGAAAGTAGCCCAAAAAACCGCAACCCGCAACTCTGTATTTTTTCCCGCAACTCATTTTCTAAAATAGCCCAATTGTGCGGGAAAACCGCTACCCTGGAAACCATGGCAGTGACGTCATGACGCAGGACGTCACGCGGTAGGCCGGTGTCACGTGACCGGTATTAAGAGGAAGCCAGTCCGTCAGAAAGATCCTGCTGAGATGAGTCGAATAATTACCAGCACGGTGTTTGCGTTTGTAAGCATTTTATCAGGTAAACTGACGTTGCGCTTAATCTTTTAGATGTACGTGTTTTATTTTGACCGGTCATTGTGTTTTTAGCGCTTGTTTAATGAAATAATGGCGACTGCAGTGAGATGCCATAATCTGCTGTCATGTTAATCGATGCAGTTTCTCTCGTCTATACAATGAAATTAACTGAATCCAATTCATTTATGTGGATTTGCTGCGATATTTTGTTGGTGTGGGTTTATGCTCTGAAATACAAACGGTTTTCCTATCAAATGTTGATAGTGAACGAGGAAGCCCTAGCAAGTCATGTGACAGTCATGGTTCATTAAAAAATAATAATAATCTTACGTTGTTGATCAGTAATAAGTTTATTATAGTATTAATGATTTTTTTTAGACTGGTCATTGTGTTAGGAAAGGGCTTTTCATTTTTTTAGATGCCAAAATGTTATCATTCTCGTATGAAAAGCACTTATATATGTTTAAGTTCTTAGAAGTTCCCAGTTTGCGATATTATTTGGAAAACATTTAGTTTCTGTTACGTTACATTATTTAGCTTTTTTACTGCTCTACTATAAGTTGGTACTGATAGATGTTTATATTTATTTGTATGAATATTTATTTTCATCACTCTTATTTACTTATTTTAATCTAATTTGTATTTATTTAGTAAAATCCTATTTTATTATTATTTAATTTGCATGTTTTATAATTTTTTTTCTTTTAACCTTTTGAAGGACCTCAATGTCTGAATGCCATTGGATTAATTAATTACATTTAAATTTATGCATTTAGCAGACTTGCTGACTTTGCATTCAGTCTAACAATTTTTCCTAACGTGTTCCCTGGGACTCGAACCCCCAACCTTGCACTTGCTAACACAATGCTCTACCACTTAAGCTACAGGAACACTTAGATTAGTTGTCAAAATATGAAAGCAAGTGTCATTTATTGCAAGGAAAGATTGTGGTAATGTTTGTCAGTGTTGTTTTCTGTACTATTTTCTATCAGGTGTTTTGGGCGACAGCTTGACTGTTCTGCGCAGCCCGTCATATGTGACATTCCAGGATGGACAATGGCCCATATCAGGAGAAAAGGTCCCTGATTTAGTCTCCCTGACCATGGGCTTCTCCGTCAGTGAGGTATAACGTCTATTTAATCATGTAACGGCACTTGTGATGTCTTCATGTAAACACTGTAGCATGCCTGTGGTTTTGTTTGCAGGATCTCGATTGGCCAGGTCTGGCTGCTGGCTCACTCTTCCAACGCCCGCGTGCAAACGCTCTGATTGTCGTGCGCGGCTTGGACACCCTTGACTTTCCGAAAAACATTTCCTCCTACCCTCTCGAAAATGTGAGTGATGCATTCTCATGTGCATGGGTTATTTTAGGTTCTGTGGTGCATGAATGCAAAAGCTGGTCTTTGTCTCTGACTCTTTCTTGCTTTCATGTCTTTGACTCAATGTGTTATCATGTCTCTTTAACCTTTAAATGAACGGGTAAATTTCAATAAGTCACTATTGACCCTGAAAACAGAGAAGAGAAAAGTTTCAACAGCTAATTTGTAAGTTTCAGAATATGAGGATATTTCAGGATTGAGTAGCCGTGTAGTTTCCCTGCTTGACTTCCCTTATTTTCTATCATGAGACTGATGGCAGTGCTTTGTCCGTCTATCTGTCTCTTTCTGTCTTGTTTCAGCCGGTTCCGTTCACTCTGGACAGTGTGGCAAACACGGTGCACACTCTGTTTGCTGACAGCACCCCTGTGGTTCTGCAGCTCGCCCCCAGTGAGGAGGTATGACCTCAGCAAATCTCTGGCACATTATGACTCGCTAACCACACAAGTGATGCCTGCAAACACACAAGTGATGCCTGCAAACACACAAAGTGCTCTGCAGATAAAGATGCACGTGAGATGCTTAATCAAATGCAAAGTTAAAATTAGACCTTCTTTATTCAGTGTTAAGATAAAGGATGTAGTAACACTTTAGAATAGGTAACACTTAACTATTAACTACGACACTTCTCTCAATAAATTCTTAATTTACTGCTTATTAATAGTTAGTAAGGTAGTTGTTAGGTTTAGGTATTGGGTAAGATTAGGGCTGTAGAATAAGGTCAAGTAGAAGAAGGCATTAATATGTTCTTAATTAGCACTAATACATGGCTAATAATCTAGTAATACTGTATGCATGCTAATAAGCAACTAATATGTGTTACCTATTCTAAAGTGTTACCAAAGATATATATGTATGTATATTTCAATTATTTTGTTTATAATTAGCAAATACATTTCTCCTTTAACAAACTGAGAGACTGTCTAAATGTTTTTTTTTTTTTTCTTTTGGTGAAATTCTCACAAAGTCATAGATGATGTTAATGGGACATGTTTTGAACCCTGAACGTTCATTAAATACATTTCTAATATTAAGAGATGTCTTGATTATGTGTTTCAGAGGCTGTATATGATGGGGATGGCCAACACTGTTTTTGAGGACCTACCCGTGACCCTGCAACAGATCCGTGGACGCCTGTCCCAGGATGGATCTGTCCTCACGTCGCTTCCTCTCATCTCTCTCAGCCGTAATAATGAGGTGAAGACTCCTGGTGTTGAGATCTACTTTGTCCATAGATACAAATAACTAATTAAATTTGTATTTATCTTTCAGTATTGATAGCCTTGTGGGCAGCGTGCTGACATATAGCACTGTTGTATCACGGGCGTCCCAAGTTCGAATGTTCTGGGAATCCCAGCTCGAGAATCTATGTATTTATCTATTTATCTATCTGTCATTTATGTATTCGTGTTTACATTATTCACACACTTTATACAGACATGCACTGTAAGTTTCTGAAGCAGTTTTTCGGTCATTGTAGGAAGTGGCTTTTGCCTCGCTGTAAATATCGACATGTGAAAGAGGTTGTTACAGATAGAAACCATTGTTCAGTAGATGCATGTTGGTTTTTGTTTCCAACCATAAACTAGGCGTTGATCTGAATAAACCGCTTTGAATGTGTTCATGTGGTGGTCTGTGTTTTTCAGGCTGATCTTCTGTTCCTGTCTGAGGTTCAGGTTTTGTATGACATTTCAGCTCTGGTGAGTTTCTTTGTCTGCTCTGAGCCTATACCCTTTATTGCAGTCTGTCCCATATAAATCAGCCGTGCAAGATATTATAGATTCATTTTTGCTTCTCTATTTTAAAATCATTTTATTTTTAATCCTGCCTCAATGTTTGCATCTGCTTGTTTGTCTTATATAATACATAAATACATAAGTATGTTTTCTTAATAAAAAAAATTAATTAAATAAATAAAAAATCTCTTTAATCTGATTTAAATTCCCGTGGCATCTTTTTTAAAACAAAGTGGATTGTCCTTTTTTTTTTTTCACTGATGATTTACTCTATTGATTGTGTGTTATTGACGTATTTCTTTCTGTTTGCTACAGTTGCAGAAACACAAGCATCTGGCTAAAGACCCAGCTCCTGACCTGTACTCTCTAGAGCTCGCGGGGCTGGAGGAGATCGTCCGTCGTTATGGCACAGACTCTCCTCAGTTCGCCGACGCTACCAGGATCCTGACGTCCGCTCTGCAGAAGGTAAAAAAAAATTTTTTTTTTTAAATTAAGCACTAATAAAAATGGAAGTTACTAAACTAAAATTAAAATCAAACAGGAAATATAAAAATAAAAGCTAATTCTAAATATTAGTGATATCAGTGACGTTAAGATAACTGCAGTGCTGGCCTCTTTCTTGTTTACTGACACAAAGGTTTTGAATGCAACAAAGTACACTAATTTTACTGTAGTTTTAATTTTTTAAAATACATTAGTGTAACAATGTAAATACAGTTTGATAATGTGTTCATATTGTATAATAGATAGTAGTGTATTGTAAATTATCACAATAAATATGACAGTAATTACAGAATTTCTAAAACTTAATCGCAAGCAAAAGTATATGTGTGTGTGTGTGTATATATATATATATATATATATATATATATATATATATATATATATATAACAATGTTCTGCTAGAAAAGAGGAAGACTAGTAGTTTATTTTTTTTTGTCATTGTTGTTTTAATTAAAGCCTTAGGACAGTTAAGTTTTTCATATTATTTTTTGCATTAAGGCATTTCTTTAGGCAAAAAAAATGGAATTGTGCTTTTTCTTATTTTAAGATGGAAAAATAGCACACTTTTACTTTGTAAAACTGTGTGTGTGTGTTTATATATATATATATATATATATACAGGTCCTTGTCAAAAAATCACAGCATATTGTGATAAAGCTCATTATTTTCCATAATGTAATGATAAAAATTTAACTTTAATATATTTTAGATTCATTGCACTCCAACTGAAATATTTCAGGTCTTTTATTGTTTTAATACTGATGATTTTGGCATACAGCTCATGAAAACCCAAAATTCCTATCTCAAAAAATTAGCATATCATGAAAAGGTTCTCTAAACAAGCTATAAACCTAATCATCTGAATCAACTAATTAACTCTAAACACCTGCAAAAGATTCTTGAGGCTTTTAAAAACTCCCAGCCTGGTTCATTACTCAAAACCGCAATCATGGGTAAGACTGCTGACCAGAAGGCCATCATTGACACCCTCAAGCGAGAGGGTAAGACACAGAAAGAAATTTCTGAACGAACAGGCTGTTCCCAGAGTGCTGTATCAAGGCACCTCAGTGGGAAGTCTGTGGGAAGGAAAAAGTGTGGCAAAAAAACGCTGCACAACGAGAAGAGGTGACCGGACCCTGAGGAAGATTGTGGAGAAGGACCGATTCCAGACCTTGGGGGACCTGCGGAAGCAGTGGACTGAGTCTGGAGTAGAAACATCCAGAGCCACCGTGCACAGGTGTGAAAAGCAGCACTGGACTGTTGCTCAGTGGTCCAAAGTACTTTTTTCGGATGAAAGCAAATTTTGCATGTCATTTGGAAATCAAGGTGCCAGAGTCTGGAGGAAGACTGGGGAGAAGGAAATGCCAAAATGCCTGAAGTCCAGTGTCAAGTACCCACAGTCAGTGATGGTCTGGGGTGCCATGTCAGCTGCTGGTGTTGGTCCACTGTGTTTTATCAAGGGCAGGGTCAATGCAGCTAGCTATCAGGAGATTTTGGAGCCCTTCATGCTTCCATCTGCTGAAAAGCTTTATGGAGATGCAGATTTCATTTTTCAGCACGACCTGGCACCTGCTCACAGTGCCAAACCCCCTGGTAAATGGTTTACTGACCATGATATATTACTGTGCTCAATTGGCCTGCCAACTCTCCTGACCTGAACCCCATAGAGAATCTGTGGGATATTGTGAAGAGAAAGTTTAGAGACACAAGACCCAACACTCTGGATGAGCTTAAGGCCGCTATCGAAGCATCCTGGGCCTCCATAACACCTCAGCAGTGCCACAGGCTGATTGCCTCCATGCTACGCCGCATTGAAGAAGTTATTTCTGCAAAAGGATTCCCGACCAAGTATTGAGTGCATAACTGAACATAATTATTTGAAGGTTGATTTTTTTTGTATTAAAAACACTTTTCTTTTATTGGTCGGATGAAATATGCTAATTTTTTGAGAGAGGAATTTAGGGTTTTCATGAGCTGTATGCCTAAATCATCAGTATTAAAACAATAAAAGACCTGAAATATTTCAGTTGGTGTGCAATGAATCTAAAATATATGAAAGTTACATTTTTATCATTACATTATGGAAAATAATGAACTTTATCATAATATGCTAATTTTTTGAGAAGGACCTGTGTGTGTATATGTGTATATATATAAAATAAACACACACACACACCTAAATAAAACAAGTTAGCTCCCAAAAGGACAACTTTTAGGTTTAGATATCCTTTTTTTTTTTTTTTTTTTTTTTTTACATGAGATTGTTATTGTTCATTAAATTTCATTATTCATTAATTACATTTGTATATACATTTCTCTACTTGGTTCCAGATATAAAATATTAGTTTTTTTGCCTAATAGTACTAAATAATACAGTACTATTATTATTTAGTACCAATACAGTATTACTATTATTATAGTAATAAATAATGCTGTTTTTAGTACTTTCAGATTTAAATCTGTTTGTGCATGTACAAAGTTTGCAGACGATGTCGCCAACGTCTACTCAAACAACGTGGTTGTAGAAGTGGTGACGGTGAAGACATTTGAAGCTCCTCTGACCAGGAAGTCCCGCTCCATCCTTCAGATCGTAAGTTAACTGCAATAAGCTTTTCTGAAAGCTAACGTTTATAAATAAATAAAACAAACTTGGAGCAGGTCCATATTTTCAGCGTTATTCTTATTCGTCAGGTTACGAGAAGAAAGAATCGTTTCAAGACCACTTCTGTAAGACATTCAACGTGTAAATTGTAGCTGGTTAGCAAATAGTAGTGTTTAGTTTCATCTTAGCGACCCTAACCTTTCCAACCCATGACCTTTTGTTCTTGTTCAAAAACAAAAAGACGGTTACAGTACAGTAGCGACCTACTTTTAAATGTTGACCTACATGTAACGCTAACATGTGGTTGTTTCAGAGTAACCAGGGCAGCCTCTACAACCTGGCCTACAAGTACGACTACGATTATGCCGTGGTCTTTAACATTGTCTTATGGCTGATGATCGTGTTAGCTTTAGCCGTCATCGTGACCTCGTACAACCTCTGGAACATGGATCCCGGGTATGACAGCATCATCTACAGGATGACCAATCAGAAGATCCGACTGGACTGATGATGCCCCCACCACACCCCATTACATTTTGTGTTTTGTATTTGAGTGCATTTGAATGTTTTATTTTTGATGTGGGTACCACAGAATTGCTTGTGTAAATGCTTCGCCTTTATGACGCAATCAAACACAGATATACAGATTATTTATTGATGCCTGTTGATAGATGGACCAAGAATATTTGTTTGATGTTTCTTAATTGCTGTATCTTGTAGATTTGCATAATGTGAATCTATTAAAGAGGAAAATCTGATGTTGGGCTGTAAAGAATTGAAATTTAAATCTATTTATTGTTTGTTGTTCAAGTCATTGTGCTGTTTTCCTTCCCGAATGCTGGATATAGTGTAGTTTCTCCATTCCCATGTACATTTTTTTCAATTAAATGAATGTCATTTTCAATGAATATAACTATATAGAAGAAAATAAGACTTTTAAGTGTGACTGTTGTGTACAAGGCCGTAACCATTTGTTGAGCATTGGGGACATTTTTAATAAAGTAGATTAAAAAAAACAGTGAAGGAAATAGATCTAATAAATCTAATTCTAGCAGGGAAGTGATAATTTTGAACTAGTTACATATAACATTTTAAAATATGCACACCTTTACTAATTTGTACGAAATTTGGCGAAAGCACAAATCGTTTCTTGTCTCATGTTCAGTTTGAATTTCCATGAATCATGTTAATGATACAGAAACGGTCATATTTGAGAGTCACGGTCGTGTAACTGCTGTAACATTTATATCACAAACATTTGTCAAATATTAAATGTTTCGCTACTTCCATCTTATCCGTTATTTTTAACCGTTAAAAATGGTGGCGCTGGAGTTCACGCGCTGCTTCTGTGAAGAATAAACCTCGCCCAGTTTGGTTTGTAACTTAAATTTATAATGGATACAGATCTGTATCAAAGACTGTTTACATACAGTCTATGATACAGATATGTAAAATCTTAATGGACTGGTTTTCCTCAGTGTCTATGGTGGTTACAGCCCTGTGTGTATATATGTCATTAATTCCTATGAAATATTGTGTTATCATACAAAATGTACAAATAACTGTAACCCAAATAATAATAATAATAAACTCCATCCATCTCTTAAAGCAAGTTTTTCTAGCAAGTGCATGCTAGAACACTTTCCTGAGGAAAACAATATTCAAAAGTTTAAAACACTTGGCTGATGTTTTTCTGAAACGATATTGAATCCCAAGACCCTTTAACTTGTTTTTGAACTTAATGCATGTATTTCGCTGTTGTTCTCTAGTTGTTGTTTTTTCTTTTCCAAAAAAGTAGCACTTTTTTACCAATCTGTTCACACAGTAAAAGCATGACAAAACTTAAGTAACACATATCTAGATCACATATATTTTGTGCTTCGTTCAACCTTGTATCATAATATTTTTGCACTTTTTTTGCACTTCCACTAAGATAAAGTAGTTTTCTGACCTAGTTTGATGGTTTTTGATGTGTTTGGGGTACTTGTCGGCTGTCCAGATTTGGGAGACCAGCTAAACACCATCTTGGCCAGTCTGAGGACCAACTAAATCATCCTAATACAGCATGGTTAACCACTTAAAATCAATACAATCAAACTGAAATAATATACTTTATAATAAACTAGTTATGTTTGTTAACCTAAATAAAAATGAATCAGGATTAATACATTTTTTTCATTGTAATTTTATTTTAATGCATTTAACCTTATTGTAAACTGTAACCACATTAATCAAGATCGATCTGTTAACATGTCTAAGGTACTTGGTAGCAAAACACATCCAAATTATGCATTTTGGAAATAAACAAATAACATGGTTTCATTCCAACAGTGACAGAAATACATTTACCTTTATAAAACTCAATCATACTGAAAATGATACACCCACAGAAGGTGTCAGACCTCATTATCAACTTTGCATGTTTCACGATGTGATGATTTCTGCATGTGTTGATCCAGAACGTGGCTTTGGGTTCTGAAGAAGTGCATAAGTGCCGTTTATCTGAATGGGATTTTCTCTTCGGGAACATGTGGGTAACTTGATTTCAGAATACTACGAGAACAATAACAATGAAATTAGCCACTTTATAAACCTCTTCGTCACACAAGTGAACACATTTGGATGATTTTGTAAAACATTTGTAAATTTGTAGAACATCTAGTAGAGTTATGTTAGCTAACTGTATGTGTTTCACAGTTGCTTTAGATGTTAACATTTCACACCTAATGAGTTTACTAGAGAAATAATAGAATAACCCGAGGAAACATGTTGTATTATGAACTTAATTGGCAATTGAATATTAAATAAAAGTCTTACCTGTGCATTGTTTAAGTCCTCGATCTGCTCTGGTTGCACATTCTGGGCTTGTTGTTGACTTTTTCTAGGCTTCTTAAGTTTGAGCATTAACAAACCTAAAGTAAAGCGCATTATATTTTATTTAAGCTATATTGCCATTAAACAATAGTATGTTTCAAAGAAACTTTTCATAAAGGAATGCACTAAACCTAATTTACCGGGCAAATGAATTTGAACATGCTATCATGTTTTTTTGTACTTTCAAAGTGATTATATCTCAGAAACCTCACCTATTGTTGCAATGATCAGCACAAAATTCAGCAGGATGGATGTAACAGACAAAATCATGTGCATCTCCAATGTTTCCTCACATGGCTGTTTCTGATATTTCTCTTTCGGTTCATTTTGATCTTGGGCAGATTCTGTTTGATTTTGATCTTGGGCAGATTCTGTTTAAGCAGAAGAACTCTCATCAGTTTTATGTTTTATGCCAAATATGATTAAACGCCTCTGATAGACTTCAGTGTATATAATAAATCATTTTAAGATAATTTATAGTTATAAATATACTCATACTTTATTTGTGTCAATTGTAAATGTGATTTAGAAATACTTACCATTGATGTAAAGTCTGGTGCCATTGCTGATCTGTAGTTTTGGTGTAGCAGGTTTTGCACAATAATATATTCCTAATTCATGAATAGTTATATTAATAATATATAAACGGCTTTGAGTTAGTGATGAATATTTGTCTTTCAGTCTTTGGTCTTGTACATAAGATGATGCATATTCTGATGTGAAAGTTCGCAGTATCAGCAGCGGAGAGTCTGTCAGTTTCTGGAAAACCCAATAAATGTCTGTTACATCAATCTCACAGTCTAAAGTCACGTTTTCCCCTAAATTCACAAGTTTATCAGTTAAACTCGCTGTAGTTTGACACACCAGCAGACCTGGGAAGATAAAACACATGGTAAAACACACAACTCTCAACCTTGAAGATCACACAGAAGTTAAACTCAGTAACTTACAGAAGAGTAAAAGTTGCACCGTCCTCATTCTGTCTTTGTTTTGCTCATATGCGGTAAGATGGTAAACTTAACTACGAGTCAGAGAGGAAGTGCTACCACAGTCAGAAAAAAATGAGAAGGAAACCATCATACACCCTTGAAAAGAGGATGTAGACGCTGAACTTGAACTGACCAGATTGTTTACTGATATTAAAGCATTTGAGAAGGTGAAAGTGCATGAGATAAAGTGTTTGTTTTGGTTGAGTCATTTCAGCTGGCTATAGGTTTTATTTGTGATTTATGAAATTGCTATACTGGTACCTAAAATAAAGGAAATTTTGAAGCTGAACTTTTTTTTTTCTGAACAAACTCATCAGCCATATGTCTGGGTGTTTTCTGACAGCACCAGCATGTGGTTTTTCTGACCTATTTTCACATTAGCAAGTGTGAGATTATATGCATCTACATGTATGTTCTGTACAAGTATATCATAGTCTTTGTAGCCACCATCACTTTTTCATCCTCTGAAACATTTATACTGAAAACAACACAAATAGTAGAGAACATTTTAGCAAAGTTATTTTACAGTTTTGAAGCATTCTTTCAGTAACAGTGTTCATTCATAGTTGTCTCAGTGAGAGGTCCATCTATGTTTTTTTTTTTAATTAAATTTCCAAAATGTTTGCAAAATCAAAAAATGAATTAATCCCTTAACATTGGTATAACCAATAATAATAATAATTATTATTTTTTAATTGTTTTACACTGGATATTTTGAATGTTCAGAGAACATGAAAGGGTTAGTTCACCCAAAAATGAAAATCCTGTTATTAATTATTCACCCTGGAGTCGTTCAAAACCTGTAAGACCTTTGTTCATCTTCAGCTGTTTACATGTAGCAGAAGTGTGCGCATGTGTCATAATATCTCTAAAATGTTATTTTTGTTTTCTTTGCCAACAAAAAGTATTCTCCGTAGCTTCGTAAAATTACGGTTGAACTACTGATGTCACATGGACTATTTTACTGATGTCCTTACTATGTTTCTGGACCTTGATCGTGGTAGTACCCTTGCTGTCTATGGAGGGTCAGAGAGCTCTCAGATTTCATCAAAAATATCTTGATTTGTGTTCCGAAGATGAACGAAGGTTTTACAGCTTTGGAACGACATGAGGCTGAGTAATTAATGAGGGAATTTACATTTTTTTGGGTGAACTATCCCTTTAAGAAATAAAGATTTCATAACCTTTGCAAAAAATTGTGATCTGTGATGCAAGATTGATTTCTCAGAATCCTATTCTTCTTGGACCTGTTATTCTTTTGACTGAACGAATCGTACAAAATATTGGTCAAATGTAGGCCTAATTACAAAAATAAATGATTGAAAATGTCTGTTATTAAGTTTGCAGGTTAAGCCTTCTGGACTTACAAGATGATGAAATATTTTAAGTAAATAGTTGACATCACTCCAATTTAGGCTACATTTAATTTCTAAAAACCATATCTTTACCAGATTTGACCAAACAAATAGAGGGTGATATCAGGTAAAACGGGCCATCAGGTAAAATGGGCCATTTAAGTTTTGGGGTCTCAGCCCTCTGGAATTTAGAACCAACGACTACAAAGTATTTCAAACTATTGTCATATGTGCTTGACAAGTAACAGGTGATTTGATTGGTTTATGGTTGCTATGGTGGGCGGGGCATTCATTCTTATCAAGACTGCACCAAAGAGCTGCATGATAAGTAGCCTGGCAAAACAAATGTAACTACACTATTATAAGGATGATAAATCTATAAAAAAAACAAACATGCACATAAAAAAACTATGCATAATATCTGTCTTGATGGCATCAATCAGAAATAATGTTGTTAGTTTGGTATAGGAACATATTTTTTTGAAAAACTGACGTTTTTCTTGGCGGCCCAATTTACCTTAACCCACTGAGGTAAAATGGGCCACATGGTTTCAGCTAAAATGGGCCATCATTTGTGTCACTCACAAACACACATACACATGTGTTTGAGTGTGTGTGTGTGTGTGTGTGTGTGTGTGTGTGTGTGTGTGTGTGTGTGTGTGTGTGTGTGTGTGTGAGTGTGAGGGTGTGTCTCACACACACACACTCACCATGACCCCCCCCAACAGTAATAATGGTAGTAGATATTTTATTTACAGTGAGAATGGCAAACGAGAAGGAGGCTAGAGGAGAGGAGAGAGGGAGAAGGAAAGAGAAAGGAAGTGAGAGGAGGAGGAAGAATGAGAGAGGAGACAAGCAGAGGAGACAGGACAAGAGAGGAAAGGATACAAAGATAAAACGGAGGGAAAGTAAGGCCAAACAACTACAATCTGTGGAAAGAGGAGAGGATGAAGGGGGCCTTAGAGGAATACAGGGAGGGAGTGAAGAAAGGAATTACAGTGAGTGTGCACCTCTTATCATGAGCATGGGGTGTGCCAAGATTCACACTGCAAAGACTCATCAGTGGAAAGGTGACTGGCAGTGAACATGCATCAGGACGGAAGCGGAGCTTAAAACAAAAAAAAGTAATCCAGCAAGCAACCAGCCAAGCAAGCCAGCAAGTACCCGGGCAGCAAGTAACCAAAAGGAAAAAAAAGCAGGGCAAGAGAAGCAAATCACCTTGAAAAGCCTGCAACACCCACTATGGTGACCCAAATGACCCTAAGGCTACTGAGGAATGGGTAAAATGTGATCCATGTTCTGCCTGGTTTTATGAGAGCTGTGGTGAAGAGAATGGTATCTGTGATGACGATGGTTTCATTTGTGTCTGTTTGAAAAATGTTTTCATCACACACACACACAAATCAGTTATCAATTTTGAATGTGAATTTTTGTTGTTCACACACACACACACACACATCACTGACATCAGTTCACTGATCTATGTCGTTCAAAAATATACTTTTTTAATTGCACATTTGAATATGTGGGTTTGCACCCAAAGTGTATATTTTTTTAATGGCACATATTAATATGTTTGTTTAATGCAGTTTAAATGTTATGTGGCTGTATAAGCAGTTGTGTTTTAAAATTAAAATTGATGATAAATTACTATTCCCTTTGCAGTTTGACTGGCCCATTTTACCTGAAACTGCTCATGCAAAAAAAGTTGGCACAACTGATGTTTTTCAAGAACTGTAGGGCCTAAATAATTATATTTTATTACATAATTTCAACACAAAATTATAAAAAATTATTCTAGTCATTATTAATCATAAATACAAATGGAATAGGCATATATGGTATTGTATTATTGTCCCAAATGATTTACCAAAAAGTGGCCAATTTAGTTAAAGTGAAGTGAAGTGACATTCAGCCAAGTATGGTGACCCATACTCAGAATTTGTGCTCTGCATTTAACCCATCCGAAATGCACACACACAGAGCAGTGAACACACACACACACTGTGAGCACACACCCGGAGCAGTGGGCAGCCATTTATGCTGCGGCACCCGGGGAGCAGTTGGGGGTTCGATGCCTTGCTCAAGGGCACCTAAGTCGTGGTATTGAAGGTGGAGAGAGAACTGTACATGCACTCCCCCCACCCACAACTCCTGCCGGCCCGGGACTCGAACTCACAACCTTTCGATTGGGAGTCCGACTCTCTAACCATTAGGCCACGACTTCCCACGACTTCCCACTTGATATCACCCTACCAATGTACAGTCGTGGCCAAAAGTTTTGAGAATTACATAAATATTAGTTTTCAAAAAGTTTGCTGCTAAACTGCTTTTAGATCTTGGTTTCAGTTGTTTCTGTGATGTACTGAAATATAATTACAAGCACCTCATACATTTCAAAGGCTTTTATCGACAATTACATGACATTTATGCAAAGAGTCAGTATTTGCAGTGTTGGCCCTTCTTTTTCAGGACCTCTGCAATTCGACTGGGCATGCTCTCAATCAACTTCTGGGCCAAATCCTTACTGATAGCAACCCATTCTTTCATAATCACTTCTTGGAGTTTGTCAGAATTAGTGGGTTTTTGTTTGTCCACCCGCCTCTTGAGGATTGACCACAAGTTCTCAATGGGATTAAGATCTGGGGAGTTTCCAGGCCATGGACCCAAAATTTCAACATTCTGGTCCCCGAGCCACTTAGTTATCACTTTTGCCTTATGGCACTGTGCTCCATCGTGCTGGAAAAGGCATTGTTCTTCACCAAACTGTTGTTGGATTGTTGGAAGAAGTTGCTGTTGGAGGGTGTTTTGGTACCATTCTTTATTCATGGCTGTGTTTTTGGGCAGAATTGTGAGTGAGCCCACTCCCTTGGATGAGAAGCAACCCCACACATGAATGGTGTCAGGATGCTTTACTGTTGGCATGACACAGGACTGATGGTAGCGCTCACCTTTTCTTCTCCGGACAAGCCTTTTTCCAGATGCCCCAAACAATCAAAAATGGGCTTCATCGGAGAATATGACTTTGCCCCAGTCCTCAGCAGTCCATTCACTATACTTTCTGCAGAAGATCAATCTGTCCCTGATGTTTTTTTTTGGAGAGAAGTGGCTTCTTTGCTGCCCTTCTTGACACCAGGCCATCTTCCAAAAGTCTTGGCCTCACTGTGCGTGCAGATGCGCTCACACCTGCCTGCTGCCATTCCTGAGCAAGCTCTGCACTGGTGGCCCTCCGATCCCGCAGCTGAATCCTCTTTAGGAGACGATCCTGGCGCTTGCTGGACTTTCTTGGACGCCCTGAAGCCTTCTTTACAAGAATTGAACCTCTTTCCTTGAAGTTCTTGATGATCCTATAAATTGTTGATTTAGGTGCAATCTTAGTAGCGGAGCGGAGCTGCTCTCTGACAACATCTCCAGGACACTTCGCTCCATGTGACTAGTAAGACAATTCTCTAATAACTATTATGATGAGTTTTGTTCCACCCGCTTAAATGATAAAAGTACTTGCGCTGTAAAAACTATTAAGACTGTGTCTGTTCCTCGAATAGTGAGGTCAAAATATAATGTAGGATCTAGAAAAAATCTTATCGTAATTAAACCAGAAAAATGTAAAGTAAATGAACAAAAACAGTTTTTAAAGTTTGGGCTCATAAATATTAGATCACTCACACCCAAAGCAGTTATTGTAAATGAAATGATCACAGAAAATAGTTTTGATGTACTCTGCTTGACTGAAACCTGGCTAAAACCAAATGATTATTTTGGTCTAAATGAGTCTACTCCACCGAACTACTGTTATAAGCATGAGCCCCGTCAGACTGGTCGTGGTGGAGGTGTTGCAACAATATATAGTGATATTCTCAATGTTACCCAGAAAACAGGATACAGGTTTAACTATTTTGAAATACTTCTGCTAAATGTTACACTGTCAGACATGCAAAAGAAATCTAATTTATCTTACTCTGGCTACTGTGTATAGACCACCAGGGCCTTATACAGAATTCCTAAAAGGATTTGCAGATTTCCTCTCAGACCTTCTAGTTACAGTTGATAAGGCGCTAATCATGGGAGATTTTAAAATTCACGTTGATAATGCAAATGATACATTAGGACTTGCGTTTACTGACCTAATAAACTCCTTTGGAGTCAAGCAAAATGTCACCGGGCCCACTCATCGTTTTAATCATACACTAGATCTAATTATATCGCATGGAATCGATCTTACTGCTATAGATGTTGTACCCCAAAGTGATGATATTACAGACCATTTCCTTGTATCGTGCATGCTGCGTATAACTGATATTAACTATATGTCTCAGCGTTACCGTCTGGGCAGAACTATTGTTCCAGCCACCAAAGAAAGATTGGCAAATAACCTGCCTGATCTATCTCAACTGCTATTTGTACCCAAAAATACACATGAATTAGACGAAATGACTGACAACATGGGCACTATTTTCTCTAATACATTAGAAGCTGTTGCCCCCATCAAATTGAAAAAGGTTAGAGAAAAACGTACTGTGCCATGGTATAACAGTAATACTCACTCTCTCAAGAAAGTAACTCATAGTCTTGAACGCAAATGGAGAAAAACTAACTTGGAAGTTTTTAGAATTGCATGGAAAAACAGTATGTCCAGCTATAGACAGGCTCTAAAAACTGCTAGGGCAGAGCATATCCACAAACTCATTGAAAATAACCAAAACAATCCAAGGTTTTTATTTAGCACAGTGGCTAAATTAACAAATTACCAGACGCCACCTGATTCAAATATTCCACCAACGTTAAATAGTAATGACTTTATGAAATTCTTCACTGATAAAATAGATAACATTAGAAATACAATAGCGAATGTAGATTCTACAGCGTCTAACACTTCAGTTTCATCCATCGCACCCAAAGATAAACTGCAGTGCTTTACAAATATAGGACAGGAAGAGCTAAATAAACTTATCACTGTATCTAAACCAACAACATGTTTATTAGATCCTGTACCCACTAAATTACTAAAAGAGCTGTTACCTGTAGCCGAAGAACCGCTTCTCAATATCATTAACTCGTCGTTATCTTTAGGTCACGTCCCAAAACCATTCAAGCTGGCGGTTATCAAGCCTCTTATTAAGAAACCAAAACTAGATCCTAGTGTACTGGCAATTTATAGGCCTATTTCAAATCTTCCATTTATGTCTAAAATTTTAGAAAAAGTTGTGTCTGCTCAATTGAGCACCTTCCTGCATAAAAATGATCTGTATGAAGAATTTCAGTCAGGTTTAAGGCCCCACCATAGCACAGAAACTGAACTTGTTAAAATTACAAATGACCTGCTCCTTGCGTCAGATCAAGGCTGCATCTCATTTCCAGTCTTACTTGATCTTAGTGCAGCGTTCGACACCATAGATCATGACATACTCATAGATCGATTACAAAACTATACAGGTATTCAAGGGCAGGCTCTAAGATGGTTTAGATCCTACCTGTCCGATCGCTACCATTTTGTTTATTTAAATGGGGTGTCATCTCATTTATCATCAGTAAAATATGGAGTGCCACAAGGATCCGTCCTAGGTCCCCTTCTATTTTCAATATACATGTTGCCCCTTGGTAATATTATTAGAAAATACGGAATTAGCTTCCACTGTTATGCTGATGATACTCAGCTATATATCTCAACGAGACCAGATGAAACTTCCCAATTATCTAAGCTAACAGAGTGTATTAAAAATGTAAAAGATTGGATGACAAATAATTTTCTCCAATTAAATTCGGATAAGACAGAGATATTAATTATTGGACCAAAAAACACCACACAGAATCTTGTAGATTACAATCTGCAGCTAGACGGATGTACTGTTACTTCCTCTACAGTCAGAAATCTGGGTGTTATATTGGACAGCAAATTGTCTTTTGAAAATCATATTTCCAATGTTACAAAAACTGCATTCTTCCATCTTAGAAACATTGCCAAGCTTCGAAACATGTTGTCTGTTTCTGATGCAGAAAAGCTAGTTCATGCATTTATGACCTCTAGACTGGACTATTGTAATGCACTTCTAGGTGGTTGTCCTGCTTCATCAATAAACAAGCTACAGGTCGTCCAAAATGCAGCAGCTAGAGTCCTTACGAGGTCAAGAAAATATGATCATATTACCCCAATTTTACAGTCTCTGCACTGGCTACCTATTAAGTTCCGTATCAGTTACAAATTATCATTACTTACCTATAAGGCCCTAAATGGTTTAGCTCCTGCGTACCTAACTAGCCTTCTACCACGCTACAACCCATCACGCACCCTAAGGTCACAAAACGCTGGACTTTTGGTAGTTCCTAGGATAGCAAAGTCCACTAAAGGAGGTAGAGCTTTTTCACATTTGGCTCCCAAACTCTGGAATAGCCTTCCTGATAATGTTCGGGGTTCAGACACACTCTCTCTGTTTAAATCTAGATTAAAAACGCATCTCTTTCGCCAAGCATTCGAATAATGTATCTCTTAAATTGTGAGTGTAGTTGCATCTGCATTTTTATTCTTTAGCTTGGGTTAAACTAGTTTTACTTTGTTGGAACAGCAGCTATGCTAATGATGTCTCTATTTTGTTTCTATGTTTTGCCACGGGATTTACATCCCGTGGTAACTAGGATTTACACAAGCTCCAGTCTGGACCCAGAACTCCTGAGAAGAGATGATACTGACCCTCAGAGGACCCCAGATGATCCTAACCTTGAATCAACAAACAGAACTAACAATTATTGCTACATGTGTGACTGCATCATATAATTACTATTAATTAATAATATTGATAGTTCATCGTCTAGCTGACTACGTCTTGTATTATTATTATTATTTTTTTATTTTTTCTAAAATCCTGTCAAACGTGCACAAACTACTAGCTACTACTAAATATTGTAGAAACATAATTTTCTGTAAAGTTGCTTTGTAACGATTTGTATTGTAAAAAGCGCTATACAAATAAACTTGAATTGAATTGAATTGAAACAGCGATGAAACTTTTCGATGCTGAACATTCAGAGATAAAACATTGCTCTGTTTGTATAACATATAAACAAACATATAAAGAAGATATCCGAGTCGACAAACATGAAGGTACTTTTCAGTTAAGAAGCAACCCGCGGCTAAAGGAATACAAACACGTCTTGCACAGTACAATACCACGACCGAGGTGCCCTTGAGCAAGGCACCGAACCCCCAATTGCACCCTGGGTGCCGCAGCATAAACGGCTGCCCACTGCGCCAGGTTTGTGTTCACAGTGTGTGTGTGTTCACTGCTGTGTTTGTGCACTTTGGATGGGTTAAAAGCAGAGCACAAATTCCTAGTATGGGTCACCATACTTGGCTGTATGTCACTTTCACTTTCACTCAACATGTCTAAACTGAAGCAGAAGACAGGTGCGTCTGTGAGTCTACAATTAAGAAAATAACTGTGCCTGTGTATAATAAATCATTTATTTCTTCTGTGGAATACAAGAACACATTGTGAGCAGAATGATAGTCTCAGTCAGCATCAGGTTTTACTGTAAATGAATCATGACGGAGACTGTCAGACAACATCGTGCTTAACTTTCCTTTTAATTGTGTTTAATGGAAGAAAGTCAAATGGGGTTGTATCAACACAAGGGTGAATGAATGATGACAATTATTTATTTTGGGGTGAAATAATCTTTTAATGTATACTCATTTATCGAGTATTACAATAATAATAATTAATATTATTCACACTACTAAAACAACTTTTTTTAACATTTAATTATTAAGAATTTAATTTTCAAGACAAGAACAAAGACAAGCCAAGCTGGAAAAAGCTTGAGAATTTTACATACAGATCTACAAACACATCAAGTTGCAACAAACAAGCAAAATAAGGCTAAATATATTTTTATTCGACTGTACAATTTACACTTCATTGTGTTTGTGTAGGTTTTTTTTGTTTAGGGATTTTTGAAAAAGAATCAAACTGTTGTTGGTCGGGCAGGACAGACTAAACTCAACTGAAGCAAACTACAGAATGTATTAGGGCTGTGCAAAAAATCAAATGCGATTTTCATGTGCATCTCATCAGTAAAGACGCTCCTGTAATTAGAAGTATATCTCCAGCACGTGTGTTCGGATCAGGGTTGCCAGGTTTTTACAACAAATCCTGCCCAGTGGCTTCTCAAAACTAGTCCAAAACTAGCCCAATCACGCTTCGAGGTGGTTCCCCGATAAAAATTGCTTCCCAGGGTTAAAATATAAATTTTTTGGAAGGGTTGCCTTGGTAAAATTTGCATTTTAGGGGCTAAATATCACGTTATTTGTATTGGGGTCGCTTCAACCTGCGGACATGAAAAACAACCTCAGACTCGGCAACACTGGTTGGCATTTACTACACCGAGCCATAATTCACTGACAATCTACACAAAATCGATGTTAAAATCACAGGCGATTCTTTGTCGATTTTGAAAACGATTTTGTGTTAGTTGTCGGTAGACTACGGATCTGTGTAGTAACTGCCGCTCCACCTGTACCAGTGTTGCCAAGTCTGCGATTGTTTTTCATGTCCGCGGTTTGAAGCAACCCCACTACCAATAACGTGATATTTAGCCCCTAAAATGCTAATTTTACCAAGGCAACCCTTCCAAAAAATTTCTATTTTAACCCTGGGAAGCAATTTTTATCGGGGAACCTCCTGGAAACGCGATTGGACCATAGACTGTATAAAAACATGGACGTAGTGTCCGTGACGTCGACCGTAGACTCCTGAAGTGTGTTTTTGAAGCCTAAAGTGTGTAGAGCGGGCCGTCGCCATCTTGGCAGCGCGTCACCGCGCGACTCTCCCGGACAATCAAAAATGGACAAAAAGGTGGGAGCTAGTTGCTGTAGCCACACCCACCTAGCGCGACGGCAGTGTCAGCAGCGGCAATCCACCTGTCACTCAAGTGGCTACGCCCTTAATTATGCAGAACTTTAAGTCTTAATATAATTTAAACGAATGAGTTATAAAAAAATTCACCCCCCTCACAGTTGTCATGAAGGGCAAAATTAGCTATTTAGACCAAAATAATTTTTTGAATCATGTTTTTTCCTGCTGTAAAGTTGGGCATTTTAACATGGGGAGTCTATGGGACTGACTCCCTTTTGCAGCCAGCCTCAAGCGGCCAGTCGATGAATTGCAGTTTTAGTCACTTCCTTATTGGCCTCACGAGAGAGAGCGCTCGGATTGGACTAGTTTTGAGAAGCAACTGGGAAGGATTTGTTGTGAAAACCTGGCAACACTGATCTGAACGCACATGCTTGAGATATACTTCTAATTACAGGAGCGTCTTTACTGATGAGATGTGCATGAAAATCGCATTGTATTTTTTGCACAGCCCTAGAATGGATAAAATAACAACAACACATCTGTGTGTGTGTATGACAATATTCTGCATGAAGTACAAAACTACTTATTCTTAGTTCTGTCTGATTGTGATCTCGAGCAGCTTCTGTTAAGAACCGAATATACAAAGGTTTTGTGTTTTGAAATTTTAAACATGCAAAAATATTGCATAGAGCTCTGATAGAAATAAAGGATAAATACAAATATAATTCATTGTGTGCATTATAACCGCTTTAGATCATAGATATACCAACAGATCAAACTGATTCCTCAAGATGATTTTATATACACAGTGATGTAAAGTCTGGTGCCATCGCTGAGCTGTAGAAGTGAGCCTGTTTTTACATAATAATATATTCCTAATGCATCCACAGTTACATTATTAATAAAATAAATGACTCCCAAGTTAGCAATGAATATTTGTCTTTTAATCTATCATCATAAAAAGATGCTGTAGAATATAACATTGTAAAGTTCTCAGTATCAGCAGCGGAGAGTCTGTCCGTTTCTGGAAAACCCAAAAAATGTCTCTTACTGTGCGTTCACACCGCCGGCGTCGAGAGCGTCAAAGTGGCCGGAAGTCATTCATTTTCAATGTAAGCCGGCGTCGAGCAGCGGAGCGGCGCAGCGCGACTTGGCCGTTGAGAGCGTCGAGGAGAGTTGAAATCAAGGCAACTTTATGGTAATGAGCTATGACGCGGTTGGGCAGCAACCAATCGGAACGTAGAAGTCCACCGCTTGAGAGGATTCCAGAGAACGCAGCTCCGTCCACATTAGTTCACAGCACAATGGAGGACTGTTGATTATTGCTGTTTCACATTTGCAATAATCTATGATGTGTCCCTGTTTGCGTACAGGGACATAAAAAAAAAATTAAAAGTGATACGTGGACCAAGGTTCTTTTTCTAACTTCGCTCGGTGTTTCACTATGGGAATCGCTTTGGGCGTGACCAACTACTGAAGCTCCTATGCCACCACGTCTGTCTTTGACAGACAGGTCGACCTGAGATCAGGCTCCGCCCCCCACCTATATTACTCAGGTCGACCCCTACGAAGTCATTCTCGCTTTCTTCCCGTGAGGGACTACAAGCTCTCTCAGCACGTCCGACCTTGTCGCTGATTTCGCTTAACTGTTCAACAGACGGGCCGTCATTGGTTTTCGCCACCGAACGCGACATCAGTGGATTGGATTGGGACTGTGTTGAGTGTCACACCGAATAGTGTCCGCGTCAAGGCGAGCTATTCTGTTCGGAATATCGCGTGTTATCACGACGATAGGATTTTCAGTGGTGTCAAGCCACCGTAGGCTTTACGCGTCAAGGCGAGCCGTGAAAAAATTTAAAATTTGAAAATGCCGGTTAAAATTTGGGAGAGAAGGCTGAGAGTGGTGGTGGCTAGCCAGCAGGACCCATGTCTGACTGGAGCCATCGCGAAAACTAAGGCTAACGATCATTAGCGAGCTACCACGACGAGCTGGGCTGAGATGATGGAAGCCGAATCCCCGGATATGCCTCCTCTGTTCGATGGCCTTCTTGCACACGAGGAGGAGGAGCCGGGAGACGAGGACGCAGAGGGCGATGCTAACTCTGACCTCCTCGACTTGGACATGGACGAAGAAGAGGAGGAAGACAGAGCTCTCTTCCCCGTCCAGCAGTCGAGACCTCCTAGTGCGACTGACACTGGCTCTCAGGCAGACAGTAACCTGCACGAGGTATGCAAGCGAGCCGCGGCAAAACTGGGCCTAGCGTGGCCCGCGGCCCAGGATTCAGAAGGAGCAGAGAGGGACCTTTATGACGGGAAAAGGCTTCCGCCTGCTCAAACCACAACGAGACAACTCCTACCCGCCGTGCCGGAGTGCATGAAGGAGATGTCCCGCCATTGGGGTAGCCCCTTTTAAGAGCAAGCTCCCGACCAAGGGATGCTCTAAACTTGAGATCCAAGGGATGGGAGAGCTGGGGCTGGCCGGACCCCCAGTGATAGAGTCTTCAGTGGCCTATCACCTCCATCCGAATCGCCGATCTATTTCTGCCTCTTCCCAAATTTCACTGCCGAACAAAATGGAGCATCTGACCGCGTCCGTCTATCAGAGGATGTACAAGTATGCGGCGCAGTCAGTGTGCTCGCTGAACGCGGTGACTTTACTATCAGCGTACCAGGCGGAGATTTTGGAGGAGATGGGGCGACAATTAGATACGGGAGTGCCGAACCCAGCTCTCTGGGACGATATATGTGTGGTAAACGACCTGATTCTCCGCTCTTCTCGTGGCGCGGTTCAGGGATGTGGCCGTGTTATGGGCTTGGCAGTGTCGGGTGAGAGAGCGTTATGGCTGAACCTGTCTGGATTAAGCGACGCTCAAAAATCTGATGGCTCCGGACCCTGGGGGAAACATTCATTTGCGGCCGCGGCGGCGAGAAACCGCCCACCCCACCCCGAGGATCGGAAGAAAAAGCGTGCGACCTGACATGCGAATGTTCCCTTTCACTTATCTCTCCGCCCGCAAAGAGAAAGAGGGGGTCCAGCCCTGTTGTTCTCAGTTCAGTAAGGGCTCCAGCTATAAGCAATTAAGTTCGAAATGTTCTCCAGTGTCACCAAGCACTCACACGGGGTTTTCAAACGCCCATCAGTTCAGGGGAATGTTTAATAAAAAATGCATGATCGCATCCAGGCCACAGGCTGAGGGCGATAGGCTCCCCCAACTCATTAAACACAATAAATGTTTCACTATCGCAGCCAGGCAGACAGCCGAGGGCGATAGATTGCAAAAAAATCCAAACATTGGGATGTGTATCCCTAGCCTCTCCGCTGGAGGGAGCGCGCGCGTCTCAAGAAGGGGTCAGTTCGGAGACGGTAATGGCGTCATCAAAGCGCGCCTGCGTTGGGGAAGTATGCAGGGGACCTCTCTCGGCTCGCATACTCAGTTGGCGCACATGCGCAGCTCATCCGTGGGTTGTAAACACGATTTCACAGGGATACAGGCTACAATTTGCCATGAAACCACCCAGATTCAATGGTATAATAGCCTCAGTGGCCGAGGGAGAATCAGCTCGCGTCCTGACGGCCGAGATAGACACTCTTTTAGACAAACGAGCCATCAGAGTAGTGTCAAAGGAAGTGAGCTGTCAGGGCTTTTATTCCCGTTACTTTGTGATCCCAAAGAAGGGGAGCACATCTCTGCGCCCAATTCTAGATCTCCGTGTGTTAAACAAGCACCTACGGAAATATTCATTCAAAATGTTTACACACAAAACACTTTGTCGATCCATCCGCCAGAACGACTGGTTTGTGACGATCGATCTGTCAGACGCGTATTTTCACATAGATGTTTACCCGTCTCACAGGAAGTATCTCAGGTTTGCATTTCGAGGCACTGCTTACGGATTTCAGACAATGCCCTTTGGTCTGTTTTTAGCGGCAAGAGTATTCAGCAAATGTGTGGAAGCAGCACTTTTCCCATTGAGAAACAAGGGGATAAGAATACTGTCGTACATAGACGATTATCTGATATGCGCCTCGTCGAAAGAGCAAGCAATCAAAGACGCAGACATGGTGTTATTGCATCTCGACAGCTTGGGATTCAGAATAAACATGGAAAAGAGCCGCTTAGAGCCAGCTCAGCATACAGAATATCTAGGGCTCAGTATAAACTCCCTCTCTTATCGAGTCACTCTGGCAGAGAGGAGGATCGCGTCATTCACTCAGTGTCTCTCCCGTTTTCAGACGGGGAAAATTGTCCCGTTCAGACTGTGCCTACGAATGCTGGATTTAATGGCTTCAGTGATATCTGTAGTACGGCTGGGACTACTAATAATGAGAGATTATTATTCCTATTATATTTATATTTATATATTTATATTTTATATATTTTATATTTATTATATTTATATTTATATTTATATATTATTATTACTATTATTATTAATAGATTATATTATGGGTCGCGCGTCAGAGCGCTCAGACATTGGGAAAGCCCCGCGACCCTCAGATCAGGGATTCTCTTGGGGGCAGTGTCGTCAAGAGTCACTATGACGACGGACGCATCATTAAAGGCCTGGGGAGCGACGCTGATGGGCAGAGCTGTGAACGGCGTTTGGCCTCCTCAGCTGATTCACAAACACATAAATTACTTGGAATTGTTGCCAGTGTTTCTAGCGCTGAAACATTTTCTGAGCTTCATCAGGGGTCAGCATGTTTTAGTGAAAACAGACAATTCCACAGTGGTTGCTTATATCAACCGACAGGGAGGCACACGCTCTCTTCAGCTGCACCAGCTGGCAAAAGAGCTGATTGTGTGGTGCGACGTAAGGCTTTTATCCATCAGGGCAACCCATGTTCCAGGGATATTGAACAGGGGGGCAGATTTATTGTTCAGAGGAAATCCTCTGTACGGACAGTGGAAGCTTCATCCTCAGGTGGTGAAGCAGATATGGCAGAGATACGGCCAGGCGGTCGTAGATCTCTTCGCCTCGCAGGAAAATGCTCAATGTCCTCTGTTCTTCTCTCTGGCAGATGGAAATGCACCATTGGGTGTGGATGCCTTAGCCCACCCATGGCCAAGTGTCCTGCTGTATGCATTTCCCCCTCTGAGCCTGATTTCACCCACTCTAGCCAGAGTGAGGGAAATGGGATTGTCCCTGATACTGGTAGCCCCACGTTGGCCATCCAGACCTTGGGTGGCCGAGATAGTCCAACTACTATCGGGTCAGCCGTGGCCCCTCCCTCCCTGGAGGGACCTCCTGTCTCAAGCGGGGGGGGGGGGGAATCTACCATCCTCACCCAGACAGGATAGCTCTCTGGGCCTGGCCCGTGAGAGGTGGAATTTAAATGCAGCAGGCCTGCCCCCATCAGTCATACACACTATACAGAGTGCAAGAGCCTCTTCCACTCGTTCACTGTATAGTAATACATGGCGAGTCTTTGAAGAATGGTGTGGACGGAGTCATATTGTCCCTTTTCAATGTTCAGTGAGGGACATATTATATTTCCTGCAGGATCTGCTAGATAAAGGGAAAGCTTTTTCTATGATAAAGGTATACTTAGCGGCTATATCTGCTTGTCATGTGGGTTTTGGTGACAAGACAGCAGGTCAGCACCCTTTAATAAGTCGGTTTATGAAGGGGGCACGACGTAAGAGGCCAGTGGCCAAGCGAATGGTCCCATTGTGGGATTTGTCTACAGTCTTAGAGGCCCTTTCTCAACACCCTTTTGAGTCGTTGGAAGCTATAGGGTTAAAGCTTCTCTCTCTTAAGACAGCACTACTGTTAGCGCTGGTGTCAGCTAAGAGGGTGAGTGACTTACAGGCGCTGTCGGTCAGCCCGTCTTGTCTGCAGTTTTCTACAGGGTTGACAAGGGTTTCCTTTCGCCCTAACCCTGCTTTCGTACCTAAAGTAGTGGATTCGTCATATAGATGTCAGACTATGGATCTTGCAGCTTTTGATCCTCCTCCGTTCTCTTCTCCGGAGGATAGGAGGTTGAATGCCTTGTGTCCTGTACGGGCACTTTGTGTGTACGTAGAAAGGACAGCAGGTTTCAGGAAAAATGATCAGCTGTTTGTGTCATGGGCTACTCCTCACAAAGGGAAGCCATTGTCACGTCAGCGACTGTCCCATTGGATTGTAGAAGCTATTTCCTTAGCATATGAATGCAGAGGTTCCCAACCTCCCGAGGGCTTAAGGGCCCACTCCACTAGGGGCATGGCGACGTCATGGGCCTTACTTAGGGGCGTTTCGGTCCAGGAGATCTGTGCTGCAGCAAGCTGGGCCACACCACACACTTTTGTGCGATTTTATAGACTGAATGTGTCTGAGCCATCCTTAGCTCATACAGTGTTAGGAGCCAGCACGTCAAGTCTCATATGATTGGTATAGCGTACGTTGCAATCCGGGAGTGGTCTATATCTCCCATAGTGAAACACCGAGTGAAGTTAGAAAAAGAACGATGGGTTACTTAACGTAATCCCGGGTTCTTTGATAACAGAGTGAGGTGTTTCACCAACACTTCCCTCCTTGCATTGGAACGGGAAGAGATCTCTCTGAATGACTTCGTAGGGGTCGACCTGAGTAATATAGGTGGGGGCGGAGCCTGATCTCAGGTCGACCTGTCTGTCAAAGACAGACGTGGTGGCATAGGAGCTTCCGTAGTTGGTCACGCCCAAAGCGATTCCCATAGTGAAACACCTCACTCTGTTATCAAAGAACCCGGGAATACGTTAAGTAACCCATCGTTTCTGAGATTGTTCATTTTCATGGTGAGTTGCTGATTTGCAGTAACTAGAATTATAACCTAATGATATAATAAATAATAGTACTGTAGTCCCAGTTTACTTTTAAATAAATTTCCCTGATTATACTTACATTAAGTAATGTTTATACTTGATTATATTTACTTAAGCAGCATTTTCAATGCAAGACTTTTACTTGCATCAGAGTATTTTTACAGTGCTTTATACATTATTAGGTAAAGGATCTTAATACTTCGTCCACAACAATATTTAATGAGGTTAACTTATAACGTTACTCTCATTGTGGTTAGTCTGCAGAGATCAACAAGCTTGTTTGCTTTGCGGCCGCTTTAAATACAAAATAAGCATTCGATCTATGTTAGAGCGTCTGAGCACTCACAAATCTTTCTGCAGCGTCGTGAGCAGAGCAGCAAGAGCGATTTTTGACGCTCTCGATGCCGGCGGTGTGAACGCACAGTTACACTAATCTCACAGTCTAAAGTCACTTTTCCCCTAAATTCACCGGTTTATCAGTTAAAGTCTCTGTAGTTTGACACACCAGCAGACCTGTGAAGAAACACACAGATCATTCTGTAGAATGTAACAATGTTAACCGATTCAGCTCGTAAAACTATATCCAATCATGACAAAATCATTAGTCATAAAAACTGAGTAGCTTAACAAAGACTAAACGCTGCTCTGTCTTCATTCTGTGCTTGTTTAAATGGGCAGTAAAAGAATTAAAACTAATCTGAGCAGAAAGCAGAATAAAAAAAGGAAACCAGCAAAAACACTTTATAGTGTTTCACAGTGAGTGACTTTTACAAAAACTTGAACCAGACTAGAGTTCAAGACAACAAACCCACAGCTGTGAGAAAACAGACCATAGCAAGAGAATGAAGACTTTAAATACAAATAACCAAAAGACTCACTACAGCACACAGCATTACATACGTTTATATGCTGTCAAATACAGTAGCCCTATTTATTGACATTGAAATATGTTAATAAACCCTTAAAACATTAACTTACAATTTGGATATTAACATCACACATAAACAAATCTAGAGCAAACAAATAAACATTTACATTTATCTTACAATATAAACAAGCAACCAGTCCAGTCATATATATTCTCTTCTAAAACAGTTAATTGAAATTATAGTAGTTCATAATATTTATTTTTCTGTTTTACAACTTTCAAAAACATAAAAAAAAAAATCATAATTTTACTTGATTATTTACATTATTATAAAAGCCCAAAGTCAAAGAATGAAGCCACTCAATATAAACATACAGAATTAAGATTTATGGATTTTATTTAAGAGACTTAATTATCAAAAGCAAATAAATTCATGCTGAAAACATTTCAAATTTTGTATTACATACATGTTTAGGTAACAAACATCAGTTAACAATATTATACACATTATTTAGCATATGAAATAATCTTGATTATATTTGTCTAGGTTTTGTCTTTGGCTTTTGAAAAGGAACAAAAGTGTTGTTGTTCGGGTGAAACAGATGAAACTCCACTTCAGAAAACTACAAAACAAAAGAGAAATGAGTTTCTAATGTTCATGTGGAAATATTATATTCACTAAATTTTAGCTGTTGCCTGAAAATTTTGGAAACATGTTGTATTATGAACTTAAATGACAATTGAATATTAAATAAAAGTCTTACCTGTGCATTGTTTAAGTCCTCGATCTGCTCTGGTTGGAGATTCTTGGCTTGTTGTCGACTTTTTCTAGGCTTCTTAGGTTTGAGAATTAACAAACCTAAAGTAAAGCGCATTATATTTTATTTACGTTATATTGCAAAGAAATCAATGTGATCATTAAACAATAGTTGAGTACATTTCAAATAAACTTTTCATAAAGGAATGCACTAAACCTAATTCACCGGGCAAATTAATCTGAACATGTCATCATGTTCTTCGTCACGTTTTTTGTACTTTCAAAGTGATTATATCTCAGAAACCTCACCAATTATTGCAATGATCAGCACAAAATTCAGCAGGATGGATGTAACAGACAAAATCATGTGCATCTCCAATGTTTCCTCACATGGCTGTTTCTGATATTTCTCTTCTGGTTCATTTTGATCTTGGGCAGATTCAGTTTGATTTTGATCTTGGGCAGATTCTGTTTAAGCAGAAGAACTCTCATCAGTTTTATGTTTTATGCCAAATATGATTAAACGCCTCTGATAGACTTCAGTGTATATAATAAATCATTTTAAGATAATTTATAGTTATAAATATACTCATACTTTATTTGTGTCAATTGTAAATGTGATTTAGAAATACTTACCATTGATGTAAAGTCTGGTGCCATTGCTGATCTGTAGTTTTGGTGTAGCAGGTTTTGCACAATAATATATTCCTAATTCATGAATAGTTATATTAATAATATATAAACGGCTTTGAGTTAGTGATGAATATTTGTCTTTCAGTCTTTGGTCTTGTACATAAGATGATGCATATTCTGATGTGAAAGTTCGCAGTATCAGCAGCGGAGAGTCTGTCAGTTTCTGGAAAACCCAATAAATGTCTGTTACATCAATCTCACAGTCTAAAGTCACGTTTTCCCCTAAATTCACAAGTTTATCAGTTAAACTCGCTGTAGTTTGACACACCAGCAGACCTGCACAAAGACACAGATCATTCAGATTATTCTGTAGAACATTGTAAAAGATTCACCTTGTTAAAATATCCAATCATGACAAAGTCGATAAAATCATAAAAACTGAGTAACTTACAGAAGACTAAAAGTTGCTCCGTCTTCATTCTGTGCTTGTTCAAGTGAAATGCAGTAAAAGAGTTCAGACTAATCGGAGCAAAAATGCCTGAATAAAAAAACAGGAAAGCAGCAAACACACTTAATAGTGATGAAGTGAAACAGATGTAAAGACTTAGATATCAGAGGCCCATGCGCTGATGTCTACCACGATGTGTGACTTTACACGAACTTGACATATGAACCAGGCCAGAGTTGAAGCCAACTAACCCACAACTGTAGAAAAAAAACCCTGAAGCAATAAAGATACATTGAACAAACACAGAAACGGTAGACAGACTACAGCACTTGGTATTACACAAGTCAAGTTTTATTAATCAAATGTGCAAAACAGCCTATTGATTCAAAATGAAATACATAAATAATTTACACAGTTTATAAACATACACCACACATAGACACACAGATTTTTTCTTAGCTATCCAAATGGGGACGTTGCATAGAATTTTATAGTATTAATATCTACAGAACAGAAAACCATCAATATTTTTGCAGTTGTTAAAATACTTAATTTGACCTTTGTTTTTAAACCATTTTTACAAGTGATGATTTAAAGGGATAGTTCACCCAAAAATTTAAATTTGATGTTTATCTGCTTACCCCCATGGGAATTTTTTAAAACAGACTGTTGCAGTCTGTCAATCTTATAATGGAAGTGGATGGGAATCACTTATAAGTGCGATATGCCATAAAGCAAGAAAAAGAAGAAGACACCTTACGCACCTCCTTGAGAACGCGCTCAGGAGAGTTCTAACAGTTCAGACACTGAGTGAATCAGAGGTTAAAAAACTATGTATATGCTTTTCAGTGTCTTTACACATCAATGTATTGTCACGAGCTACATGGTTTAATTTGGTTTTGTTTGTGTATGTTTTTAGTTTTTAGTTTTATTGTATGTTTTAGCTGTGATTCCTATCCACTTCCATTGTAAGACTGACAGACTGCAACAGTTTTCTTGGTTTGTGTTCTAATAAAGAAACAAAGCCACCTTTTGGATGCCCTGGGGGTAAGCAGATAAACTTCACATTTACATTTTTGGGTCAACTGCATTTAAGGTGCTGGGAGGTTTCATCAGATTTAATTAACTTCTAGGTGAAAAAATTGTCCCCAAAATATGGTAAATTTAGAACAAATGTATCCTGCACCTTGGTTTTAGCATAAGAGTGGGCAAAGCCATTTGTGACTTGAATGTTGCAGCCTTTCAGTTATTTAAACTGCTCAGAGCAAGTGTGCCTCACACATCCTGAAAAGTGAAGCCATGCATATACACCTACACACACTCGCGTATACATATAAACTTGCTGCATACAAACACACCTGCACATACTCGCATATACATATAAACTTGATCCGTGCATATACACCTATTAAACACCTGTACATACATATAAACTTGATGCGTGCATCCATAAAACACTCACACATACATAAAAAAATTAAATTTACTAACGTATCCAGTTCAGATAAGAAAGATGTATGTTTTATTTGTGTACATATATATATGCAAATGATTTCATATGTGGATGTGCGTGAACTTTTCAGTGCAAACAGAAGGCAAGGCATTTCAGTATAAAAGGAAGTCGCTTAAGCGTGAACAGAAGTAACCTATATACCGCATTTGCAATCATGAATAGTGATAATGCTACAACTGAAGCAATTAGCATTTTGCGAAATGTTCTTTCTTCGCCCACTATTATAAGATCAATTACCAATTCAGTTGAATCGAATGTGTTGCCTGCTCAACTGCAGGCAGAAACACAATCTGAATCACGCACTTTGTTTCGACCTTTGACCCCTGATATACAAGCATCAATAACACGCAAACGATGCCAACATCATCTGCTGGTGAAGTTCACACACCATGATCACACTCGCCAGCAAAAGAAGGTGAGAATTTCACAATTTCACTTCTATGCAATCTTCATGAAATAGCTTCCAAACGCTATGCAAATTCCTCACACAGAGAGAGTAAAATGTCCTGTCTTTATAGTTTCAAAATATAAAATGTGTTCCCAACTAAGTTCCAGTCCCACTTGTGAGCTTAAAGGATGTCAAGTAATTTAAATGTGGTTAATTAAAGTTTGCTTTTTGTTAAGCTGTGTTTGTTTTTACACGCCAAGGACACAATACCGTTGGACTTTTAATAAGGATGTTATACTGTTGACCTCCCCTGATGACACATTTTATATTTTAGATATATATTTTACCTTTTCTATTATTTATCATAAATTTTAACTGGACATAAAAATAAAATTAAAATAATATAATATAAAGAACTAAGAACTTATAAAAAATGGTAGTTACTAAACTAAACTTAAATTTAAATCAGACTGGAAATATAAAAATAAAAACTAAATAGTGAAATCAGTGATGCTGAGATAACTGCACTGCTGGCCTCTTTCTTATTTACTGACACACACATATATATATATATATATATATATATATATATATATAGACACACACACACGCACACACATGTATATATATATATATATATATAACATAAGATTGTTATTGTTTATTAAATTTTATTAATTACATTTTCATATATATTTCTCTCAGAGGCGGATCTACCCCTGTTACCACCCCATTTATAAATCAGATAATATTTTTTAAGTATATTTCATGTTCATAGCCTACACGTTGAAGGCCAAGGAGACTCCACCAAACTCCTCTCAAACAGAAATCACCAATTCAGTCACAATGGTTCCACCCATCACCAGCACGGCAGTGATTCTGCGCGAAATATCCCCAGTCAGTGGCAGCAGGGCAGCCTGGGCAGGCTGCACAGTGCATCTCTCTACAGTTTGCAGTGTCTCGGAGAAGAGAGGTTGATAAGCAGTTAACAGTGAGTTTAGAGGTAAGTTTGACACCAAATCAAAAACGTCCACAAGCAGACAGTTAATCCTGCAACAATCACATTGTTACATTATTTACATCCGCAATACTTGTCTCGTCAAATTTTTCTATGATCGTCAGGTCAGATAAGGGTCTAACGTAAGTCTAGCTCACTGATTACACAGAGAAAGGGTCCACAATTCACAAATTAAGACCCACACCTTCCAAAAACCCAGCTACATCTCTGATTTGACTCCCACTCAGTGTAATGTATTGTAGAGAACAAAACACATTCAATGAAAACCGTAGCATCTTAAATTATGAATAATGTCCATGGCCCCCCTCCTGAAACCTCATGCCACCCCTTTGCCACCCCAAGAAAAAATCTCTAGATCCCCCACTGATTTCTCTACTTGGTTCCAGATATAAAATGTTAGTTTTTTGGTCTAATAGTGCTAAATAATATATTACAAAAACAACAATATTAATAGTACTAAATAATACAGAACTATTTAGTACCAGTACAGTACTACTATTATTATAGTAATAAATAATAAAGTTTAGTACTGCTGTTTTTAGTACTTTCAGATTTAGATCTGTTTGTGCATGTACAAAGTTTGCAGACGATGTCGCCAACGTCTACTCAAACAACGTGGTTGTAGAAGTGGTGACGGTGAAGACATTTGAAGCTCCTCTGACCAGGAAGTCCCGCTCCATCCTTCAGATCGTAAGTTAACTGCAATAAGCTTTTCTGAAAGCTAACGTTTATAAATAAATAAAACAAACTTGGAGCAGGTCCATATTTTCAGCGTTATTCTTATTCGTCAGGGTACGAGAAGAAAGAATCGTTTCAAGACCACTTCTGTAAGACATTCAACGTGTAAATTGTAGCTGGTTAGCAAATAGTAGTGTTTAGTTTCATCTTAGCGACCCTAACCTTTCCAACCCATGACCTTTTGTTCTTGTTCAAAAACAAAAAGACGGTTACAGTACAGTAGCGACCTACTTTTAAATGTTGACCTACATGTAACGCTAACATGTGGTTGTTTCAGAGTAACCAGGGCAGCCTCTACAACCTGGCCTACAAGTACGACTACGATTATGCCGTGGTCTTTAACATTGTCTTATGGCTGATGATCGTGTTAGCTTTAGCCGTCATCGTGACCTCGTACAACCTCTGGAACATGGATCCCGGGTATGACAGCATCATCTACAGGATGACCAATCAGAAGATCCGACTGGACTTATGATGCCCCACCACACCCCATTACATTTTGTGTTTTGTATTTGAGTGCATTTGAATGTGTTTTATACATATTTTCAATTAAATAAGTGTCATTTTCATTGAATATAACTATATAGTAGAAAATAAGATTTTTAAGTGTGTCTGTTTGTTGTGTACAAGGCCGTGACCATTTATTGTGCATTGGGGACATTTTTTAATAAAGTAGATAAAGAACAGTGAAGGAAATAAATCTAATTCTAGCAGGGAAGTAATCATTTTAAACTAATTACATATAACTTTTTAAAATATGCACACCTTTACTAGTTTGTACGCCTAATATGGCGAAAGCGCAAATCGTTTCTTGTCTCCTCACGTTCAATTTGAATTTGCATGAATCATGTAAATGATACAAAAACGGTCATATTTCAGAGAAAAAAAAGTCTAGTAGTTTGCATTGCTGATAATGTTGGTCGTGTAACTGCTGTAACATTTATATCACAAACATTTGTCAACTATTACATGTTTCGCTACTTCTATCTTACCGTGCTCTCTTTAACCGTTAAAAATGGTGGCGCTGGAGTTCACGCGCTGCTTCTGTGAAGAATAAACCTCGCCCAGTTTGGTTTGTAACTTAAATTTATAATGGATACAGATCTGTATCAAAGACTGTTTACATACAGTCTATGATACAGATATGTAAAATCTTAATGGACTGGTTTTCCTCAGTGTCTATGGTGGTTACAGCCCTGTGTGTATATATGTCATTAATTCCTATGAAATATTGTGTTATCATACAAAATGTACAAATAACTGTAACCCAAATAATAATAATAATAAACTCCATCCATCTCTTAAAGCAAGTTTTTCTAGCAAGTGCATGCTAGAACACTTTCCTGAGGAAAACAATATTCAAAAGTTTAAAACACTTGGCTGATGTTTTTCTGAAACGACATTGATCCCAAGACCCTTTAACTTGTTTTTTAACTTAATGCATGTATTTCGCTGTTGTTCTCTAGTTGTTGTTTTTTCTTTTCCAAAAAAGTAGCACTTTTTTACCAATCTGTTCACACGATAGAAGCATGACAAAACTTAAGTCACACAACACATATCTAGAATGAGTATTTTTCTTGCCATTTTGTGCTCTACCTTGTATCATAATTAATATTTTTGCACTTTTTTTGCACTTCCACTAAGATAAAGTAGTTTTCTGACCTAGTTTGATGGTTTTTGATGTGTTTGGGGTACTTGTCGGCTGTCCAGATTTGGGAGACCAGCTAAACACCATCTTGGCCAGTCTGAGGACCAACTAAATCATCCTAATACAGCATGGTTAACCACTTAAAATCAATACAATCAAACTGAAATAATATACTTTATAATAAACTAGTTATGTTTGTTAACCTAAATAAAAATGAATCAGGATTAATACATTTTTTTCATTGTAATTTTATTTTAATGCATTGGACATTTATGTAAACTGTAACCACATTAATCAAGATCGATCTGTTAACATGTCTAAGGTACTTGGTAGCAAAACACATCCAAATTATGCATTTTATAAATAAGCAAATAACATGGTTTCATTCAAACAGTGACAGAAATACATTTACCTTTATAAAACTCAATCATACTGAAAATGATACACCCACAGAAGGTGTCAGACCTCATTATCAACTTTGCATGTTTCACGATGTGATGATTTCTGCATGTGTTGATCCAGAACGTGGCTTTGGGTTCTGAAGAAGTGCATAAGTGCCGTTTATCTGAATGGGATTTTCTCTTCGGGAACATGTGGGTAACTTGATTTCAGAATACTACGAGAACAATAACAATGAAATTAGCCACTTTATAAACCTCTTCGTCACACAAGTGAACACATTTGGATGATTTTGTAAAACATTTGTAAATTTGTAGAACATCTAGTAGAGTTATGTTAGCTAACTGTATGTGTTTCACAGTTGCTTTAGATGTTAACATTTCACACCTAATGAGTTTACTAGAGAAATAATAGAATAACCCGAGGAAACATGTTGTATTATGAACTTAATTGGCAATTGAATATTAAATAAAAGTCTTACCTGTGCATTGTTTAAGTCCTCGATCTGCTCTGGTTGCACATTCTGGGCTTGTTGTTGACTTTTTCTAGGCTTCTTAAGTTTGAGCATTAACAAACCTAAAGTAAAGCGCATTATATTTTATTTAAGCTATATTGCCATTAAACAATAGTATGTTTCAAAGAAACTTTTCATAAAGGAATGCACTAAACCTAATTTACCGGGCAAATGAATTTGAACATGCTATCATGTTTTTTTGTACTTTCAAAGTGATTATATCTCAGAAACCTCACCTATTGTTGCAATGATCAGCACAAAATTCAGCAGGATGGATGTAACAGACAAAATCATGTGCATCTCCAATGTTTCCTCACATGGCTGTTTCTGATATTTCTCTTCTGGTTCATTTTGATCTTGGGCAGATTCAGTTTGATTTTGATCTTGGGCAGATTCTGTTTAAGCAGAAGAACTCTCATCAGTTTTATGTTTTATGCCAAATATGATTAAACGCCTCTGATAGACTTCAGTGTATATAATAAATCATTTTAAGATAATTTATAGTTATAAATATACTCATACTTTATTTGTGTCAATTGTAAATGTGATTTAGAAATACTTACCATTGATGTAAAGTCTGGTGCCATTGCTGATCTGTAGTTTTGGTGTAGCAGGTTTTGCACAATAATATATTCCTAATTCATGAATAGTTATATTAATAATAAATAAACGGCTTTGAGTTAGTGATGAATATTTGTCTTTCAGTCTTTGGTCTTGTACATAAGATGATGCATATTCTGATGTGAAAGTTCGCAGTATCAGCAGCGGAGAGTCTGTCAGTTTCTGGAAAACCCAATAAATGTCTGTTACATCAATCTCACAGTCTAAAGTCACGTTTTCCCCTAAATTCACAAGTTTATCAGTTAAACTCGCTGTAGTTTGACACACCAGCAGACCTGGGAAGATAAAACACATGGTAAAACACACAACTCTCAACCTTGAAGATCACACAGAAGTTAAACTCAGTAACTTACAGAAGAGTAAAAGTTGCACCGTCCTCATTCTGTCTTTGTTTTGCTCATATGCGGTAAGATGGTAAACTTAACTACGAGTCAGAGAGGAAGTGCTACCACAGTCAGAAAAAAATGAGAAGGAAACCATCATACACCCTTGAAAAGAGGATGTAGACGCTGAACTTGAACTGACCAGATTGTTTACTGATATTAAAGCATTTGAGAAGGTCAGAGTGCATGAGATAAAGTGTTTGTTTTGGTTGAGTCATTTCAGCTGGCTATAGGTTTTATTTGTGATTTATGAAATTGCTATACTGGTACCTAAAATAAATTTAATTTTGAAGCTGATTTTTTTTTTCTGACCAAACTCATCAGCCATATGTCTGGGTGTTTTCTGACAGCACCAGCATGTGGTTTTTCTGACCTATTTTCACATTAGCAAGTGTGAGATTATATGCATCTACATGTATGTTCTGTACAAGTATAACATAGTCTTTGTAGCCACCATCACTTTTTCATCCTCTGAAACATTTATACTGAAAACAACCCAGATAGCAGAGAACCTTTTAGCAAAGTTATTTTACAGTTTTGAAGCATTCTTTCAGTAACAGTGTTCATTCATAGTTGTCTCAGTGAGAGGTCCATCTATGTTTTTTTTTTTAATTAAATTTCCAAAATGTTTGCAAAATCAAAAAATGAATTAATCCCTTAACATTGGTATAACCAATAATAATAATAATTATTATTTTTTAATTGTTTTACACTGGATATTTTGAATGTTCAGAGAACATGAAAGGGTTAGTTCACCCAAAAATGAAAATCCTGTTATTAATTATTCACCCTGGAGTCGTTCAAAACCTGTAAGACCTTTGTTCATCTTCAGTTGTTTACATGTAGCAGAAGTGTGCGCATGTGTCGTAATATCTCTAAAATGTTATTTTTGTTTTCTTTGCCAACAAAAAGTATTCTCCGTAGCTTCGTAAAATTACGGTTGAACTACTGATGTCACATGGACTATTTTACTGATGTCCTTACTATGTTTCTGGACCTTGATCGTGGTAGTACCCTTGCTGTCTATGGAGGGTCAGAGAGCTCTCAGATTTCATCAAAAATATCTTGATTTGTGTTCCGAAGATGAAAAAAGGTCTTACAGCTTTGGAACGACATGAGGCTGAGTAATTAATGAGGGAATTTACATTTTTTTGGCTGAAATATCCCTTTAAGAAATAAAGATTTCATAACGGTTGCAAAACATTGTGATATGTGATGGAGGATTGATTTCTCAGAATCCTATTCTTCTTGGACCTGTGATTCTTTTGACTGAACGAATCGTACAAAATGTTGGTAAAATGTAGGCCTAATTACAAAAATTAAATTATTGAAGATTTCTGTTATTAAGTTTGCAGGTTAAGCCTTCTGGACTTATAAGATGATCAAATATTTTAAGTAAACAGTTGACATCACGTCAATTTAGGCTACATTTAATTTCTAAAAACCATATCTTTACCAGATTTGACCAAACAAATAATACCAATGTATATATTGGCACAGAAATTGACAAAATAATAGCCTTGAAAGGACTCAGGAGCGAACTAGTGTAATTCGAAATAAAACTTGGTGTATTACATCTCAAAAACATGAGATGGTTTTTATCACGTTTGTAAAAAATATAATATAGTCTAAACTATGTTATTGATAAACCTCTGATTTGCCTCATCAAACTGTGCTACTGAAATCAGCTGATAGAGGGCGCTGTCACAATTTAAAGGCACTTTTCGATGCTGAACATTCAGAGATAAAACATTGCTCTGTTTGTATAACATATAAAGAAGATATCCGAGTCGATACAATTCACGGTTAAAGGAGTACAAACGCATCTCATCATGTCTAAACTGAAGCAGAAGACAGGTGCGTCTGTGAGTCTACAATTAAGAAAATAACTGTGCCTGTGTATAATAAATCATTTATTTCTTCTGTGGAATACAAGAACACATTGTGAGCAGAATGATAGTCTCAGTCAGCATCAGGTTTTACTGTAAATGAATCATGACGGAGACTGTCAGACAACATCGTGCTTAACTTTCCTTTTAATTGTGTTTAATGGAAGAAAGTCAAATGGGGTTGTATCAACACAAGGGTGAATGAATGATGACAATTATTTATTTTGGGGTGAAATAATCTTTTAATGTATACTCATTTATCGAGTATTACAATAATAATGATTAATATTATTCACACTACTAAAACAACTTTTTTTAACATTTAATTATTAAGAATTTAATTTTCAAGACAAGAACAAAGACAAGCCAAGCTGGAAAAAGCTTGAGAATTTTACATACAGATCTACAAACACATCAAGTTGCAACAAACAAGCAAAATTAAGCTAAATATATTTTTATTCGACTGTATAATTTACACTTCATTGTGTTTTTGTTGGTTTTTTTGTTTAGGGATTTTTGAAAAAGAATCAAAGTCGGGCAGGACAGACAAAACTCCACTGAAGCAAACTACAGAATGGTAAAGATAACAACACATCTGTGTATATATATATATATATATATATATATATATATATATATATATATATAATGTTAAGACCGCTTATATTATACTTGTAGAACTATTATTACCAAAATACATGACAATATTCTGCATGAAGTACAAAACTACTTATTCTTAGTTCTGCCTGATTGTGATCTCGAGCAGCTTCTGTTAAGAACCGAAAATACAAAGGTTTTGTGTTTTTAAATTTCAGACATACATAAATATTGCATAGAGCTCTGATAGAAATAAAGGATAAATACAAATATAATGCATTATAACTGCTTTAGGTCATTCATAGATATAAAAACAGATCAAACTGATTTGCCAAGATGATTATATACACACTTATCAATGATGTAAAGTCTGGTGCCATCGCTGAGCTGTAGAAGTGAGCCTGTTTTTACACAATAATATATTCCTAAAAGCATCCACAGTTATGTTATTAATAAATAAATGACTCCAAGTTAGCAATGAATAGTTGTCTTTTAATCTATCATCATAAAAAAAGATGCTGTAGAACATGAAAGTTTGCAGTATCAGCAGCGGAGTGTCTGTCCGTTTCTGGAAAACCAATAAATGTCTCTCACACCAATCTGACAGTTTAAAAACACGTTTGCCCCTAAATTCACCGGTTTATCAGTTAAAGTCTCTGTAGTTTGACACACCAGCAGACCTGTGAGGAAACACAGATCATTCTGTAAAATTTAACAATGTTAACCGATTCAGCTCGTAAAACTATATCCAATCATGACAAAATCATTAAAGTCATAAAAACTGAGTAACTTAACAAAGACTAAACGCTGCTCTGTCTTCATTCTGTGCTTGTTTAAATGATGGGCAGTAAAAGTAAAACTGGTTGCACTTTATTTTACAGTACGTGTACTAACATGTACTTATAGTGTACTTACAGTGTATTTATTTAAGAAAGTTCTGGTAATACAAGGTAACTACATGGGGTAGGGTTAGGTTTAGGGGTAGGTTCAGGGTTAGTACATAGTTATTACATAGTTATTGTAATTACTATAATAAGTACATAGTATGTACATGAGGAACAGGACTGTAAAATAAAGTGCTACCGTAAAACTAATCTGAGCAGAAAGCAGAATAAAAAAGGAAACCAGCAAAAACACTTTATAGTGCAATGAGTGACTTTCACAAAAACTTGAACCAGACTAGAGTTCAAGACAACAAACCCACAGTTGTGAGAAAACAGACCATAGCAAGAGAATGAAGACTTTAAATACAAATAACCAAAAGACTCACTACAGCACACAGCATTACATACGTTTATATGCTGTCAAATACAGTAGCCCTATTTATTGACATTGAAATATGTTAATAAACCCTTAAAACATTAACTTACAATTTGGATATTAACATCACACATAAACAAATCTAGAGCAAACAAATAAGCATTTATATTTATCTTACAATATAAACAAGCAACCAGTCCAGTCATATATATTCTCTTCTAAAACAGTTAATTGAAAAAAATGTAAATAAAAAAAATACTATATTACTATACTATAATACTATAAAAGCCCAAAGTCAAAGAAGGAAGCTACTCAATATAAACATACAGAATTTAGATTTATGGATTTTATTTACGATACTTAATTATCAAAACAAAAGCAAATAAAGTTGTGGTGAAAACATTTCTAGTATTGTATTATACTAATTATTTAGCACAATATTCATACCACTATTATAAAATGTGACATAATCTTGATTATATTTGTCTAGGTTTTGTCTTTGGCTTTTGAAAAGGAACAAAAGTGTTGTTGTTCGGGTGAAACAGATGAAACTCCACTTCAGAAAACTACAAAACAAAAGAGAAATTAGTTTCTAATGTTCATGTAGAAAGATCAGATTCACTAAATTTTAGCTGTTGCCTGAGCATTTTGGAAACATGTTGTATTATGAACTTAAATGGCAATTAATTATTGAATATAAGTCTTACCTGTGCATTGTTTAAGTCCTCGATCTGCTCTGGTTGCACGTTCTGGGCTTGTTGTCGTCTTTTTCTAGGCTTAAGTTTGAGCATTAACAAACCTAAAGTATAACATTACATTTTAGTTAAGCTATATTGAGATCAACGTGATCATTAAACAATAGTATGTTTCAAAGAAACTTTTCATAAAGGATTGCACTAAACCTAATTTACCGGGCAAATGAATTTGAACATGCTATCATGTTTTTTTGTTTTTTTTCAAAGTGATTATATCTCAGAAACCTCACCAATTATTGCAATGATCAGCACAACATTCAGCAGGATGGATGTAACAGACAAAATCATGTGCATCTCCAATGTTTCCTCACATGGCTGTTTCTGATATTTCTCTTCTGGTTCATTTTGATCTTGGGCAGATTCTGTTTGATTTTGATCTTGGGCAGATTCTGTTTAAGCAGAAGAACTCTCATCAGTTTTATGTTTTATGCCAAATATGATTAAACGCCTCTGATAGACTTCAGTGTATATAATAAATCATTTTAAGATAATTTATAGTTATAAATATACTCATACTTTATTTGTGTCAATTGTAAATGTGATTTAGAAATACTTACCATTGATGTAAAGTCTGGTGCCATTGCTGATCTGTAGTTTTGGTGTAGCAGGTTTTGCACAATAATATATTCCTAATTCATGAATAGTTATATTAATAATATATAAACGGCTTTGAGTTAGTGATGAATATTTGTCTTTCAGTCTTTGGTCTTGTACATAAGATGATGCATATTCTGATGTGAAAGTTCGCAGTATCAGCAGCGGAGAGTCTGTCAGTTTCTGGAAAACCCAATAAATGTCTGTTACATCAATCTCACAGTCTAAAGTCACGTTTTCCCCTAAATTCACAAGTTTATCAGTTAAACTCGCTGTAGTTTGACACACCAGCAGACCTGCACAAAGACACAGATCATTCAGATTATTCTGTAGAACATTGTAAAAGATTCACCTTGTTAAAATATCCAATCATGACAAAGTCGATAAAATCATAAAAACTGAGTAACTTACAGAAGACTAAAAGTTGCTCTGTCTTCATTCTGTGCTTGTTCAAGTGAAATGCAGTAAAAGAGTTCAGACTAATCGGAGCAAAAATGCCTGAATAAAAAAACAGGAAAGCAGCAAACACACTTAATAGTGATGAAGTGAAACAGATGTAAAGACTTAGATATCAGAGGCCCATGCGCTGATGTCTACCACGATGTGTGACTTTACACGAACTTGACATATGAACCAGGCCAGAGTTGAAGCCAACTAACCCACAACTGTAGAAAAAACTGCAGCAATAAAGATACATTGAACAAACACAGAAACAGTAGACAGACTGCAGCACTTGGTATTACACAAGTCAAGTTTTATTAATCAAATGTGCAAAACAGCCTATTGATTGACAATGAAATAAATTATTTACATAGTTCATAAACATACACCACACACTGACACACAGATGTTTTTTCTTAGCTATCCAAATGGGGACATTGCATAGAATTGTATTGTTTTTATATACAGAACAGAAAACCTTCAATATTTTTGCAGTTCTTAAAATACTTAATTTAAACCATTTTTACAAATGATGAAAAACATACACAAAAAAACATATTAAACCCTGCGGCAATTTGACAATACATCGATGTGTAAAGACACAAAACGATTGGTCTGTGCAAGAAACTGAACAGTGTTTATTGCATTTTTTGCCTCTGATTCACGCGATGTCCGAAGTGTTAGAACTCTCCTAAGCACATTCTCCTGAGCTCATTCTCAAGCAGGTGTGTGAGGCATCTTCTTGCTTTATGCCGGATTGCAGACGTATAAATGCATTACCACCACCTATATTGATTGTAGATAGAGTGTCAATTGTCCACTTGAGAGATAGGTGGTGGTAATTCACTTATAAGTCTGAGATCCGCCATAAAGCCAGAAAAAGAAGACACCTCATGCCCCTGCTTGAGAACGCACTTAGGAGAGTTCTAACAATTTGGACACTGCGTGAATCAGAGGTTAAAAAAACTATATACATGCTGTTCAGTGGTCTGCTATGGTTTATTTTCATAATAGGTAAACACAGGTCACAAGTTAACACGGTCACATTTCCTTGATTCAGCAGCTGCACGATGTGCTGCCGAGAGTCCTGTCTTCAATCGAGAGATCTGGAGCTGATTGGTGTAGATCGGTAGCTCGGTGGTTAGTGACTCTCGTCTCGTGGCGCATAATATCTGAATCATGCAATGAGCAAGTCTGCGTTTATTAAAAACTTAATATCGCGTCAGTTTGTGCTTTCAGAATTGCCGATTTCGGACTTGCATCCTCGGTAGTTCAGACTTTGTGCATTCGACTCGGGAGTGTGATGTCTGCGAGGACGCAGGTCCGGTAATTCTGCAAACAGCAGCGTACTTGATAACTTCAGTCAGCTCGCCTTGACTACTGCAATTTTCCTCACTGTATATTTACAATAAAACAAAAAAAGATATGAAATACCACTGCCTCCTTTCATTTTTCATTTAAACATAATAATAGCAGCAGAAATGTACTTAGTTCAGGGAAATGTGTATATATACAGTCATTACAAATGAAACTAAATATTATATCAATTGCCTCTTTTATTACCGTCGACTTTGAGTGACGTCACTTCCCAATGCAAACACGCCCAATAAAATGGCCCCACCCCTGTCACTTGATTGACAGGTTTCAGTGTAGACGTTGAAAATTCAAACAGGCTCACATCTCGTAAGATATGGGAAACACAATTGCAAACGGACTTTGCATTTCCATTTTAAATTTGGCAGACACTGTGCGTTCGCTTAAACGAAAATGCAAACGGTAATACACGATTTGCATTTGCGTTTGGATTATGTCACATTTTATGCGTCCACAAATTGAAAACGCAATTGCAAATACAATTTGCAATTCCTTTTGAAAAAAGTCGGGAATATAATTCCATACTTTTTCGCCAACTGCTGGCGTATTTGTGTAATATGAAGAAATGGTCACTGAACGAATCAGTGAACGAATCATTTTGGTGAATGAACTGAAAATCAAATAATCTCTTGAAAGAATCAAAATTTCCACCACTAAATTCCATGCAACATAAATGGATTTTTAAAATTTTTGTTTTTTGTGACCCACCCCAACCCGCACCGCAAAAAAGTGCCAATTTCTTAACCCGCCCCAACCCGACCCGCAGGTTACCCGCGGGTTATGAGACGACCCGCGCATCACTATTGTATGTTACATATAATGATGTTCAATTAATGTTTATTGTATATTTCAATTTAATGAGTCTCACCATGATGGTGTTTAGTGTTTGTGTGAATGACACAGTGCACTTTCTATATCTTATTATATAAAGCTGCTTGTGATGGGCTTTGTTTAATCACGTGACTTTCTCATCACTATCTGCTTTTGGTGGTTACCAGTGTATTACAAAGGTACAAAACAGATTTCAGTACTTCAATAAGTTGGTGTATTAATATTATATCATTTAAATTAAAGTATTAAACTGTACGTTTAAGGTAAAACTGTTAAACCTAATCCAAAAATGGTGTTACCGTATGTTTTACGGTAAAAAAAAAGTTAAACCTAAAACGGTGTTACCATATTTTTTACGGTCTAATTCTAGCAACCACAGCTGCCAGTTTTTTACTGTATATTTTACGGATTATTTTTTGGCATGTTATTCTCAGTTCAGTCTGATTGTGATCTCGAGCAGCTTCTGTAAAGAACAGAAAATACAAAGGTTTTGTGTTTTGAAATTTCAAACGTGCATAAATCTTGCATAGACCTCTGATAGAAACTATATCCAATCATTAAAAAATCATTAAAGTCATAAAAACTGAGTAACTTACCAAAGATTAAAAGCTGCTCCATCTTCATTCTGTGCTTGTTTAAATGGGCAGTAAAAGAATTAAAACTAATCTGAGCAGAAAGCAGAATAAAAAAGGAAACCAGCAAAAACACTTTATAGTGCAATGAGTGACTTTCACAAAAACTTGAACCAGACTAGAGTTCAAGACAACAAACCCACAGTTGTGAGAAAACAGACCATAGCAAGAGAATGAAGACTTTAAATACAAATAACCAAAAGACTCACTACAGCACACAGCATTACATACGTTTATATGCTGTCAAATACAGTAGCCCTATTTATTGACATTGAAATATGTTAATAAACCCTTAAAACATTAACTTACAATTTGGATATTAACATCACACATAAACAAATCTAGAGCAAACAAATAAGCATTTATATTTATCTTACAATATAAACAAGCAACCAGTCCAGTCATATATATTCTCTTCTAAAACAGTTAATTGAAATTATAGTAGTTCATAATATTTATTTTTCTGTTTTACAGCTTTCAAAAACATAAAAAAATCTTAATTTAACATTATTATAAAAGCCCCAAGTCAAAGAATGAAGCCATTCAAAATAAACAAACAGAATTAAGATTTACAGATTTTATCTACAAGACTTAATTATCAAAACAAAAGCAAATAAATTCATGCTGAAAACATTTCAGATTTTGTATTACATGTGTGTTTAGGTAACAAATATCAGCTAACAATATTATACTAATTATTTAGCACAATATTCATACCACTATTAGACAATGTGACATAATCTTGATTATATTTGTCTAGGTTTTGTCTTTGGCTTTTGAAAAGGAACAAAAGTGTTGTTGTTCGGGTGAAACAGATGAAACTCCACTTCAGAAAACTACAAAACAAAAAAGAAATTAGTTTCTAATGTTCATGTAGAAAGATCAGATTCACTAAACACATTCAGATCTGAATAAGAGTGTCGCACCTCCTCATCATTTGTGCTGTAAAGCTGCTCCAGTTCTTCATCTTGATATTGTTGGTGTCTTTTCTTACACACTTGGAGTTTGACCTGGAATAGACCTTAAACAGCACCAACATTCATGATTAAACATTGTACAATTGATCACTAAACAAATGTAGAAAGACGCATTTAAAAGAAAGATATTATATTACACTTGTAGAGACCTGAAATCTTACCTATTATTGCCAAAAACATCACAATGATTGGTACGAAGCACAAAACTATGAGAGATTGCTGTGTATTCTGATATTGAGAGTTATTTTTCAGTTCTGTTTGATTGTGATCTCGAGCAGCTTCTTCTGAACAGAAAATACAAGAGTTTAATGTTAGAAATACCAAACATGCATATATGATTCCTAGACCTTTGATAGAAATAAAGGTTAAAATACGAATTGAACGCAATATGTAGATGGTAATTACTTTTAGATCATTATTATGTACAACAACAGATCAAACTGATTGATCAAGATCATTTTAAACACACTTACCATTGATGTAAAGTCTGGTGCCATTGCTGATCTGTAGAGTTGTTGTAACAGGTTTTGCACAATAATATTGTAATGATATAAACCTTCATATTCATCCGGAAGAAGGAGGCGGGAACCGGCGGACAATCAAAAACATTTTAATAACAAAATAAACACAAAACAGCGCACCAGCCCCTCACGGACGACTGGTGCGCATAAAATAAAAACCAAAACACAACTAAAATCCGAGGCCTGGTCCTCTCTCGTCCTTCACTGTCGTCGATCCAGTTTTATATCCTTCCATCTCCTCCATGGGCCTCGAGACCGGTGGGTCGAACAGGTGTAGTTCATCTCCAATCACTCCCCCGGCCTCGCTCCCATGTCCCTCGGCCCCGCCCCACTCGTCACAAATATATTCCTAATTCATGAATAGTTATATTAATAATAAATAAACGACTCTTAGTTAGTGATGAATATTTATCTTTCAGTTTTTGGTCTTGTACATAAGATGATGTAGATTCTGATGTGTAAGTTCGCAGTATCAGCAGCGGAGAGTCCAGTAAATGTCTGTTACATCAATCTCACAGTCTAAAGTCACATTTTCCCCTAAATTCACAAGTTTATCAGTTAAACTTGCTGTAGTTTGACACACCAGCAGACCTGGGAAGATAAAACATATGGTAAAACACATAACTCTATTCATGTGACCTATTCATGTGAAGATCACACAGAAGTTAAACTCAGTAACTTACAGAAGAGTAAAAGTTGCACCGTCCTCATTCTGTCTTTGTTTTGCTCATATGCGGTAAGATGGTAAACTTAACTACGAGTCGGAGAGGAAGTGCTACCACAGTCAGAAAAAAATGAGAAGGAAACCATCATACACCCTTGAAAAGAGGATGTAGACGCTGAACTTGAACTGACCAGATTGTTTACTGATATTAAAGCATTTGAGAAGGTCAGAGTGCATGAGATAAAGAGTTTTTTTTTTTTTTTTGGTTAAGTCATTTCAGCTGCCAATAAGTTTTATTTGAAAAAATAATTCAATTGCTATATTGGTACCTAAAAAAAAAATGTAATTTTGAAGCTGATTTTTTTTTTTTTAAACAAAACTTCTGACCAAACTCATCAGCCATACTGTATGTCTAGGTGTTTTCTGACAGCAACAGCATGTGGTTTTTCTGACCTATTTTCACATTAGCAAGTGTGAGATTATATGCATCTACATGTATATTCTGTACAAGTATAACATAGTCTTTGTAGCCACCATCACTTTTTCATCCTCTGGAAAATTTATACTGAAAACAACCCAGATAGCAGAGAACATTTTAGCAAAGTTATTTTACAGTTTTGAAGCATTCTTTCAGTAACAGTGTTCATTCATTGTCTCAGTGAGAGGTTCATTTATGTTTTTTTTTAAATAAATAAATGAACATATAACAACTTTGTTCAATTCTTCTCCTCCTCATGCAGTCTGCTGTGGCTAGCCTCCATTTTGGAGAGTATCATGATGCATGCACACACTTCTGCTTCATGTAAACACATGTGCGTGCTGACGCATGTCCGTGTTGACGTAAGCACACTCTAAGCCCAAATAAGTTGACTTTATTAGATTTTGCGAGGAAACCCATTGCACGAAACTTTTTTACACAAAAAAATGCTTTGATATGCATTAAAAGCTGGGCATGCATTAAACTTTAACCTTGGCTGAAGAATTGTGTGAACACACATTAACTGAGCACTAACAGCACTAATATGCAGTGACAGAACACACTTTAATGTCTTATACAGCAAAACACAAGTGGCTGCTCATGGAAGCTTCTCGCATTTCCTTACATTGTAAGCTGTTTTTTCAGTGTTTGCAACCTGATTTTGGTCCAATATGAGAAGTACCTGCTGATGAACTGGAACGTGTTCTTCATAGATTTAAGGTAGTTGAGATGCAGTGTGTATGCAAGTCCATACAGAATGCACATAGCTTTTGGCAAGGCGTCAGTATTGTCCATGATCTTCATTGAGGCAGGACTGAGATGGAGAAAACATGAGAGCCTTCATGCTCAATGAGGAGGATTCCAATGTCATCAGAGTCCTAACTACATAAGAACACAATCATGAAATTTCTCATTACATAACCATCAATAATGTTAAGCAATTGTTACGACTGCTGGAGTTCTGTCTTCACAATAATTATTTACATTTTGGTACATTGATGTTTCATTAAAAACAGTTCACACAAAAGTGAAAATCTGCTGTTAATTTACACATCCTCAGGCCATCCAAGTTGAAGCTGAGTTTTTCTTCAGTAGAACCTTAAAATATTATTAACTGAAACAGTGGTCTTTGGTGATTGATATAAAACCATCAATGGAAGCAATTTTTGATAGTTGAGTTTAGAAAGTTGAGTTTATATTCACACATTCGGACTTCCGTGTTCAATAACTTCCTAGTTGAACGTATAATAAAGTAATTTTTTGCTAATTCTATTCAGCGACATGATTCTCAACCTACTACATTTTTCACAAGTACTCAGAAAGCATGACAGCAAACAGAATGTTTATTTTGGGTTAACAGTTAAAAAATTTGTGGCAAAATGTTTTTCAAGATGGTTACTTAAACATTTCCACCTCACATATATATTCAATTTATACCATCACTGTGTTTTATGTTTTCTTCAATGACACATTATCCAATTCAAAACCTTTCCAAAGGAGGGTCACACAGCTCCAAAACAAGTTGCTAAATATTTATTTGACCCTACAGAACACTCTACAAGTCTGTAATGTACAGTTATTTGTTCTATATGTTCAATTTCTACCATTACTGTAGTCTATGGGGTTGTTCAATGGTACACCATCCAGTTCAATAACTTTTGAAAAGAGGGTCACACCGCTACAAAAACAAGTTGCCAAATATTTATTAGACCCTAAAGAACACAATACTAGTCTGTAATGTACAGTTATGTGCTCTATTTTTTTTTATCGAGATGCCTTCCAGTTTAATAGCTTGTGAAGAAAGACACTGACTTAACCATTACACAAGTTTTCAGTGTATATGCTCAACTACTTCTTCCAATCTGTTGCATTGGTTTCTTGATTGTCACATTATATAGTTCAATATGTGTAGATTAAACATACTAATTATTCTGGGACAAAATGTAAAATGTTTATATAAATTTAAAATAAATTACAACTCTTTAATGTATGAGTTTTTATTTTCCCTGCAAATTTTCAGTGCTATGTTTAGGTAAAGAGTTATATATATATATATATATTATTATTATTTTTTTTTTTCCTTATTCTTTATTAATAATTGACTTTATTAAAAAAAACTTTTTCCCCTTATTAAAAACAAAAAGTACATTTTTCAGCATTACTCAGTTTGAATCTTTTTTTTTTATTTTGTGTAATTGCAGTTGGATGTAATTTGACATTTGGAAGAAAAAATACATCACCCAATGTGTAAAGTGTCAGGACCATTATGACACCATAATTTGTACAGGTTTTATTTTATTTTGTCAAAAAATAAGCCAGATGAAAGAATATTATTATTAGTAAAGAGAAAGGAAGACCGATGAGCAATTGTCTCACATTAATACAAACACATTTGCTAAAAAATGTGCTAAAATTATTCTGTGGCCCAAATCAATCAGCTGCGTATCCACATTCTCATGGCCTGCTTAAAACAGTGCAAATAATAATAGTAAAAAAATTATGTGATTGAATAAATGTGAATGAATTTTTATCCCCAAGCTTCCATTTAAAAATAATTTTGGGTTGAAAAGGTTCTGAAGGTCTTTAGAAACAATTTCTTCAGAAAATTCAGGCCCATTTAAAGGTCTTTGTCTTGTTAAAATCCCTTTTGAAACTTATGTTCAATGAAACTTTAACATTAAGTGTCACTGAAGAAACCAAAACAAAATGTCACTAGAAATTTCTGAGTAAAAAATTATTTTATCCCTGCTAGGCTTATTTTTTTGTAGAATTATGTTCTACACCCTAAAGATATCAAGATGTTTGTGATAGCTGCTATCCCTAGAATGTACTAGAGTTCAAGTGCTTGAACCTAATTACATTTGATTATGCTAATTTTATGAAAAACTATCTGTACTGTTTATGCTGTCTGTCTGCATGGTGCTGCTTTTACAAAGTGTCTCTAAATGATCTGATAAAATACCATTTAGGAATTTTTAGTGTAGCAACTTTTTACGGTGGCCCAGTAGTACACACCACTAAGAAATCACCACAACACAACACACAGGACTAATTTTGTTGTGTTATGGCTTCTTTTCATTGTGTTGTGTTGTGGCATGAAAGCTGAATGTCCATGGTCACCAGGCCTTATAATGAAAGTAAAAGGGGGGTTTGGGTGAAAAGGTGAATCTTTTGGACCAATGAAAATACCCTCTCCTGGGTGATGGGATTACCTATTTTGGCCAAGCAGGATGCTAGGAGGCTAAAACAACTACCAGACATCCTGCTTGGCCAAAATATATGGTAGCACTGGACTATTTGGTATTAGTTTATTGGCATCCAATTAAATTGTAGCAAACCGTCCTCCACTATTGTAGTTAGAAATGGCTCATTTCATAAACTGGACCTATTGAAAAGTCTCCTTGTTTGCTGGTGCACTACACAAATACTGTATATTCACATTTCAGCAAAGCATGCAGATTCGCATCTAAAAACTTGCTTCCATGTCATGTTGGTCAAAAATGCCAATCAGCTATATCATCACATTATCAAGGCTTGCTTAAAAACTGTGAAAATGTTAGTCTTTCCATAACAAAAAGGATCTGATGTCAGATCTTTGTGCTGTGGTAGGCAGGCTATACTGAGTTTTAGGGCTGGGATAAACGATTATTTTTTAAACGATTAATCTAGCGATTATTCTTTTCGATGCATCGATTAATCTAACGATGAATTTTTCCAGACCGATTCGATTTCGATTATCTCCCCATTAATTGACTACTAACAATTTATACATGTTGATTTACATATCTGAATAAAAAAAAACATGAATTCCTTAACATTGCAATATATGTTTATTGCTCTTAAAATTACAAAATAAAAGACTGACTAAGAATGCATTACTTTGCACTTGTATAGAGATAGCATTCAATAAAACCTTGAAACCTTAAAAAACACATAGCTTACTGAAACAAGCTTACTGAACACATAGGGCCTAGCTTACTGAAAAAAGTTCTTCTTTCAGATGAAAATAACAACAACTTGATGTCTAGCATTCAATAAAAAAGTTCACCCAAAATACTTGTTTAGAGCAATTGAAAGAATACAGTAACCAATGTAAACTTGAGGGCTTTAAGCTAATACAGAGTGCTTTTCCAAAAAAAAAAAAAAAATGAACAGTGGGAGCCAGCAGCCTGTCATGGAGAAAAAAAAAATCTCCGAATGCTCCACGTGAAACTTTGGTGTTCCGCCCTTTTTCTATCGTGTCTAATGATTTTGGTTAATATGCACGAGGGATGGAAGGAGGGAGAGAGAGAGAGAGAGAGAGAGAGAGCAAGACAGCGCTTGTGTAGTTTGAAGACTGTGAGTGCGCGAGCGCGTGAAACGTTGGAGTTTAGACAGAGAGAGAGCAAGACAGCGCTCGTGTAGTTTGAAGACTGTGAGTGCGCGAGCGCGTGAAACGTTGGAGTTTTTCTATCGTGTTTAATGATTTTGATTAATATGCATGAGGGAGAGAGAGAGAGCAAGAAGCGCTCGTGTTGTTTGAAGACTGTGAGTGGGCGCGCGCAGCCGGGGCTCTCTCTCGTACGCGCCTTGTCAGGCGCAGCACAGTCATTCTATTCTAAACCACTCACCGATCAAATAAGGCTTTGACAAGCCGCCAAAAAAAGATCAATGCAGAAAAACCCCTGGATTGGTTGTATAACGTTGGCCAGAATGTTGATCCGGCCATCGCGTATATTCAGCGCACATAAGGTAAACGTTTTGCAAACGTTTTTTAGAGAAATAAAAACAGGTCGACGAATCGATGCGCATATTTTGCGTCGACGTATTTTTTGCGTCGACGTCATCGATGACCTCCACGCGTTGTCCCAGCCCTACTGAGTTTGTTTTAGAGCAGCTATAAAAAGCAAGGCAATTTATGCATTTTATCAAATTACAAAATCTCTAAAACAAATTTTTCAATAACTTGACAAATTCAGAACCATGGACAGTGACAATTCTGCAAGACTGTAAAATAAATTGACCATATAAAGCAATAACTCGTACAGTAATGAGTAGTAGTATGTTCTTTCAATTTAGCTAAACATTTTACAGTTTGTCCCAGAAGAATTAGTCTGTTTATTTTAGACCTACTGAACGGTGTAATGTGCAAATGATGGAAACCATTGTAACATATAGTTGTAATAGAACATATAAAGCAAATAACTGTCAACTGAAGAGTTGTAGTTCTTCAGGTTAAAACAAACATAATCCACCTTGCTTTGTAACAGTCCACAGAGCCTTTAAAAGCCATTGAACTGAATAATTTATAATTTAGGAAACCAATGCAACAGGTTATGAGTAGTTATTGACCATATAAAGCAAATGATTGCAAAATAAAAACTTAAAGTATGTTAATTAGGGCCAAATTAAGGTTTTCCACCATGTTCTAGAACAGTCCATCGAGCCTTTTGAACCCCATAGACTACAGTAATGGTAGAAATTGAACATATAGAACATATATTGTGTTCTTCAGGGTCAAATAAATATTTGGCAACTTGTTTTGTAGTGGTGTGACCCTCTTTTCAAAAGTTATTGAACTGGAAGGTGTACCATTGAAGAACCCCTTAGAATACAGTAATGGTATTGAACATATAGAACAAATAACTGTACATTACAGACTTGTAGAGTGTTCTTTAGGATCAAATAAATATTTGGCAACTTATTTTGTAGCGGTGTGACCCTCTTTTCAAAAGCAATTGAACTGGATAGTGTGCCATTAAAGAAACCAATACAACACATTATGAAGTAGTAGACAATGACCATATAAAGACAATTACTGCATAATACAGTGCCGCAACCAATTGTTAAATGACAGGTCCAGTTCAGTTAACCATTTGTATTTGTATAATTTACAATATCAATATGGTAGTAATTTGTACTGGCATTTAAACGTTAAACTTTACTTATATTTACTAGAGTTATAACAAATGTTTAGTAACGTAAATAAAAACCGTTAACGCTCCGACTCTGCTAACGTTCGACATTTTAGAATTTTTGAACAAGATAGCAAAGCTGCGCGCATAGGATTGTGGGTGATTTGAGAGCGCGAAGGATACACATATGCATCCTTTCCTGTGTATGGGATATTTTTCTAACGAAGGACTCAGTCCTTGGTAGAAATTCCGAGGATCCTCGACATTGGAACACGGGTTTATTTGTAGCAATAACCAAAAATACATTGTATGAGTCAAAATTATACATTTTTATTTTATACAAAAAATCAATAGTATTTTAAATAAAGATCATGTTCTATGAGTATTTTATGTAAATTTCCTACCGTAAATATATTGAAACTTAATTTTTGATTAGTTATATGCATTAAGAACTTTATTTGGACAACTTTAAAGGTGATTTTCTCAACAACAAAAAAATTGTACCCTCTGACTCAAGTTTTTCAAATAGTTTTATCTCGGCCAAATATTGTGCTAACAAACCATACATTAATGGAAAGCTTATTTATTCAGATTTTAAAATGATTTTATATTATATATTATTATCCTTATGACTGGTTTTGTGGTCCAGGGTCACATTTATACAAATATAACTGCGATCTAATGTCAAGAAAAATGTTTAGTAAGACAAGCAATGAATGTGTCTTTATAAACGTGAATAAGCAGCTAATGTATATTTTTTCTATCATTTATTTAGAAGTCTGACATGAACTTCAGTGAGTATGACAGAGGAATAACATCCATTAAGACCAGCAGCACTGACAGATCCTGAATATCTACAAGTTCAGCCAAACTCTATATAAAAACACTTCTTACTGAGAAATTGTGTTGATTTATCGTTGTTTGCTTCAAATGATCAGAACTGAGAGATGCTTGAACATATAATGAAATTATGATTCCCAAAGACTTTTAAAAAAATGATTTGCTCTTGTCTGTTCATAATAAAACATTTGCTGAAACGTTTGCTTTTAACTTTTTTTTATTGATTAAACTCTTGAGAGTTTACCTCAGTGAGGCTCATCAAATGGTGGTTCTTGTATCAGCAGATAGATGTTACCCTTCCCTCGTAAAGCTGATGTTTGTTAAACTTATATTGAGAAGACTTTACGGTGTCATTAAATCACGTATAACTTGGTTTAATGAAACCCTATCAAAACTAGTTTAGTAGATTTATACTGCAGGTATACTCATAAGTTTTCTTTAAGTGAACTTTACATCATACTTTAAGTATACTATGTCCCTTTATAGGTTTAAATGTATTTTGTTTTATGAATATCTGAACATACAAAACATCAAAAGAAAGAACAGGGTTTCTGCTTGTAAACAAAAACATTTTATTCTAGCTTCATGCATTATTTTTTTTAAACACTTTAATGTGTTTCATCAAAATGTAGATGGAGTCGATCAACACCCCAAAGATTGATTCTAATTATTACCTCTTCATCAGTCGACATTTTATTCCATAACGTTACAGTTTTGATGCTGTTTCATGTCAGATGATCGTGTTACATGTGTTAGTATAGTTTTTTTTTTTTTTTTGGAAATTCTGTGCAGAAGATGTGTACTAGCGCCCTCCAACGTATAATAATGAAAACACAGATTCTAGGAGTATAGCTCAAATATATTTAGAATTTTTGTCAGTATAAGTCAAGTATACTTAAATGTCATTTTAAGTATATTTATGAGGAGCACATAAAGCCCAAGTAGGCCTACATAAAAAGTAAACTAAAAGCATAATTTCCTATTTTTAGTTCAAAAGAAGTATACAAAAAGTATGACATTTGTTAAATGTCAGAGTCGAGGGAGGGAGAATTTTTATGAATTTTTTTAATCACTTTCATCAAAGTCAGAAGTATACATACACTTCCTTAGTATTTGGTAGAATTGCCCTGAAACGGTTTCACTTGGGCCAAACATTTTGGGTATCATTCCACAAGATTTCTACAATGGTTTTCTGGAATTTTGGCATACTCCTCTTGACAGAACTGATGTAACTGGGTCAGGTTTGTAGGCCTTCTTGCTCGCATCCACCTTTTCAGTGCTGCCCACAAATTTTCTTTGGGACTGAGATCAAGGCTTTGTGATGACCACTCCAATACCTTGGAGTACTCCACTTTGTAACTAATTTGGAGGTATGCTTGGGGTCATTGTCCATTTGGAAGACCCATTTGCGCCCAAGCTTTAACCTTCTGGCTGATGTCTTCAGATGTTACTTCAATATATCCACAAAACTTTCTTTTCTCATGATGCCATCTATTTTGTGAAGTGCACCAGCCCCTTCTGCAGCAAAGCAGCCCCACAACATTACACTACCACCCCCCATACTTCACAGTTGGGATGGTGTTCTGAGTCTTCAAAGTTTCGCCTTTTTCCTCCAAATATACCGTTTATCATTATGGCGGAACAGTTCAATTTTTGTTTCGTCAGACCACAGGACATTTCTCCAGAAATTAAGATTTTTGTCCCCATGTGCAGTTGCAAACTGTAGTCGGTCTTTTTAATGGTGGTTTTGAAGTAATGGTTTTCTCCTCCCAGAGTAACCTTTTAGCTCATGGTACAGGATTCCACATTTTTACCGTGGATAATGACAAGGTCTTACCAGCTTCAGCTAGCATCTTCACAAGGTCTTTTGCTGTTGTACCGGGGTTGATTCACACAGTTCGCACCAAAAAAACTTTCCTCTCTGGGACTCATAATCTGTTTCCTTCCTGAGCATGTTTGTACAATCCCATGTGTTTTATACTTGCGTCTAGGTTGAGCCACACTTGTGGAGGTCCACAGTTCTTTTCCTGATGTCTTGGCTGATTTATCTTAATTTTCCCATGATGTCAAAGAAAGAGGCTCTGTGTTTGAGGTGTGCCTTTATATGCATCCACAGGTGTGCCACCAACTAACTCAAATTGAATCAATTAACCTATCAGCAGGTTCTTAAGATCAGAATGGATTCATCTGGAGTTATCTTTTTGTTTAAAGACACATTAAACTTAGTGTATGTATACTTCTGACTTTGATGAAAGTAGTAAAAAATGCATAAAAGTTCTCCCTCGCTTTAACAATTGCAAAAATATGTTAATATTTATTGATCTAAAACAGAAAAAGTTTACTTTGATATAATGTATGACAGTAAAGAAATAAAAGTTATTGTGTTTTTTTTTCTAAAGTGTATGTAAATATCTGGTTTCAACTATATATTGTGCGCCCCTAATTTTAACTCTTTTAAGTGACGTGACATTCAGCCAAGTATGGTGACCCATACTCAGAATTTCGTGCTCTGCATTTAACCCATTCAAAGTGCACACACACAGAGCAGTGAACAGAGTATTGCCTGCCCAGGATTGGAACCCACAACCCTAGGGTTAGGAGTCAAACTCTCTAACCACTAGGCCACAACTTCCTCAAAAGACCTCCTTCGAGCCGGAGTTGAACCAGTGACCTGAGGATTGCCAACACTCCAACCTACAGTCCTCAGCTCTACCAGCTGAGCTATCGAAGGTGCAAGAAGTGCCTGGTTATTGTTTTACTGATTTTGAAGCTGCTCTTGCCAGTCGCAGGGCTTCAGTAACCGAGAGCAAGGCAGTCTCAGTTGATGGACTGCTTTTGAAGCCAGATTGGTTGCTGTCCAGGAGGTTGTTCTGTACAAGGAACATAGAGAGCTGGTTGAACACAGCTCGCTCAAGTGTCTTTGCAATGAATGGAAGAAGGGAGTTTTCCCTGTAGTTTTCTAAAAGCGCTGGATTTAGAGATGGTTTCTTAAGCAGTGGGCTACATGGGATCTGAGCCTGCTCAAATGCTGAGGGAAATGTTCCAGAGTGAAGAGAGGAGTTGTTAATGTGAGTAAGTGAAGGTATGACTGAAGAAGAGATCGCTTGAAGGAGGTGAGTGGGGATCGGATCAAGTGGACAAGTTGTAACAGTTCCAGAGTGTGTTCACTATTACTGGCTGTCTATAGCTGTTTTGTCCCAACATGGCCCGAAGGACTACAAGTTTTGGCTGAGTGAGTTTTTTCCGGTGAGGAGACTGTGGTCGCAACTTTTGTGCAATCTTTTGTTCATTATCTGGCTCAGCTCGGTGTTCATCTTCAGTTCTCTCTTCACAGCAGTTCAGTCAGTGTACTGTTTGAGTACACAAATTACTCCGGGATATTGGTTTGTTTTAACTCAGAGGGAGTGTCAGCCACAGTAAAATAAGTTAACAGCTTAAGTCATTTGTGGATTAATGCGTATTAGAGATGCGAACCATTTAAAACAATTCAGTTCGATTTGGTGAACTGGTTCAAGAAGATCCGGTTACATCGAATTATTCGTTCGCGAACCGTACTTTGTCCAAAACTTTGTTTTGAACTCTCTCAAAACAGACCCGGAAGAGAAGACAATGCTGAATAAAGTCATAGTTTTTGCTATTTTTGGACCAAAATGTATTTTCGATGCTTCCGCAAATTCTAACTGACCCTCTGATGTCACATGGACTACTTTGATGATGTTTTTCTTACCTTTCTGGACATGGACATTTGCAGTGTCCTATATTTGCAGTGCATTACAAATATAGGACATAAATAAACTTATCACTGTATCTAAACCAACAACATGTTTATTAGATCCTGTACCCACTAAATTACTGAAAGAGTTGTTACCTGTAGCCAAAGAACCGCTTGTCAATATCATTAACTTGTCGTTATCTTCAGGTCACATCCCAAAACCATTCAAGCTGGCGGTTATTAAGCCTCTTATTAAGAAACCAAAACTAGACCCTAGTGTACTGGCAAATTATAGGCCTATTTCAAATCTTCCTTTTATGTCTAAAATTTTAGAAAAAGTTGTGTCTGCTCAATTGAGCACCTTCCTGCACAAAAATGATCTGTATGAAGTTTTAGGCACCACCATAGCACAGAAACTGCACTTGTTAAAATTACAAATGATGTGCTTCTTGAGTCAGATTAAGGCTGCATCTCATTTCTAGTCTTACTTGATCTTAGTGCTGCATTCGACACCATAGATCATGACATACTCATAGATAGATTACAAAACTTTACAGGTATTCAAGGGCAGGCTCTAAGATGGTTTAGATCCTACCTGTCCAATCACTACCATTTTGTTTACTTAAATGGGGAGTCATCTCATTTATCATCAGTAAAATATGGAGTGCCACAAGGATCCGTCCTAGGTCCCCTTCTATTTTCAATATACATGTTGCCCCTTGGTAATATTATTAGAAAATACGGAATGAGCTTCCACTGTTATGCTGATGACACTCAGCTATATATCTCAACGAGACCAGATGAAACTTCTAAATTATCTAAGCTAACAGAGTGTGTTAAAAAATGTAAATGATTGGATGACAAATAATTTTCTCCAATTAAATTCGGATAAGACAGAGATATTAATTATTGGACCAAAAAACACTACACAGAATCTTGTAGATTACTATCTGCAGCTAGACGGATGTACTTTTACTTCCTCTACAGTCTAAAATCTGGGTGTTATATTAGACAGCAATTTGTCTTTTGAAAATCATATTTCCCATGTTACAAAAACTGAATTCTTCCATCTTAGAAACACTGCCAAGCTACGAAACATGTAATCTGTTTCTGATGCAGAAAAGCTCATGCATTCATGACCTCTAAACTGGACTATTGTAATGCACTTCTAGGTGGTTGTCCTGCTTCTTCAATAAACAAGCTACAGGTAGTCCAAAATGCAGCAGCTAGAGTCCTTACAAGGTCAAGAAAATATGATCATAGTACCCCAATTTTACTCTCTGCACTCTCTGCACTGGCTACCTATTAAGTTCCGTATCAGTTACAAATTATCATTACTTACCTATAAGGCCCTAAATGGTTTAGCTCCTGCGTACCTAACTAGCCTTCTACCACGCTACAACCCATCACGCACCCTAAGGTCACAAAACGCTGGACTTTTGGTAGTTCCTAGGATAGCAAAGTCCACTAAAGGAGGTAGAGCTTTCTCACATTTGGCTCCCAAACTCTGGAATAGCCTTCCTGATAATGTTCGGGGTTTAGACACACTCTCTCTGTTTAAATCTAGATTAAAAACACATCTCTTTCGCCAAGCATTCGAATAATGTATCTCTTAAATTGTGAGTGTAGTTGCATCTGATCAAATGTGCACTCTTATTCTTTAGCTTGGGTTAAACTAATTAATTTTACTTTGTTGGATCAGCAGCTATGCTAATGATGTCTCTATTTTGATTCTATGTTTTGGATTTACAAAAGCTCCAGTCTGGATCCAGAACACCTGAGAAGAGATGATGCTGACCCTCAGAGGACCCCAGATGATACTAACCCTGAATCAACAACAGAACAAAAAAATATTGCTACAAGTGTGACTGCATCATATAATAATTATTAATTATTAATAATATTAATAATGTTGATCATCTGGATGACTACGTCTTGTATAATTTTTTTCTGAAAAATCCTGTCAGATGCACATTAACTGACAGTCACCACTTATAAGCTACTACTAAATATTGTAGAAACATAATCTTCTGTAAAGTTGCTTTGTAACGATATGTATTGTAAAAGGCGCTATACAAATAAACTTGAATTGAATTGAATTGAATTGAATTGAATTGAATTGAAAAAAATGGACTGTAGACCGTACACACAGTTTCAATGGAGGGACTGAAACCTCTCGGACTAAATCTAAAATATCTTAAACTATGTTCCGAAGATAAATGGAGGTCTTACTGGTTTGGAACGACATGAGGGTGAGTTATTAATTACATAATTATGATTTTTCGATGAACTAACCCTTTAATCCCAGCATCAAATCTTCTTCGATTGGATTTCGTTGGTGGATTTAATTTTTTTTCCCAACGTGATTGTAAGATATTATTGCTTTATGATGTTGTGATATATTATTTTGATATATATTCATTCAGAGCTGGTGGTTGGCAATTATATTTGGATGTGACCCCCCTCCCTAATTTCTTTTTGTCTTTTGATGTTAGATGAGTTCTTACAAAGTAGTAGGATGATTGGACAGGATAAGTTTGGAAACGTCAGTTTCTGAGAGTGGAGAGGAGGAGATGAGAGAGTGTGCATTGGTCGTTGTGAAGTTATCCTCAGTGTGGAGAAATGGTCACTTATGGTTCTTGTCTTATTTGTGAAGAAAACTGCAAATTCGTCAGCTCTAAGAATCGATGGAGGAGGAGGTGGAGGTGGAGGTGGATTAAGAAGAGAAAAGAAAGTTTTGAAGAGTGTCCGAGCCTCACAACAGTTGTTAATTTTTTTGTGGTAGTATGTTGTTTTAGCAGTGAGGACATTTGCAGAGAAGAAAGAGAGGAGAGACTGATACACACTCAGGTCGGTAGAGTTTCTTGATTTATGTAATTTCCTCCCTGCAGCCCTGAGTTTAGAGCGATGTTCACGGAGAACTCAGACAGTCAGGGGGCAGACGGGGTGGTGCATGCTGGTCTAGAAGACAGTGGGCAAAAGTTGTCCAAGCAAGAGGTTAGAGTGGAGCAAAGAGTGTCCGTAGCACGATTCCTGTCCAGAGCTGAAACTGAGAGTGTGCAGGAAACGAGGATGAAACCACAGAAGATAAGCGAGATGGAGAGAGTGAACGTAGGTTCCATTTTTATTTAGATCAATTTGTTTCTTACTGAGAACAGATTTGGAGAAATGTAGCATTACATCACTTGTTCACCAATAGATCCATTGAAGTGAATGGGTGCTGTCAGAATGAGTCCAAACAGCTGATAAAATTATCATAATAATCCACAAGTAATCCACAACGCTCCAGTTCATCAGTTAATGTCTTGTGAAATGAACAGCTATGTGTTTGTTACATTCACATATTACATTCACTGTCACATGATCAATCAGGAGAGCGAATGTTACTGCATCCCAATACAATCAGATTTTAGCAACCCAGAAAGACATAAAAAAATAATAATAAAAAACATTACAAAGTATATTATTCAAAAGCAAACGCTATTATAAATTTTGATGGGCATTTTCATATTTAAGTCATGTTTTATTATGAACAGACAAGCGCAAATAATTTCATTGCATGTTCAAGCAGCGCATAATTCTGCTCATTTGAAGCAATCAGCAACAAATCACTGTTTCACACAGAACCTCTAGATATTTGGCAGCACCTCTAGATATACAGGATCTGTTTTTCCTCTGTTACTCTCACCAAACTTCATTGTAGTAATCTAAACAAATGACAAAAAAAAATCCAACATTAGATGTTTATTTCCATTTATCAAGCCAGCTCTCCATGTTTACATTAATCTTTTAATTATACATTTTTTGTTTAGTTTTTTGTTTAAAAAGTTAGCAAAATCAGTCATAATAACCAACTTTTTTTACATAAACAGCAATAAGAAACATCTTACCTGATTAAAATTGGCGTATTTAGGAATTTCCTTAGACAGTTTATGGTTCATCATTAATAAACCTAGAATAACATTTAACATTTATAGAATAAGTTAATCTATAAATTAAATACAAACAAAACTGTACTTAAATATTATATTTATGTATAATTAATTATTAATTTATATATAATTTATAATACAATTATTATAAATATGTTTTAATTATTTTATATCATCTATAATATCTATAATAAATGTAAAAAATGTTTTCAAAGCTTAGAGATCTTTTCATCACATGGTATAAATATATTATGGTCTTGACTTTTTTACTCACCTATCACTGCAGCAAACAGAGCAACAGTCAACAGACTTAAAATAATGAAGGGAATCTGAAGTGTTGTCTGATCTTTTGGTGGATTTTTTTGCTCTGGTTCATCGTGACTTCGGGGAGATTCTGTGTTTTTGAGAAAAATATCAAGTTTATCTTCTACAGCCAGGTAAAGTAACTTCTATAATGCTTCTGTAATTATTAGAAAAACATTCCGGTAACTTCTATAATGTTTGAATAATTGTAAGAAAAATTAAATAAATGCCATGCATTCATGACATTTAGATATTTATTTTGAATATATTTATTTCCAGTACTTACCAGTGGTGTGCAGTGTGGTATGACTGCTGTCATCTTGAGACACTTCTTTTAGAAAAGCAGAGTATTAATTTATTGTTTGGATAGTTAGTAAACTTTTAAAATAAAGGGTATTCATTATTTACATTTAGATTGGAAACAAATCTGCATAAATACAATTTCATAAATTACAAAAATAATAGACAAATATAGCTGTAATCAGCTATCAAGGGGTGAAGCACAAAAGAGGCAAAATGAGGAGCTAAGTATGGCATGGAGCATCAGACCAACTGCAACAATGAGTAATTAAAGCCATTTCAGATTGATCAAAAATGGCTTTAAAAAATCATAAATACAACCTCTAGTAATGTGATTTTAAGGGCTTATCACTTTTGACCAATAGGTGGCACTGTTTTCAAATCGATGTGGTATTTTCTGGGTGAGGTGACAATGGCACAAACACAGTTTGGTGTCAATATATCAAAGCTTTGCAGAGATGCAACTTCAGAGTCATTATGGCATCATGCGTCAACTTTGTTGTTTCATCTATTGACACAAAATCCACAACTAGTTGTCAGCATACTCAAATTTGACCCAGATTTGGTGACAATCAGACAAATGGTCTAGGAGGAGTTTAAAAAGTGTGTTTTAAAGAAAAATGTAAATGGCGAACAGGAAGTTCGGTCAAAGTCCCTTTAAGACAAGTCATGTCACTCGGACGGCCATCTTTGAAACGATGCAATTACTTTACTGATTAGTGACTGGCTCCTTCATTCAGAAGGCAGGGCTTCGTTAGAGCGGCCATATTAAGTGTTTTTATTTTGTCACCTCCTGGGTATTTTATTGGCTTTGGTACAGTCGACTATGGCATAAGTGGTATCTCTGTTCTTGGCATGACCCAAGGAATTTTTTGAGACCCATTTTAAGAAATTTCATTATTATTGGTTAAGCAATGGCTTATCACTTTTGACCACAGGTGTACTCGGTGTGTTTCCATCGCAGGAACCAGGAACTAAATAAAGTTCAGAAAGAAACCAGAAAGAAAGTCCCACCTGGGGAGGTAGTACTTTTTCAAAGTTTCAGAATTTTTGGGGCAGGACTTGGGTGCTAAACATGCTGATTGATTGTGTTCACTCAGTATTGTGATTTCAACCAAAATAATTAATTTAAATATTACTGCTATTGTGACATGAAATGTACTTTTAAAAGTATTTCAGGCGAGAATGTTGTTGTTTAAAACTCAAATCTGCTGTTTATTTATAAAGACAGCGCCTATTTAAAATTGTGTTTCGCCGATTTCGGAGACGGTGAGCTCCACGCGACCAGCGGGAGCTCAGTCCTCATGTATCCACCGACAGCAGCCTCACCTCGGCTGGACCTTCTGATGTGTGCCGCTGGCTCTGATGTCTCTTCAGTGGTTAAACATAAAATATAATTAGTTTTGGGTAAATCTAACAGGTAATCTTTGGTCTGTATTCAATTTATCTATATGTTAAAATGAAAATAATAAGAGGCAATTTATATAATATTTAGTTTTCATTGTAATATCTGTATATATACACATGTTACAGGTCCCGGGCAGTCAGGAAGACTGAAAGTGAAAGTGAAGTGACATTCAGCCAAGTATGGTGACCCATACTCAGAATTTGTGCTCTGCATTTAACCCATCCGAAATGCACACACACAGAGCAGTGAACACACACACACACACTGTGAGCACACACCCGGAGCAGTGGGCAGCCATTTATGCTGCAGCGCCCGGGGAGCAGTTGGGGGTTCGATGCCTTGCTCAAGGGCACCTAAGTCGTGGTATTGAGGGTGGAGAGAGAACTGTACATGCACTCCCCCCACCCACAATTCCTGCCAGCCCAGGACTCGAACTCACAACCTTTCGATTGGGAGTCCGACTCTCTAACCATTAGGCCACGACTTCCCACACTGTAAGCAGTAATCAACTTGACATTAAATGAGAGAGAGAGACAAGAATTAGGCTACGTTCACACTGCAGGGCTTAATGCTCAATTCCGATTTTTTTTTTAAAAATCGTTTTTTTGCAAGGCCGTTCACATTTCTAATTAAATGCGACCTTTTGTGATCTCCTGTGTGAACGTGAAATGACCCAGAAGTGACCCGCATGCGCAGAAGAGTACTCAACGATCAACGACGTCACTAGAGCACATTCACTAAAACCAGAATGAATACTATATATATATATATATATATATATATATATATATATATATATATATATATATATATATATATATATTAGGGGTGTGCACGGATAGTCAAAGCTAAAGTTAAACATGGATGTCAACAACAGTGTAGTCAACAGCGGAGCTCTTTTTGCAATATTAAAGTCATATTTATCAAAGGGAAGAGACATGTCTGCGGCGGCCCATAACAGTGCAGAAACGCGTTGGAGTTGGAGTATATTGGCTAGCAACAGGTGCGTGCTATCGTACGATAGCTAACTTGTCCGCATCGTCCGCCATGGTTGTTGTTTATCTTCTTGTTCCCGCCTACTTCAATGCAGAATTATGACGTTTGTAGCGTATCAATGACGTACGAGTTGGATACATGTGGCCTGGCCGTTCAGACGGAGGTCGCATTTCAAAAGATTGGATACATATCGGATTTAGGACCACATACCCAAGTGGCCTGGGTCACATTTGAAAAGATCGGATCTGTGTCGTTCAGACTGTAATGAAAAGATCAGATACAGGTCGCATAGGGGCAAAAAAATTGGGAATTGGGTCGTTTCAACCTGCAGTGTGAACGTAGCCTTAGTTGTTTCCTTAACGGGCCTCTTTGTTGTCTTTTAATACACATACACATTTGTATTTCAGAGTCAGTAAGACACTTTGAATCACAAAATGATTTATAAACATGTTGGCAGAGGTGGGTAGTAACGAGTTACATTTACTTCGTTACATTTACTTGAGTAATTTTTTGGGGTAACGAATACATTTCTGAGTATATTTAAAGATGGGTACTTTATACTCTTACTTGAGTAAATTTTTGGGGAAAAATCTGTACTTTTACTTCGTTACTGTGGGCAAACGATTGGATCAAACCAATTGGCAAACGAGTGAATTGGTTCATGAATCAGTTTGAATGAGTCGTTCAGTTCCCTGCCGCACGCGCTGAGCGTCTGAAGTGGTTCACTCGGAGTTGTAACGTTTAAGAACAGAAAGAGCGCTGAAAACGTGGCTGAAACTGCACTGAATTGAAATCTGCAAAGGCTATTATTTGCTAGCGATGGAGATCCTTATTAGATGAACACCTCGTGTGCCGTCTACTGTTTAACAGGTAATAACTTGGGCTACATTCGATTACAGTACACGATACCACTGTGACATTAGTTTGTTGTACGTGTGTGGCTTAGAGGGGAGTCAAGTTGAATGCAGCTTCCAAAAGACAAAAAATAGCCGATTAAGATTTTATTAATTTTAATACAATCACACTGGTGCAAGTACGTTCAGCGAGTCATATTATCAGCTGCTAAATTCAGATCTGTGTTCGCTTGCTGGCGCTGAGCCAGAGATAGATGCGTTTATACAGCGCTGCGCATTATAACAAATCACACATGATTCTTTTGAGCTTATTAAAGCATTGGCCAATCAGAGGCGTTCAGATGAGTCATCAAATGCCGGTGCTTCCTTCACTCGCTCGCTGACTGGATACCTCTTTCTGGTGAATTCTTTCGCAGGAACAACAAAGTGCAGATGTGTGTACGAATCTTTAATTAAGATATTGATTTCACAGTGTTAACAGTTTCAGTTATTTTAATGGGAGTTTCTGAGAGTGATTGAAATGTAGACTGTCAGTGAAAATGATCTTTAATAATGTAAATGTTATTTGCTCTCTTTCTGAACAATGAAAGATTAGTAGCAATATTTATATCACATTAACTTTCAATGTTAAATTCACATTTAATATAAAGTCAGTCGTATTAAAAATATGTTATGGCATGACACCTATATCTGTTACTTAAGTAAACAGACAGGGTTTTATAATAAATTACATAAATTGGAGTAAAGGCTGATGAAATATATACATTTATACACGCACACATACATTACATACATTTTATCTATATATCTAAATAAAAATAGGCTCAGTACAGTATATATGACCCAAAGTAACTAGTAACTAACTATTTGAGTAGATTTTTTATCCGATACTCTTTTACTCTTACTCAAGTAACTATTCAAGACTAGTACTTTTACTTTTACTTGAGTAAATATTTCTAGAAGTACTTTTACATTTACTTGAGTACAGTTTTTGGGTACTCTACCCACCTCTGCATGTTGGTAAAAAATAATACACACTGTATAGATCAAATAAACAATAAATAAATGATAACAACCTCAACCGAATGTACAGAAATGCCCTTATTCTTACAACTGGCTATATTCAGGTAAATTCAGGTAAGTATCTTAAGAAAACAACTCAAGTAAGTATTTCAGGTAAGTGATACTTGAGTAAACTTTTCTATGACATACTGTAAGTGTCTTAAAATTATTAATAAAATAAATAATAACAAATTGTTTGAACATTAAAACGTAAATTACAGTTTGGTATGACAATTAATTAATTTAACTAACCTTGACATTAAATGAAAGAGAGAGACAAGAATTAGTTGTTTCCTTAACAGTCCTCTTTGTTGTCTGAGGATGCGCTGCAATCGTCATGGTAACTCTACTCTCTCAACTGTCACCCAAAGTTCAGAAAATGCAGCTGAACTACACAGTGCAAACTCATCATATATTTAAGTAATCAAAAATAAAACTTATATATATACATACATGTAAATAAAAAGTAATGTGTAAAAATAAAAATGAAATATATATAAATAATTTAATTTGTGACCCAAACTATATGTAGGGTGGTCACACACATTTCCCTGAACTAAGTACATTTCTGCTGCTACCATTATGTTTAAATGAAAAACGAAAGGAGGCAGTGGTATTTTATATCCTTTTTCATTTTATTGTAAATATACAGTGAGGAAAAATGCAGTCCCCAAGGTGAGCTGACTGATGTTATCAAGTACGCTGCTGTTGCAGAATTATTAAACTCCCGAGTCGAATGCGCAAAGTCCGAACTACAGAGGATACAAGTCCAAAATGTGCGTACTTTGTATTGAGAAACGTGCGCAGACCTACGTCACCAGTCTATTTGCCTTATCTTCCCGTTACTTTAGACAGCAGTGGAAACGCAGAAAGCAACAGGTCTGGGGGAAAGTAGTTCCTGGGAAAAAAAGTTCCTGGTACAATTGTTCCGGGTAATTTCAGTGGAAACGCGGCATATGTCAAAGCTTTGCAGAGATACAGCCTCAGACACAGTTTGAACACAGGTGGTGCTGCCCCCAATCAAAATGGATAATGCCCAAAATGGCTGACATGGGAAAATTGGTTATGGTTCGACTCAGCATGCTCCACTGAATCTAAAGAGACCCGTTTAGATTTTTGGCCAAATCATTCAAACATTATAAGCAACAATAGCAATTTTTCATATCTTCTGGCCACTAGGTGGTGCTGCCCTGAAATTTAATCTCAGGTCATGGTTTACTAAGTTTGGTCTGAATACATTAAACCATTGAGATACAGCCTTATGCCTATTTTCACAACCACTACTAAAAATTTGGTCATGCGTATTTTGAAAATGGTTAGACAAATCAAATTAACCCCATAACTTTTTTTCAGCATCGTCTGAAGATGATCTGGTTCAATTTTCGTGAAAATCAAAGCAACAGCCTAGGAGGAGTTAGAAAAAGTAAGTTCCTCATCAAATTCAAAATGGCGGGAAAATAAAAGAGACTTATATCATATAGTGTAATCGAATCAGCTTGAGCTAAGGAATCATAGGAAAAGAAATATGAGAATAATGATAACGCCAGCAGATACAATAGGTGCCTATGCACCTTTGGTGCTTGGCCCCTAATATTTCATGATAATCCACTACGACTTCTACTAACAAAAATAACATAGAAATCAGATCTATTCATTCATTGATAACCAGGGGTGCATTTCTCGAACAGAACAGTAACTTATAGTTCAATGCGTTAAAGAAACAGGTTTTTGACTGTTTCACGAAAACTTAGGAATTCTGTCGCACATCTGACCTTTGTTAAAAACTAACGTTAATGTCGTCAAGCATGTGGTGGAGTGATAACTTCTGCTAATTATCCAGTAATCTCAGGTTTTTGTTTGTAAATAACGAACATGGAATCTGATGACTATTTTACTGTAGCTATTTTTGTTCTCAATTATTTTAGCGGTGTTCCCCGCTGAGCAAGTACGTACCTTAACATGCCACTTGAATGAAAGATATAGATTTTACTACATGTTAATCTGCTTAATTTGCTCAAGCACTTGATTTTATTCACGTCATACTGTCACGGTGTCTGGTCTGTGTTTCCCTGGGTGTCCACTAGTGGTCTCACTTCCCCATAGTCACCCCACCGCAGGTACTACATTTCCCACATAGCTTTGTCCCATCATCACGGTTAATTGCACACCTGTTATTGCACTCAGCTGTCTCCACTTCCTTCGTTATCCTGTCTATATAAACCGGTTGTTTCTGTTTGTGTCATGGAGTCCTTTTTTTCCGTCACCCAGTTTTCTTACGTTCCCTTGTGGTTTCTTGTTCTTGTTTCTTGTTTTATGTTTTTGTTTCTGGACTGTTTTTCATGGTTATGACCTCTTGCCTGTTTGGATTTGAATTTTGGATTTCCCATTAAACACATTGCTTTTGGATCTCTCGTCTCCTGTGTCCTATCGTTACAGAAGGACTCCATCCAGATCAGATCCAGCGATGTGGGATTTTGTTTCCGTTCCCCAGCCAGCATGGTGGAGCGGATGAGGAGACTCCTAAAATTAGTGGTGTGGCACAAGAGTTCTGGACCTTGGCGGTAGGATTGAGATATAATGATGCGGCCTTGAAAGACTTTTTCAAGGTCTGTCTGGACAACCCTGTGCCAGAGAGGGAAATGAATGAGCTGGAGGTCTTTGATTTTTGGGGGTTCATACTGTACCTGCAACATCATTCTCAGTGGAATACCCCAGCCACACCTGTCTCTCCAGGTGGGATGGCCGACTCTAGACTGGAGTCTACAGACAGGAGGACCGCCAGCCCAGCGCCACTGCACAATATGGCCACCAGTCCAGCGCCACTGCACAATATGGCTGCCAGTCCAGCGCCACTGCACAAGGTGGCCGTCAGCCCAGCGCCACTGCGCAAGATGACAGCCACAGGTGACCCTCCAGAGTCGAGTCAGGTTCCAGTTGACCCTCCAGAGTCGAGTCAGGTTCCAGTTGACCCTACAGATTAGGGTCAGGTCCCTGTTGACCCTCCAGAGTCGAGTCAGGTCAAGTCATCATTAACACTCCAGAGTCAGGTCAAGTCTCCATTAACACTCCAGAATCAGGTCAAGTCACCATTAACACTCATGAGTTAAGCACTACCACAGTTAGACCTCAGGAGTCAAGTCAAGTCACCGTTGATCTTCATGGGCAAGGTCAAGTCACCAGTGTTCTTCATGAGCAAAGTCAAGTCACCAGTGTTCTTCATGAGCAAAGTCAAGTCACCAATGATCTTCATGAGCAGAGTCAAGTCACAGTTGGTCTTCATGAGCAGAGTCAAGTCACCGTTGATCTTCCTGAATCCAGTCAAAACACCACGGATCTACCAGAGCCTCTCCACGTCTCTGCTGAACTACCAGAGCCTCTCCACATCTCTGCTGAAGTACCAGAGCCTCTACACGTCTCAGCCGAACTCCCTGAGTGCTCGACTTATCCTGTCGTGGCCACGGAGGCCATCCAGGAACTCACCGCCTGTCCTGTCATGGCTATGGAGACCATCTACCATCTCCTCAGGGCCACGGAGGCCACCCTTAACCTGTTCATGTTCTCTATTTCAGACTTACCTAACCAGACTTGCTCTCCGGTGCCATCGATCCCACTTTGGTGGTCTTCGGCGCCGCCCTGGTGGGCTCCTGTCCCGACTGCACGGCTGTGGTGGTCTTCTGCACCGCCCTGGTGGGCTTATGTCTCGACCGCACGGCTGTGGTGGTCTTCTGCGCCACCCTGGTGGGCTTCTGTCTCGGCCGCACGGCTCCAGTTCCACCTGATCCACCCTGGATTCTTGCCCTGACGGCTCGGCCCTGGGCCCCTGAACTTTCTGTTCCCTCCTGGTCTTGTGTTTTTTTTTTTTTTTCTCTATGGACCTGGTCCTCTGTCCCTCCCCCTGGTCCTCCGCCGGTCCACCTCCCTCCTGGTCTCGTTGTTGTTTTTGTTTTTTGCACTTCCTGTCTCCGTTTCCCTCTATGGACCTGGCCCTCCGTCCCTCCCCCTGGTCCTCCGCCGGTCCCCTTGTGGTTGTTGTTTTGTTTTGTTCACTACCTGTCTCTGTTTCCCTCTATTACCTGGCCCTCCGTCCCTCCCCCTGGTCCTCCACCAGTCCACTTCCCTCCTGGTCTCTGTGTTTCTGTGTTTGTTTTTGTGTTCAGGTGGAACATCTGGTAGCTGCTCCATAGAGGAGGGGGTAATGTCACGGTGTATGGTCTGTGTTTCCCTGGGTGTCCACTAGTGGTCTCACTTCCCCATAGTCACCCCACCGCAGGCACTACATTTCCCACATAGCTTTGTCCGTTCATCACGGTTAATTGCACACCTGTTATTGCACTCAGCTGTCTCTACTTCCTTAGTTATCCCGCGTTCCCTTGTGGTTTCTAGTTCTTGTTTCTTGTTTTATGTTTGTTTTGTTTCTGGACTGTTTTTCATGGTTATGCCCTCTTGCTTGTTTGGATTTGAATTTTGGATTTCCCATGAAACACTGCTTTTGGATCTCTCGTGCCCTATCATTACACATACTAACAAGAAACTATGCTCCTAACCCCATGTTAATAACAAATACAAATATTTATTATTCTGTAGTAGTAGTATCTCAGAAGAATACATTTATTGCCAATGACTTTCCAATGTTGTGCAGTCTGATACGGTTGCTGAGACACATTTATTTTAGAAGAGCAAAGTATTAATTTTTTGGATAGTTAGTAAACTTCTAACCACAGGTCGAGAGTGCAGCTTTTTGTTAGAGAGAAACACATGAACCATATTGCTCTGTACACTTGGTTTTATTCAACTGCCTCGCTTCCCTTTCCGTGCTCTCTGTTACACATCACGAGGGGAGGCGCCAGCCTTAAAGGGAAATACCACATAACTCTACATCCCCCCTCTGTTAGAATAAGACCAGATGAAATTGCAAAAAATACTAAATTAAGTATAACCAATAACATAACATGAAATTGCAAATGGCAGAATAAAGAATAACCCATACATAACCTGGTTACAATTTATAAGGCAATTAAAGAATGCATAGCACTTTTCAATAAGGTCGTAACATAGTCCTTGAACCATTGGTTAGGACGGCTGTCTCTTCCAGAACGAGTCACCACTGAATGTTTGCCCTCTGTGTCAGTGTAACAGTCCATTTTAGGGGACAGTGGTTGCCGCACGGGTCCCTCAGTATTGGGTGGTGTTGCAACTGTCTCAGTATGAGTCACCACTGGGAGATCATCTTCAAAGTCAGCTGGAGGGGATTCAGAGACATGGAGGAGATGCCGTTTGTTCCTGATGTACTTGACACCTTGTGATGTCACAATTTAACTATTTGGTTGCTGGGTAGGGGAGACCACAGTTGCTAACCTGTCAAAACCATGTGCTGTCTGCATCCTGACAGTTTGCTCTGGGTTCAGTGCAGGGAGCTGATGGGCATTTCTGTCATAATAGTCCTTCCCCCTCAGTTGTTGTTTTGTGATGGTGTCTTTTACGTTTGTGTGAACAACAGGCCGAAGCATTGCCTTGGTCACTGGGAGGAAGGTTCTCGTTTGTATGGAAAGAAGGCGTTGTGCAGGGGGTGGTAAGCCATCTGGAACAGCCAACATGGAGAAGTGCAGCACGGATGTCAGTATGATCACGGTAGCATTTTTCCAGAAGATGTTTGGCAGATCTAACTGCACGCTCAGCCAGTCCATTGGATTGGGGATAGTGAGGGCTGCAGCGAATATGCTTAAAGTCCCAATTGTGTGCAGAATCTTCAAAATCCTTGCATACGGATTGAGAAGCATTATCATTTATTAAAGTGTGTGGGACACCATGTACTGCAAAATGTATTTTCAGTTTTGCGATAACTGTGATGCTTCTCATGTCAGGAAGGTAATCCAGCTCAAACCAGTCAGAGAATGAATCCACAAGGACTAGATGTGTCTTTCCATGCCAATCAAAAAGGTCAGCAGCCGTGAAGGACCAGGGAAGATCCGGGACTTCATGGAGCTGCAGTGGTTTTTTTGGCTGATGAGATTTGAGTGCATTACAGGTTGCGCAACAAGATATCTCAGTGTCAATATCAATGTACATCGATGGCCAATACATCAGTTCCTTAGCCCTGCGCTTTGTTGCTGTAATTCCAGGATGACCCTGATGTAACTGGCCTACATAACTTCTGCAGTGCAGGCGGGACAATCAATCTCTCCCCGCGAAGCAGCAAGTCATCCTGAATGGTCAGCTCGTCTCTCATTGAAAAGAAGGGTCGCCAAGAATATGGAACTTCTTTTGAGGTGGCTGGCCAGCCATTTCTAATCATGTCAGAAAGCTGTTGGCATGTGAAATCTTTTTGCACACCAGCCCTATATTCATCTACACAACGGGAAGATAGTACCTGAACAGTCATGACCTCCAGCAGGTCATCAGTGAGTTGTGGGCCTGTTGTGGAGAGGTGGGCCCAGGAAAAAGCGTCAGCCACAAACAGCTCTTTACCATGTTTGAAGACGACATCCAGGTGATATCGATGCAGTTTCATCATCATACCCTGTAGGCGGGGTGAGGCAGTGTGGAGTGGCTTCTTCAAAATGGTTTACAAGGGCTGATGTTCAGTTTCTACTGTGACAGGGCAACCATAGATGAAATCATGGAATTTTTTTGTTGCAAATACAAGTGCCAGCATTTCTTTTTCAATTTGGGCATAACAGGACTCAGTGGGCGTGAGGGCCCACGATGCAAATGCCACAGGCTGCCCTCGCTGTAAGCATACTGCACCAAGTCCATGTTGGGAGGCATCTGCAGATAGAACAACTGGCACAGACGTGTCAAAATATTGTAAAACTGGGGGGTTTGTCAAAGCCTGTTTAAGTCTAGCAAAAGCCTTGTCTCATGCCAGCACTACTCCGTGTCCTGATGAAGCAACTGTCTTAAAGGACCAGTGATGTCACTGTACTGAGGAATGAATTTGGATAAGTAATTTGTCATGCCCAACAAGCTGCAATGCTTGTTTTTCCTGAGGTGTTGGCATATCACACACTGCTTTAGTTTTTTCAGGGTCAGGTTTTACACCATCGGCAGTCAGAAGGTGACCCACATACTGGACAGAATTAACTCTGAATTTGCATTTGTCTGGGTTGAGTTTCATGTTAATGGCACGAATTTTGTTCAGTACCTGTCGCAAGCGGTCATCATGTTCCTCCTGTGTCCAGCCCCAGATAAGAATGTCATCAACTACAATTTCACAAGGCTCTGCCTGTTGAGATTCCATATGGCATCCTCAAGAACCTGTAACGGCCAAACGGGGACATAAATGTGGTTAATTTGGATGACGCTTCATCAAGGGGGAATAGCCAGAATCCACATTTAGCATCTAGAATGGTAAACACTTTAGCGCCAGGCATTTCTGCAATGATCTGTTCAATCATTTTTAGGGGGCTGCCGTGGTCTGAGGAGGGCTATGTTAAGATGAACTGGGTCTATGCAAATCCTCACCGACCCATCTTTTTTTTGGGCTGCAACCATGTCTGATACCCACTCTGTTGACTCAGTTACGGATGTTATCACACCCAGCTCAGTCGTGCGATTCATTTCTGCTTTTACGGTTTCTTTCATGGCAATTGGTATTTAACGGGGTGCACAGACTACAGGGGTCACTGTGTTATCCAGTCTCATGTGATAAACAACTGGCAAGCTGCCAATGACATCATAATCGAAAAGGTCTCTGTATTCACGTACCTCTGGTGCCTCATGATGCAGCATGTGTACATCCGGTCCCAGTTGGATGAGTCCCTTAGCAATGCTATCCTGTAGGCCAAGAAGAGGTTTTGCATCACAATCCACCACATGAAATTTAAATTCCCCACGGACGCACTGCAACACTGTTGTTCCCTCAGTGTCGATTGTCTCTCCTCCATATGCCACCAGATTGACTTTCTCTGCTATGTTGGTAGGGCTGGTGTGATTCAAACCTTTCAGCATCCATTTTGATATTACATTGCACTTGGCGCCTGTATCAACCTTGACTTTCAGTTAGCCATTTCCATTTTTTATTTCAGAGTTGTGAAAATTTCACCCTTCTGACTAGAGAGCTCAACAGGGTCACAGAAAAAAAGTGTCCTGCATATTTTCATCAGGTTGTGCATCCGGCTCATGTATTCTATCTTTTAGCTGGGTCCTGGGCTGATACATTGTTTTAGCACCTATTTGCTGTGTTGGTGCTGACCTGCAGCATCTCGCAAAGTGGTTTAGTTTACCACAGTTGTTACAGCGTTTGTTGTATGCATAGCATTTGTTCTTTTCTGAAGGATGTTGGCCATTACAGATTGAACAATGTGTTTTTTGCAGAGCACATACCTCTGTGTCTTTTTTCAGTTCTTTCAGACTTCTCTCAGACTGTTCATGCAGCAAACATACGTTAACAGCCAAAAAAATAGTTTTTTTTCACAGAGGAACTGTTTGCAAACAGTGTCATTTTCTATACCGCAAACTATGCGGTCTCTAATGAGTTAATCTTGCAGTGATCCGAATTCACATTTCCTTGCCAGAATTTTTAAAGTGGAAACGTATGCTTGCACAGATTCACCTGGTTTTTGAACAGCGGTATTAAACGCTTGTCTGTCCATGATGACGTTTTTTTGCGGGTAAACACAATTCAGCAAATTTAGTTAGAAGTACCTCTGGATCCTCATGATCTTCACCTTCATACACAAATGTTTCAGACTTGTCAACCGTTTCAGGACCGGCGAGGTTTAACAATGTGTAGGCTTGTACTTTCTTTGATTTATCTGACAGGCCAGCATAGCAGTATATGCGCCATTCCTTTTCAAACTTTCTCCAGTTATTGGCAATGTTGTCATCAAAGATCAGCGGATCGATATGGTGGAGTCCCTGGGCCATTTTATCTCACTTCTGACACCATGTAGCTTTTCGTTAGAGAGAAACACATTAACTGTATTGCTCTGTACACTTGGTTTTATTCAACTGCCTCGCTTCCCTTTCCGTGCTCTCTGTTACACATCATGAAAGGAGGTGCCGGCCTAAAAGGGATATACCACATAACTCTACAGAGAGCTGTAAACTCGACTACAAACAGAAACTCCGGACACCAGAAACACATTGAATGAATTTGAACCATATATGGTTAACAATGCTTTTGGGAAACACACCCCAGTGGTGCACAGTCTGGACCATAACTGTCATCACAGAAATAATCAGTCTGGATAATTGTGATCCAAAATCATAAATATAAAACATAAATAATGATAATAATTTCAATCTTAGTTGTGTAAATGTATTGCAGTTTATCACTTACCAGCGGTGTGCAGTCTGATACCATCACTGACACTGACCTGTAGATCATTCCCTGGTTTTATACAGTAATAAATTCCTAAATCATCAACACTAACTTTATTGATTATTAAGCGGCTCCTGCCACCCTCTGAATATTTGCTGCTGAATTTGTAGTGGTAATATTCTGCCCGTTTGGGGGATCCAAAGGTTCTCATTATCATCATTGGACGAGCTGGTAGTTTTGTCACAAACCAGATAACAGCTTTTAAATGAAACTCACAGGCTAAAGTCACACTCTGTCCTAAAACCACCTGCTGATCCGTTAAAGCTTCTGTGGATTGACTCCACACACACAGACCTGAAGAAACAGAAAACAGATCATTGAGATCATCTGATCATGACAGAATCACACTCAATCACACAGAAATAAACTTACAGAGCAGAGACAGCAGCAGCGTCTTCATTCTTCAGCTTGTTGAATGTGGGTTTAGGTTAAACTTGTGTTCAGGATTGTGGGTGATTTTTCTAACATTCCATAGAGGAAGTGCTACTGCTGAGCTGCAGAAATTACCAAATACTGTAAATTACACTTATACTGTTCAACTTAAACTGGCCCCACTGGCGCTTGTTGTCTATTTACTGCTACTGGTTGAAGACTAAATGACTCATTTTGAAAAGGTCAAGACCAAATATGCTAAAAAATTCCATGTAATTTTAGTTTTAATGAATCTGATATAGAACAAAAGGAAGTTGCCTTCTTGAGGAATGGGTGTATATCATGTGAGTTGGCATCATATTCTGAAGATTAAGTTCATGTTATAGATGTTAAAAATAACTTTCCAGTTATGGTTGCTTCCTTAACATATTTCAGACGAAATACAGAGATACTATGTTAAAAAATACAAAGTAAAAACAAAATACACGCTGCACACTCTTGTTAAAATGGCAGTTCTTTGAAAATGAATGTAAGATAAATCATGTCAGATATTTTTCTGTTTATAAGAAAAAACTTTTTAGTACACTTTAATGTAATTCATAAAAAATAAAGAAATAACATTTTGATTTAACACCCCAAAACTTTACAGTAATTATTACCTCTTCATCGGTCAACATTTTATTCCATAATGTTACAGTTTTGATGCTGTTTCATGTCAGATGATCGTGTTACATGTGTTAGTATCTGGTGTTTCCTTTTTTTTCTTCACTTGTGTTTTTTTCTGTGCAGAAGATGTGTACTAGCGCCCTCCAACGTATAATAATGAAAACACAGATTCTAGGAGTATAGCTCAAATATATATAGAATTTTTGTAAGTATAAGTCAAGTATACTTAAATGTTATTTTATGTATATTTATGAGGAGTACATAAAGCCCATTTCTGAGAAGTACATAAAAAGTTAACTTTTTTAGTTTAAAAAAAGTATACAAAAAGCACACATGAATAAACATATTTTTTGTAAGGGTATATATATATATATATATATATATATATATATATATATATATATATATATATATATATATATATATATATTTTACGTGCGCCCCTAATTTTAACTCTTCTAAGAATTGCCTGGTTATTGTTTTACTGATCATTATGGAGGAATCGCTACCCGGTCACATCATACACGAAACGTACTCAGTTATGAATGTAACCTCGGTTCCTTGAGATACGGAATGAGTACTGCATATTGGGAAAAGCTCATTTTTTCCTCGATACTGAAACCTTTTTTCAATAACGCAGTGCAACTGCACTGCCATTGGTTTAATCTGTAAACTTTTTTTAAACCAAAGACAGTGCTTGCATAGCTGCTCCTACGGTGATGCAGCGTGCCAAAGTCCGCCAAAATGGGCGGTGCAAATGGCTATATAAGCAGGCAAATCGCCATAGGAATTCAGTTCATATGACTGAAGTGACGACACTGAAGCTGCAGTGTCGAATTAAAACAAATTCAACCGTGCCGTGCCACGGTAGGGAACAACAAAAAACTTATCTTGAACACCTTGGGGTCCAGGGGATAAGTGAGAGAGCCGGAGCCATTACCCTTAACGCTACACTACTAAGAGGGAGCTAGCTCCCTAGAGGTGGCATGATTACGGCGTCTGATAGAGGCCGTCGTATCAAACCGAAAGAACCCAAGTGTGCAAGGTTGGGATGTCCAGGTTATAGAATCTGACAAAAGTGGACGGCGAGGACCAGCCGGCCACCTCACAGATGTCCTTGATAGAGACACCACTAGACCAAGCCCAAGAAGAGGTCATCCCTCTAGTGGAGTGGTCTCTTACTCCTATGGGGCACTCAAGGCCCATGGAGGAGTAACGTAAAGCAATAGCGTCGACTATCCAACACGAGAGGCATTGCTTTGAGACCGCAGACCCCTTGGTGCGGCCTCCAAAGCAGACAAAAAGCTAGTCAGATTGCCTGAATGGCTGTGACTGCTTAATGTATATTCTCAAAGCCCTCACTGAGTAAATCCAGCTCTCGCTCACCTGACAAAGGAGGCAGAGCCGAGAGGGAAATTACCTGTGCTCTGAACAGCGTCGAGAGCACTTTAGGGACGTAGCCATGCCTGGGTTTTAAAATTACCTTCAAGTTATTGGGCCCAAACTCAAGGCATGCAGGTCTCGCCTCAGGTGGATCGGCCATGGGGCTTTCGTCGAAAGCCTGAACAGCTCCGAGGACCATCTTGGCTCCTCCAGAGTGGGGCCACCAGGAGGACTCTGTGCCTGTCTTCCCTGACTCGTCTGATGACCTGAGGGATCAGAGCGATCTGGGGGAAAGTGTAAAGAAGGAGGCTGGGCCAGTTGTGGGCGCATCTATGTCCTTCGAAAAATAGGCTGGGCAATGAGAATTGCTTTCTGAGGCGAAGAGGTCGACCTCTGCCTTCCCGAAAATCTCCCTGATTTTGAGAACCGTCTGGGGATGGAGCATTCACACGTCTGAGGGGACATTACTCCGTGAAACATGTCTGCTCCCAGATTCGTCTTGCCAGGTATATGCATTGCCTTGAGCGACCGCAGCCTGGGTAATGCCAATTCCAAGAGGTGCTTTGCCAGTGCGCAGAGGTGGGTGGACGAAAGGCAGTTGATATGGAATGGCTCTCCTCGTGCGACCACGAGCCGAAGGCTGGTCTGCCCTCGCATACAGCGCCCCAACCCAGGTTGGACGCATCTGTTGAGAACACCGTCCTTCTGGAAACCGCCTGAAAGGGTACCCCACGGCTGAACCAAACAGGGTTCATCTAAGGCTCCAGGGCTGCTAGATAGGCCTGGTTGACCCTGATGCGAAAGCTGCCGTGCCGCCAAGCATGAGGTGGGACCCAGAGTTTCAGCCAGTATTGCAGTCATCGAGATGGGGAAAGCGTCTCGTTCATGCACTTCGTGAAAGTTTGGGGAGCTAGAGACAAACCGAAGGGAAGGACTGTATATTGGTAAGCCACACCCTCAAATGCGAATCTCATTAATCGTCTGTGATGGTGGGCTATCTGGATGTGAAAGTAAGCGTCTTTCAGGTCCACCAAGAAGAACTTCGGTGCGGAAGACCTCAGCATCGTCTTGCTCAATCACTTCGGTGCGGAAGACCTGAGCGTCGTCTTGCTCAATCTTCGAACTGCAGTGAGTAGCCATGTTTTATTATCCTCAAAACCCACTTGGACATTCCGGGGATCAGAGGTGAGCAGCCACGGCCTTGTCCAGGGGCAGAAGTTGCTCATGGCCCTTCTCCTGAGAGCTGTCTACTGAGGTGAGAGCTGCAGAGGAGGAAGTGCATAGGCGGGCTGAGTAGGGGGTGCGCCACGACTTGGTCAGCTCATCATGAACCTCAGGAAAGAATGGAGCTGCTGGCGGGGGGCCACTCATCCAGTTCCTCGATGGCCTTGGAGAGGATGCAGAGAAGCTCGGCGTCCATCCCAGCTCTGGCGTCGATGGGCTCCAGTGACGGCAGGTGGGCGGGGTCAGAATCACCGGCCAAATCCTCCTTTTCAGAAGCCATGAGTGACATGGAGTCATCAAGCAGCTCGTCCTCCGATCCGCCAAAAGAGACGAGGTCGCTCTCATCAGCCGAGGGACGCTGCTCTGGCCATGAGAAGAGGAGAGGGGATGGCTCTCTCATTGGAGAGGGTGAGGCATGCGGGTGCTGAGCCGGCATGAGCTCACCCAAATCTGGGTGCTGATGTGCCACAGATGTGGCGTGGCATGGCCCGCGCCGTTAAAAACGGTGTTAGAAATCGCTCTTTTGACGGCGAAAGCTCATTCCTACGAAGGCGTTCAGTCAGGATCCAGCGAAGTGAAGTCGTCACTGAAGGAGTGATAGCTGATTTCCTATGGCGATTTGCCTGCTTATATAGCCATTCGCTCCGACCATTTTGGTCAGACACAGACTCGCGCAGCTACGAAGCGATGTCATTGGTTTAAAAAAAGTTTACAGAATAAACTAATGGCAGTGCAGTTGCACTGAGCTTTTCCCTATACACAGTGTGAATGATGTATCGAAAGGGAACTCTACTGTTTACAAGAGATTTCCTTTGGCTCATAATCAAGTATTTCTGTCCTTTGAGAAACACAGAAGCAGATTTTCATCCCCAGTGACCAATCATTTCTCCTTTTGTGTTTAACAGAAGAAAGTAAAAGATACAAAAGATAAACCATATTGAATCTGCCAATCTAAATTCACATTTTGCCCTAAATTCAACCATTCATCAGTTAAACTCTCTGTAATTTGTCACATCAGCAGTAGTTCTGTACAGAAACACACAGATCATTCAGATAATTTTTTTCAGATTATTTCTGTTTGTGGGGCAGTCGTGGCCTAATGGTTAACGAGTCAAACTTGTAACCCGAAGGTCGTGGGTTCGAGTCTCAGGTGCAGCAGGAAGTGTAGGTGGGGCGAGTGAATGTTCAGCGCTCTCTTCCTCCCTCGATACCACAACTGAGCTGACCCTTGAGCAAGGCACTGAACCCTGGCTCCCCACTGCTCTGTGTGTGTTCACTTGGATAAATTAAATGCAGAGCATAAAATTCTGAGTATGGGTCACCTATTTGGCCAGACTTCACTTTAAACAATATTCAGTCTTATTCTGGGCATGAACTTAAAACTTACTGAAGAGTAAAAGCTGCACCGGTTGTTTTAATTCATATACAATAAGATGGTTAATTTGCAAATCTTAGAGGAAGTGCTGCAGGACTTAAGAAATAAAATAAAACCACTCCCTTCGTAAGAAGCTGTGGTTGAACTCAAAGGCCCTGTCCCAAATGGCGCACTTCATGTGAACTTTCGGTCTCATGGACTTAAATTGCATGTGCTCGCCAAGTCTACAAGTCCGTAGGCCATCCCATTCAGCATTTTAACAATCTGAAGTGTGCTCAGCAGCACCCCCTTTGTACCCTTGAAGCGGTCTTCCGCGAAGCCCGCATAGATGCAGGCTCCGCACACTTTAACTACTCAGAAATACTTGCGATATGCCAATCAGACAACGGATGGGAGGAGATTTCACTCAAGAGCAATTGATGACATGGCTGAGAAGGAAATATTTAAAGTGGGGGTAGAATGGTGTTTCAAAGTTTTGATGTATTTTGATGTATTCAAAGTTGTTCACAGTGTTAAAAGAGATGGATTATCATGCTAAACATTGCCAAAGTTTAAAAAAATAATTTAGAAGAATGACTGAAAATTTCTTTGCCGAAAATCTTACTTCAGGGTTGGTACAAGTTACAGCTGTTTTTTTTTTTAATCGTGGATCTAATGACATAGACGAGAGTGGAACTCCTTAAATGAGCATTTCTCTGGGAAGAGCACCCGTGCACACTTTGACCAGAGGAGAGCGAGACCGCGCACATCAACGCGCTTCAAAATCATTGGCAGCGCTGCATAGGATTTGTTTAAGAATGCCTCCAAATAAGTCAGTTTTTTGGATGTGAGGGAACGTTTACCATGTTCAGCTTCCCCAAAAACCCAGCGTTACATGAACAGTGGATGTAGTTTGTTTTTCCGGGACAGCAACGGAGTGTATCAAGTGCCTTTGTGTGTTCTGGTCATTTGAGTGACGAATGTTTTATAAACAAGGCCCAAATTGACACTGGATTTGTACATCGTTTGCTATTAAAACATGGAGCGGCCCCTGTGATAAAAGACCCCATTCATGTAAGTACAACTGCATCAGATTTCTGTCTTTTGTTGTTACCTACAGTTTATGAATGCACTGTAAGTCACTTTGGATAAAAGCGTCTGCTAAATGCATACATTTTTTATTTAATTTATAACAACATATGGTCATCAATCAGTGGTTGATATTAGAGCTGAAACAACGAATCGATTTAATCGATTAAAATCGATTATTAAAATAGTTGTCAACTAATTTAGTCATCGATTCGTTGCTAAATAACTTTTATTTGCCGTAAGCGGCTCATTTCGTGCATATTTCAAATCTGCGGTGACCAAAGTGTGGCAGTAATGAGCCACCGGAGGTTTTACTCAGCCAGTACAACAGGAGAAGTAGCGAATAGCCAATAGCTGGCCTTGTTTTATGTCACGTGCTTCCCGAGCAGCGTCTCTGCAGCCATAGACATCATATGATGTCTATGTCTGCAGCATTCAGCGTGATGTGGGAGACTACTTTACATTGAGCCTTTAAAAAAGAAGAGTAACCTGTAAACTCTGCACTACTGCACTGTTTAAGGGGACGTTCACATATCGCGTCTTTTGCGCGCTCAAGTTCGTTATTTCCAACACCGCACCGCATCGAGTTAAAAACATTTAAACTTTTCAGAATGCCGCAACCGCACCGCGGGTCATGTGACAAGAACTAACCAATCAGCTTCATCCTTTCCCGTAACAACGTTAAAAGCTCAGTCAAGATGAAAGGAACAGCTGATCATAGTTGTATATGGATTTCCATTTTGAAATAAATTTAGTAGCAGAGCTACTGCAAGCGATTTTTTTGAGCTACAAATCCATTTATCCTTTGCTGAAATTTCCGCGTCTTCAAGGAGAGAGCAAGGAGGTTGCTTAGCAAAGGCAGACGCCTCAGGGGCGCTTCTGCCCGAGCGCTTTGGAAAGAAGGAGAAAGCGGTGCGCCTAGCGTTTTCCACGCGTTTTAGGCGCGATATGTGAACGGCCCCTAAGACTTTCATTTGTGCAAATTCTCCAGTACAATGTTGTTTGCAAATGTTTAGTCGTAAAAGCTGATAACATTGCTTTTTAACAGTTAACATTTAAAGCTTTACAAACATGTTCTGTGATCAGTTTGTCGTTTAACAGTTCAAAATTCAGTCGTGCAGCCTAATTATGACTGAATGAGAGCGGTAAATGTGCACTTTTTTTTCTAAGTATTCACTGCTCTTTTTCACACAGCAGGTTTTTTGTGTGTGTCCTATTTTTTTTCTGGACAACCTTCTGATGGATTTTACTTTAAATTGTGAGTTCCATTCAGGTTTCATGCCATTGGCACTTTTTTTGAAGGATCGTTTACAATTTCACAGCAAAAGCTATAAAGCTGTTTCCCAGTAAAAAATAAAATACAATGCACTGCAATTTTATTCTGTTTTATCCTTATTCTTCGTGAAAATATGTTCTGAAAGATTCCTTAAGCTTTGTTCGGGATGTTAAACTACTTTAGGAGCTCTAAGGACTGACATGGTGAAAACATTATTTGAAATCTACTTGTGAAATTTGTGAGTATGGGTCAGTGTTCTGATTGCAGAAGAGTTCAACAAAAGAATTACTAACACAATAAAACAACTCCAGGTATATTTTTGATGAGGATATGACAGTGCAAAATGGTTAAAATCTCTTAAATCTATGCTGAATGATAAAGACCATTTATTAATAATTTACTTGGGGAAAAAAATGGAAAAAACTAAAATATAGGTACATAAACCGATTAATCGATTAATCGTAAAAATAATCGACAGATTAATCGATTATCAAAATAATCGTTAGTTGCAGCCCTAGTTGATATGTCAAAAATAATAATAGTGCATTGAATAAGACAATCGCATTATGATTAATTAAATAAATAGAACCGAATGTCAGGGCTTTACTGAGTCATATGTAAACCTAGTATTTATATTTAAACCTGTAAATTCATCTGAAGACCGTTATTTCCAGCGTGATGATTGAGTCGGTCTCAAAAATACCTCTCAATGCGCCTTCGTGGACTCGCGCCAAGGGTCCTATAGGTCTGCACTACATGAGGTCACCAAAGTGTGGACTCTGAGGAAGTCCACAAGTCCGGAGTGTGCCATTTGGGACAGGGTCAAAATTACTGGACAATTTGTAATCTTAAATTAAAGAGAGAGGGCACCCAAAACTAAAAATTGCTGAAAATTTCCTCACCCTCAGGACATGCCAGATTTAGAATAGTTTGTTTCTTCATGAATGTGATGGCCTTGATTTAAACCACACAATTATTATACATTCATCTTTGCAGTTGATGAAATAAAAGGACATTACTATATTGGTTTGGTTTACGATCTTTATTTGTCATTGTACTAAGTCAGTGCACGGGCTTAGTTATTTGGCTTAAAGTTAAAACATTAAAACCAGTTAAAACTCCTCTTTAGCTAAAATTTGATTATACAAACATGGTAAATTGCTAAAGTTCATTATTGTAACTAAAATGACTTGAAATGTTTAATACCTGTTGTGTTGTGGGATTGGACCAGCCTATAGTTGACAAAGAGATTCAAGCTGGAAGTTGTTCTGTTTTATGGGAATTCTAAAGGAAATGAGACTGTACCAACTTTGATGTATCAGAGGGGACATAGGAAAATGTGATGTCTTGATCAATGTGATTATTGTTTTAATAGAATCCTTTTTCATTAACAAAAATTTATCCATGGCTCTAAATGTAGTTAAATGTATTGTTCATTCCACGGTTGTTGTTGTTGTTGTTATTGTGAAAATGTGTATAGTTTTGTTTCCCCTTTTTTTGTTTCATGGTGCTCAGAAAGACATAAAATAAAAATCAAAAACATTACAAAGTATATTATTCAAAAGCAAACGCTATTATAAAACTAAATGGACATTTTAATTGCAGACAGATTTTAGTCATGTTTTACTATGAACAGACAAGAGCAAATAATTTCATTGCATGTTCAAGCAGCGCATAATTCTGCTCATTTGAAGCAATCAGCAACAAATCACTGTTTCACACAGAACCTCTAGATATTTGGCAGCACCTCTAGATATACAGGATCTGTTTTTCCTCTGTTACTCTCACCAAACTTCATTGTAGTAATCTAAACAAATGACAAAAAAAAAAATCTAACATTAGAAGTTTATGTCCATTTATCAATCCAGTTCTTTATGTTTACACATTAATTATTGAATTAAATTTTTTTTGTTTTGTTTTCTGGAATATAAAAAGTTTGTAAAATCAGTCATAATAACCAACTTTTTAACATAAACAGCAATAAGAAACATCTTACCTGATGAAAGTTGACATATTTAGGAATTTTCTTAGAGAGTTTATGGTTCATCATTAATAAACCTAGAATAACACAATATTTAATTAAATGCTGCTAAATTAATCTATAAATGAAATACAAACAAAACTGTACTTAAATATTAGATTTATGTATAATTAATTATTAATTTATATATAATTTATAATATAATTATTATAAATATGTTTTAATTATTTTATATCATCTATAATATCTATAATAAATGTAAAAAAATGTTTTCAAAGCTTAGAGATCTTTTCATCACATGGTATAAATATATTATGGTCTTGACTTTTTTACTCACCTATCACTGCAGCAAACAGAGCAACAGTCAACAGACTTAAAATAATGAAGGGAATCTGAAGTGTTGTCTGATCTTTTGGTGGATTTTTTTGCTCTGGTTCATCGTGACTTTGGGGAGATTCTGTGTTTTTGAGAAAAATATCAAGTTTATCTTCTACAGCCAGGTAAAGTAACTTCTATAATGCTTCTGTAATTATTAGAAAAACATTTCGGTAACTTCTATAATGTTTGAATAATTGTAAGAAAATTTAAATAAATGTCATGCATTCATGACATTTAGATATTTATTTTGAATATATTTATTTATTGGAAACAAATCTGCTTAAATATAATTTCATAAATGACAAAAGTAATAAACAAGCACAGCAACCAAGGAGACAAGCACAAATTAGGAAGCAGAATGAGGAGCTAAGTATGGCATGGAGCATCAAACCAGCTGCAACAATGAGTTGCCATTTTAGAGTGATCTGAGTCAAAATGGCTTTTAATAAATCATAAATACAACCTTTAGTAATGTGATTTCATTTCATTACAATGCCATGCTCCACTGAATCTAAAGACTAGTTAAAATTTTTGATCAAATCATTCAAACATTATAAACAAAAAATATCTTCTGGCCACTAGGTGGTGCTGTGCTGAAATGTAATCTCAGGTCATGGTTGTGATGACATGGACTAAGTTTGGTCTGAATTCATTAAACCACTGAGGAGATACAGCCTTACTTCTATTTTCACAACCACTACAAAAAAATATGGTCACGCGTTTTTTGAAAATGGTTAGACAAATCAACTTAATAACTCCATAACTTTGTTTCAGCTTGGTCTGAAGATGATCTCGTTAAATTCTCATGAAAATCAGAGCAACAGCCTAGGAAGTATAGAAGGAGTTAGAAAAAAAAAGTCAGTTCTTCATCAAATTCAAAATGGTGGGGAAATAACGGAAAATTATATCATATAGTGTAATCGAATCAACTTGAGCCAAGGAACCAGAGAAAAAGAAAAATGAGAATAATAATAATGCCAGCGGATACAATAGGTGCACCTTTGGTGCTTGACCCCTAATAATTACATGATAATCTACTACGACTTCCACTAGGGGTGTCCTCGACTAAGGTTTTCATAGTTGAATCGGAATTTTAGAATATTGCCGATATTTGACTGATAGTCTAATCATATGTTTGGGGGCGGGGCAAAATATGTTAACAAGAGTCAAGTCAGACATTCAACTAACTTAATTACTGATGTTAACACTCAGGGAAAATGTGTAACGAACACCTTGCAGATATAAACGGGATAAATAATGTTTAATGTTTTGATTAACAGACAGCTAACACTTAACGTTGGCGAAACCATAACAATTAACAATTTTATTATTCATTTATTTATTTATTTACAATAGTGCTCTCATTATAACGTTAGCCTAAACGTTGAATGAGAACTCCTTTTGTGGATGCATTCTTCACACAACAATGTGCAGAAACACGGCAGCTAAACTAAAAAAATTCATAGCATTTTAGTATAATGGTCTTCTCATTATAATAGTATGTATATAACAGTCCCAGTCATAGTTATTAATATTCTACTTTGTAGCTTGACCTGCTCGCGCTGTGCGCTGAAGAGATATCACCGTAGTACTACAATGAAGCGATTGACTCAAAACCAAATGCATCTTATATCAGGAAAATAATATATTCACGATGTATATACACCGGCTGAAATGTTTTGAAATCACTTCTACCCTACCTGTCCGAAAAAATGCAGTCTCTGCCTGTGTCAGTTTTAGTCTAGGTAAAGTTTTAAATCCCTGCCGCCAAGAAGATCCTCTGTCGGTCACGGATTATGGAAAGTGAAACATATATCTATAGAGGTGGTTGATTTATTCACACACTTAAAAATATTAATTTGAAGCTTCTTTCTTTTCAGATTCTTACAGCTTTTAAATAATAGGCTGTATATTAACTTATTGGGAGAAAACTGGTAGTTCTATGTGAAATCAAACATTTGAGCTCCCCCATAAAGTCAAAATGGCATAATCAATAACACCCCGCGAATATTCGACTTTGAGAGATTGGTAGTTGAATCAGGCTCCACGAATCAAAGCATCGATTCGTCGACTATTCGGGGTCACCCCTAGCTTCTACTAACAATAATAACATAAAAATCAAATCTATTCATTCATTGATAACCAGGGGTGCATTTCCCGAACAGCACAGTAACTTATAGTACAATGCGTTAAAGAAACAGGTTATAGACTGTTTCACAAATTCTGTCGCACATCTGTCCTTTGTTAAAAACTAACGTTAATGTCGTCAAGCATGCGGTGGAGTGATAACTTCTGCTAATTATCCAGTAATCTCAGGTTTTTGTTTGTAAATAACGAACATGAAATCTGATGACTATTTTACTGTAGCTATTTTTGTTCTCAATTATTTTAGTGGTGTTCCCCGCTGAGCAAGTACGTACCTTAACATGCCGCTTGAGTTAAGGGATTTAAAGGGAGTTAAATTAAATTTATGCATTTAGCAGACGCTTATCAGGCTAACATTTTTTACCTATCAAGTGCTCCCTGGGAATCGAATCTGCAAACTTGCGCTATTAACGAAATGCTCAACCAATTGACGTAGGAAAAATGTAATGAAAGATAAAGATTGTACTACATGTTAGTTTGCTTAATTTGCTCAAGCACTTGATTTTATTCACGTCATACTAACAAGAAACTATGCTCCTAACCCCACGTTGAGAGCTCTTAAAGCATTAATAATAATAAAAGAAACAAATATTTATTATTCTGTGGTAGTAGTAGTAATATCTCCGAAGAATACATTTATTGCCAATGACTTTTCAATGTTGTGCAGTCTGATACGGTTGCTGAGAGACATTTATTTTAGAAAAGCAAAGTATTAATTGTTTGGATAGTTAGTAAACTTCTAACCACAGGTCGAGAGCTGTAGACTCGACTACAAACAGAAACTCCGGACACCAGAAACACATTGAATGAATTTGAACCATATATGGTTAACAATGCTTTTGGGAAACACACCCCAGTGGTGCACAGTCTGGACCATAACTGTCATCACAGAAATAATCAGTCTGGATAATTGTGATCCAAAATCATAAATATACAACATAAATAATGATAATAATTTCGATCTTAGTTGTGTAAATGTATTGCAGTTTATCACTTACCAGCGGTGTGCAGTCTGATACCATCACTGACACTGACCTGTAGATCATTCCCTGGTTTTATACAGTAATAAATTCCTAAATCATCAACACTAACTTTATTGATTATTAAGCGGCTGCAGTCTCCCTCTGAATATTTGCTGCTGAATTTGTAGTGGTAATATTTTGCCTGTTCGGGGGATCCAAAGGTTCGCAGTATCATCTCTGGACGAGCTGGTAGTTTTGTCACAAACCAGATAACAGCTTTTAAATGAAACTCACAGGCTAAAGTCACACTCCGTCCTAAAACCACCTGCTGATCCGTTAAAGCTTCTGTGGATTGACTCCACACACACAGACCTGAAGAAACAGAAAACAGATCATTGAGATCATCTGATCATGACAGAATCACACTCAATCACACAGAAATAAACTTACAGAGCAGAGACAGCAGCAGCGTCTTCATTCTTCAGCTTGTTGAACTGTGTTCAGGTTAAACTTGTGTTCAGGTGGAAGTTTATAGTGTGTCTTAGAGGAAGTACTGCTGCTGAGCTGCAGAAATGACCAAATACTGCAAATCAGATGAAGTGACGCAAGTTCCAACTTAAACTGGCCCAACTGGCGCTTTATTTCTATTTACTGCTACTAGAGTAAATAATGACTCATTTTGAAAAAGTCAAAACCAAATATGCTAAATAAATAAAATATTATTTTTGTTTTCATGAATCTAGTATAGAACAGAAGGAAGTTGCCAAAATGTACGTTTTTCTTGAGGAATGGGTGTAGCCTATACCATGTGGGTTTGCATCATATTCTGAAGATTGAAGTTCTTGTTATAGATGTTAAAAATAACTTTCCAGTTATGGTTGCTGTCTTAACGTATTTCAGACGAAATAAAGAGATACTTTGTTGAATAATACAAAGTAAAAACAAAATAGATGCTACACACTCTTATTAAAATGGCAGGCTTTTGAAAATGAATGTAAGATAAATCATGTCAGATCTTATTCTGTGTTTATAAGGGGAAAATAATCCAGGACACTTTTTTCACTTTAGACCATTGTATCTGGACAAATATTATCGATAATAACACTAACTCCAGTAAGAAAGTCAGTCCACTGTCGTCCTCTCATCAAAATTCAAGATTCAAGATTTTTATTCGTCACAGTTATAAGGAGAATATATAACCAGCAGTGAAATCTGAGTCAGTTCCTGTGTGTTTATAACTTTTTTGGACTGTTTTCACTTGTAAATAATGTTTTATCTGTGCATATTTCTCTCCTGATTCAGACAAGACGTTTTAATTGAGAAAGTGTTATTATGGATTATGGACGTGAAACTGTTTGAAATTAAAAGCATTAAAAGCATTAAAAGATGAAGTCATGTGGATTCATTGTGGATTACTGTGATGTTTTTATCAGCTGTTTGGACTCTCATTCTGGCGGCACCCATTCACTGCAATGGATCCTTTGATGAGCAAGTGATGTAATGATACATTTCTCAGAATCTGTTTGAATTTAAGAAACAAACTCATCTACATATTGGAAGATCTGAGGGTGAGTCAGTTTTCAGCAGATTTTCATTTTTGTGTGAAGTACTCCTTTAAAATAACCTGATTTCCCAACTGGGCACGACTTTCAACTAATATTTAATTGAAGCACTTTTTGCTTTTAATGGTCCCATATTGTACACTTTTCTGGAGTTTATTTTAGTTTTTGATGTCCTTAAGAATATATATTTGGGGTATAATTAACAAAAACCATGTCATTATCCTTTCTCAGTAGGTCTGCTAAGAACAGGTCGATTTCATGAGCCTCTCTTCTGATTGAGCTGTTTTTTTTTCTGACTGATGCACGGCCAGGCCAACCACAGGTAACTAGGGTCAGATGACATCACAGCATTAGCTGGAGGCAGCAAAACAAAGGGGAAACTGGAGGTGGCCCACTCAAACCAGCACAGATATGGCTACGTAATGAGCTTAAAATATCATCTTGTTGTAATGTTGGTACCAGAATCGAAGTAATGCAGCCTCAAATTAGTAATGTGATCGCATATCTGCTGCCACTGCCAGACAAAGAAACCGATGACAGCTATGGTTAAATGCAATAAAACGAGTGGACTGGACAAAAACGATCGTCAAAAATGCTTTTCTTTGCAGCGCACACTTATAAAAAGTTTCAATAAAGGGTTGTCTTTTGTTGTTATGGACGAGTCTACAGACTTCTTGCCATTTGTTTCTTGCATCTCATGATGTCGTTTATGAAAAAATGTCTGTGCATGTGTGTAAAACAACAAACTGACAATTTTTATATAATCATTTGTAATTGTATGTACATTGTTGTGATGTATTGTGGCTGGAACCGCAATGTAGCTATAAAAATAGTTGCCTGCTGAAATTGAAATGTATATACATCTTCGACATGACTAGATAGACGCGGTGAGTTTGTCTTTACAATACATGTTGTGATCCACCTCATAGTAACAATCCTGTCAGATCGTCCATCCTTTGAGTGAGAGTGTAACGTTACAGGTTGGCCGATCTGGTGTTGTGATTAAAATTAACCTTTTCGACATGTTTCAGTGCTGTTGCTTCTCAATGCTCAGCAATGGCACGGAAGCAATGTTGTCTGGGGTTTGACTAAAAAGGAGAGTGGGACGGTGGGCGGTGCTCAGGGTGGTGACTGAAGGGGGTGACTGTGTAGTTATGATGTAAACTTTTTACGGAAGTCACAACGGTTCTTGTGACTTGACTGACACAACTTGACTGTTCTAAAACATTCTTCTTTCTCTAAAACCTAGTGTTTTTTTGCCTTTTTTAAATACATTTTCAGAACACCTGCTCCTGCGTGACCTAGACAGACTGATTTGTTGCTCTGTTCCACCTTGTCGAAACGTAATATTGGAGAATTTAGATCCAGAGATGACATCATTATCTTTATGACCAATCAGGAGAGCCTAATTGTAGCTAGAAGTTTGGAAAGAGACAAATAAAGACATTACATTTAAGACACTATTCATTATTCAAGCACAATTTCATTACTCATTTCTCAATTCTGATCATTTGAAGCAAACAGCGATAAATCAACACAATCTGTCAGTATGAAGAGACAGAGTTTGGCTGAACTTGTAGATATTCAGGATCTGTCAGTGGATCTGAGGAGGAACAACAGTGCTGCTGGTCTGAACGGATCTTACTCCTCTGTCACACATCTAAATAAAAACACAATACATACCTTAGCTATAATGTATCTTCACTGCAATCTTGGGAGACTTCTGAATAGATCTCACAATAATACATTTATTGTAGTCCTGTAAAGTCTGGTACCATTACTGTCTTTATAAAACATGTCTTTAGAAAAGCACAAAATAATGATCAACGTATTGTTTGGGTAATTTACATCTATTGAATTTTGCATAAATAATAATAATAGATCCCAAATATATAAATGTATTGTAATTTCTCATTTACCAGGGGTGTGCAGTCTGATGCCATGAATGATCTCTAGATTATGGCCTAGCTTTATATACAGTTATAAATTCCTAAATCATCATCACTGACATTATTGATTACTAATTGGCTCCTGCGTCCTCATGTAAAATTTATTTTAAATTTAATATTATTATTATTTTTTTTTTTTTTTTGGCATTTTGATTACCACTTATAACCACAGTTTTACCACAAATCCCATGGTTAAACTATTGTTAGCATATCAAAATCATGGTTAATTTGTGACTGCCAAGCATGGTTTAACTATTGAAACACACACATATATATATATATATATATATATATATATATATATATATATATATATATATATATATATATATATATATATATATAATTATGTTCTTTTTGTAAAAGGAAAGAGATAATGCATCATCACTGGGGACTTTTAATTTGCTTTCATCTCATATTGCATTAACTATTTCTAAGCTATGGATATGAACGTAAGTTACAAATACACGTGTTTTGTGTGTTTGTTTTTAAATGTATAATACATTCGCATAAGTTATTTCCTGTTTTTATACAGTCTATGGTTGGCTATTACCAACCGCTCGTGCGTAACCATCCGGGACTCTTCAGTTGTCGCTCTGCTCCGCCTTGTTGTGTGCAAAACTCGCGCGACTTCCCCTTTGAGCGTCAAACATGGCCACGTCCAGACTAGAGATTAATTTTATCCGTTTATTATCGCGCTGTGAATCTCTGGCTTCAGAGAAAAGAAATGAGACAGAATGGAGACTAGAGAAGGTAATGCACAACAGCTCTGCATTTGCGTGTAGTTCTGTGCTTTTCAAGTAAATGTTATAAATTCTGCATGATACAACAAAGCAATATTGCCAGCGTCATTTACATATGAATTACATGTCAAAAACAAGACACGCATTCATATTTACACCTAATGCGCTAGAATTAATTATTTAATGTCTTATTAGCTTTCTCTCTTCGCTGTGGATATTTGTCAATTTTTCAATGTAATATCATCTCTATCATTTTAAGCATAAAATCATATCCAATAGATTTACTTTTGTCTTTTCTAGTACGTTGGTGCCCTTGAGGAGATGCTTTTTGCCCTTAAAAAGCGTCCAAGGTACGTTTATTGAAGATTACAGACATTAATGATTCACATTTTTTAAGTGTAAACATAACCATTTCAACATTTATTGTATGAAAGAGAAATATATTAACGTCTAAGTGATGTTAAGATTTAAAAAAAGGGTCTAGTAGTGTTTCTCCTACAGCTGTGATATGAACAGATGTTGATGTAGATGATGAGTCATGATTTATATCGGATTTATTCTCTCAGTAAACCAACGCCAGAAATACTGACGGACTACAACCGCAAGGTGGAGTTCCTCAAGGGTCTCTTAGAGGCAGACAAACTGGTCAGTAATTATGCTGTTTGGTCACCACTTGCTCAGTGAGAGTAAAATGAGTCTTCTTTCTGTGATGGTAACTTGGAAACACTTTGTATCCAGCCGTCTCCAGCAGAGAAGTCTCTGGCCAATCAGTTTCTGGCTCCTGGACGGACGCCTACGATATCCAGCGAGAGGACGCCTGCCAGTAAGATGGTGCACATCCAGAGTAAAGCGCGATGTGTTGGAGAAATGAGGAAGGAGCTGATGAGCACTGTACGACACTTTCCTCTTTCAGCTGCTAATGTGCTTTTTTATATTTTCATGTATTTATGGAAACATGATGTGAAACATCTCAGAGTTGTACCTTCATAAATCCTAAATTTAGGATATATAAACTGGTTAAGAAAATAAACCTTTAAAAAAATTTACGTTGTAAAACGTTTAATCTTTTATTTGTGCTTTTTTTAACAGGCTGTGTCAAGTTCTGGTAAGATGTATATTCTATTGTAATTTAAATGCTACATTTTGAGAAATTAAATTACAGATATTATTAAGCATGCCTTTTCTGAAGTGCTGTCAAACGATTAATCGCGATTAATCGCATCCAAGTTAAATGTTTTTGTTTACATAATATATGTGTGTGTGCTGTTTATATTGATTATTCTGTATAAATACACACGCATGTATGTGCATATTTCAGAAAAAATGTATGTTTGTATACTACATATATTTAGATAGCACATTATGTAAACAAAATGTTTTATTTTGGATGCAATTAATTGCGATTATTCATTTGACAGCACTACTTTTCTTTGTTCTTCATGGCCAGGTTCATTGGATACGGATCTCAGACACAGAAAGTAGGTGGCGCTCTCTCATTGATTTTTTTAGATGCGAACGTGTCACTGGAATCTACAGTATTGAGTTATTTCTGCTGGTTTTTCAGGAGTATTCCTGTAGACGAGCGGCAGTCAGCGGGAGAGCTGGACGCTATTCTACAGCATCATCACAACCTCCAGGAGAAACTGGCTGATGACATGCTGAATCTCGCTCGCAACCTGAAGAACAACACGCTCGCAGCCCAGAACATCATCAAGCAGGACAACCAGGTCTGATGGTTTTCTGTTTACATTGCTGTAGTTAATAGTGCAGATTTATGATAATGCCCATCATCTGAGAGCAAAAAAACATTATCAATCTCATTCTTGAATGACATTCAATTCTTGTTAATGTAATATATTTTATCTATCAAAATAAAAAAAGGTCACCAATTATCTACTTCAAATTAATTATTGGGAGTACAAAAGAATATAACTAACATTGTTGGTAGTAATAGTTTTTAATTAAAAGACATTAATTTTTTTATATGTTCTAATAAGTATATAATAATAATAGTAATTATTATTATTATTATATTCTAATAATAAAATAAAATTATTATTATTATTATATTACAGTAATATAGCTCAAAAGAAAAAATATATATTTTGAAAAGATAATAAACAAAATAAATATTGTGACTTTATAATACCTGTATATATTCTATAAATGTATTTTTTATTCTTTACTTGCACCAGCTTCATGCCTTTCAATCTCTGATTTTAGGGATTATTTTTATATATATATATTGTTTTTATAATGACAATTTTATAAATATTTCACATATTTATCTTATATAATATATGAATATAATAATATTCTCTAATATTATGTTGTTATATTAATAATTATTACTATGAATTATTATTATTATTATTATTATATGATTACTTTTCCGAGTGAAAATCAACACAATAAAGTGCATTTAAAAGTGGAAAGTACCTGCCTAAAAAGAGTGGCTCATGATGCATCGTTGATGTATTTGTTGTGTGACCACTAGAGGGCAGCAATAAATTAGTGTTACACTCATAATTGAGCTTTAAACCCTACAGTAAGTGTGCTGTTACTACAGCGCAACATGGCGTTACAAATCAGTATATAAACTAGTATAAGCTTTTTTGAATGATTTTGCTACCAAACAGTGCCATTAAACTCAAAACTTTGACATGCTGTGTTAATCTGACTGAGCATGAACACAGTCTAAACGCTCTTCTTCCTCCTCAGACTCTCAATCAGTCTATGCGTCAGGCCGACATGAACTTCGAGAAGCTGAAGACCGAATCAGAGCGTCTGGAGCAGCACGCCAAGAAATCCGTCAACTGGTTCCTGTGGCTGATGCTAATCGTCGTCTCCTTCACGTTCATCAGCATGATCCTCTTCATAAGACTGTTCCCGAGACTCAGATGATGTTAATCACCACTAGAACCGCTAGACTTAATTTATCTATTATTTAATTTATCTAACAGGTTTACAGACACTAGCTAAGAGTTATACATTTGATTGACAGCCTCATCGTTCAGTCAGCTTCAGTCATTCCCGCGAAAACCATTGTTGATGTCATAACGAACTCGCGCCGAATCCCTGTGAAGAACGTTTTTAAATGATTCGGTTGTTATTAACGGTTAGTAATTGATAACTAGCCCACAAACTGTTCGTCAGTCATTTAAATACACAATCTGACGACAAACGTTCTCAATACTCTGAGACCAACGTTTTCATCTTTTAAAAGACGCATTCAACGGTTTCCCAGAATTGTTTTCATTTCCAACAGGCTCGTATAATATTGCTTAATACAGGCTAATGGGGTCTGACAATATATATGAGCGTTTTCAGAAGCTAGAAATGACTGACAGTTTAATCTACCTCTATCTGAGTTTCTGGACTGTCGCTATAAAAACGGACCGAGCTGTTTTAAGGTCCGGTGGACTTGTCCGGACTCGCCTCGTCGATCAGGAAATGTTCTGGCAAACAGAAGGAAGTATTTTTGCCCGTCGGAAGCACAGATGGATACTGTCTTCTCCACCCAGAGAGTAAATGGCCCATATTTAGCTGCTAACTATCTATTTGTGCTTGTTCCCTATATAGCACATGGACGGAGTAGCCTATTAAGTATTGCTCAGATATGGCTAACGTGTTTGTTTCTCTGCGCAGCTATATTGATGGATCTTATGTTCATCTGAAGCGGCCTGTCAATCATCGTTTATCTGTCCGTGTGTTTATTTTCGCTCCTGTAATTCATTCACATGAACAGATGGTCATAGGCTACTCTTCCTTTCTATCAGATGTGTTCGAAGTTATCTCTGAAGAAAAAACAGGAGGGTGTGTTATTTTAATAAAATAATTGGCAATCTGCCTAAAGTTACTTTTCTATTTTTTTTCGCAGGCGAAATTCAGGAAAAAAAAAAGGTTATTGCGACTTTTCATCTCACATTTAAAACTTTTCCTCGCAAGTCTAAGTTTCTCACAATTGGGACATTTTGAAACCATTTCAAGATGTGAATTCTGAGGGCTAAAAACTCTCTAATATTTTACGTCTCGCAATTGTGGATTTCCCCCCTCAGAAATCCTGAGATTATATCTTGCAATTGTTTTCTCTAAATATAATTTAGTAAATTAATTTTTTGGCCTTTCGTATGTCACCCTTAAATGTTTCCATACATTAAACTTTGCTGAATTGCATTGTCAACATGCACCACTGTAGTAAAGAGGGTTCCTACATGGGTTTGGAAAAGTTACTGTATTCTGTATTCTTGGGACTATATTACATGGGACTATATACATTACACTATATTACCTCTAGGACCTTTGCAAAAAAAAAAAAAAGATTACTGTCTTATGTACAAGAAACCATTAAACTTAGCATTGCACCATGCACACTGAGCTATCTGTTGTGCCATCGGTCCATTTCACAGTGTGTTTTCTTGGCCCTCCACAGACTATGCATTAAAGAGACCTAAGGCCTTGAAATATGACATACTTTTTTTTTAGAAACCAGTCTTTTTTTAATAGACCCTTGAACCTGACTAATTTTATGCCATCGGCCCATTTTGTGTCATTTTCTGTCGGTTTCTCCCCTGCCACAGGAGTTAAATTGGACATTAGACCTTGATATTAGAGGTACTACCATAAGAAAAGCAAAATTGAGTGGGTCGATCTCTGTCAATTCATGTGCATCCATGCTATTGTTTTATTTATAGTAAGATGGCAGTGATGCACAAAGGAAATAGGTTATATAAAACTAGAATTTGTAATGAGTGAGCATGCAAAACATTCCCACACACATGTGAATAGTTACTCAAGGGCACAAAAAAGTTTTTGTGTGCATGTTAAAAAGGGATTTTGTATGCTGTTACTTTGAGAAAATCAATTTAAAAAAACCCTGAGGAAATAAAAATATAAACAAATGACTGTACTATACACCAAATAGGTCTTTAAAGCTGAAAATAATGCTTTATGAAACATTTATGTTAAATATGGTCTGAAAGTCAGTTTGGAAATTTGAGTCTGGAAAAGTATGGAATTTTGAAATGGACAATATGTAGGAGCCTTGAGTGAATGAACTGTATATTTTAACATCCTGAGATGTATTCACTTGGTGGGAACGACCCAACTGCACTTCATGAAGCAACATTACGTCTTTCACCAAAAATGTTATGTTCGGAACAAAATGCTGATGTACATGGAAATTTATGCACTTTGGGATAATGTTCTTTATGACCCCTGTTGCTGTTAGCTTAGCAGTCCCCTAATGCATCATAAAGCATGGTTACTCTGACACAGGACTCCTGTGGACCCAAAGGCCTAATTTTCGAAAACCAGGTCAACCCACCTTTGAAGTAAAGCGAGCAGATAAAGCAGCTGTGAATTTTAATTTCGCGGTTCCTGACAGGGAAAGCTGTGATCTGGCTGGAAGGTGGCAGGTTAGCTGGGGTGAAGGGATTGAAGCGACACCTCCGCCCGGCCGCGGGCCTCCACTCAACCCCTGGGGAACCCAGCAGGTGCTGCAAAGCTCCTGGAAAACACTCAAATTCACCGAGATTAAGACACTGTGAACCCGCCTTCTCAGGCGTTCTTTAACCAATAACTGGAAAAGCTTTTACTTGATTAACACAAAAAAAAATGTATAAAATTTCTAGTCACGACTGAGAACCTGCCAAACCGATGTTTGAATTCAGAAAGCAGCTTGTATCTTCTCAAGGTCGATTCGAACGTCAGAGGTTTTGTTCCACTTGAAGAAATGAAGGTCAAATGTGTGCAACAAATGGAAAAAAGACAATTTTGTGTGCATATTTCACAACTCACTTATGAGTTATGTATGGAGTCAAGACATTTTTATGTGGTTTATGTAAAGTTTTGAAGTCTGTGAATAAGTAAAGACAGTACTGTGGTGTGCGGGGGGCAGAGGGCTTGTTTTAAACAGAGTTGTTGCAACATGCCCCAGCAGGAAGAGCAGTGTGGGAAACGCTCCTCTGCTTTGATCCTCGGCTGTTCCTCGCAGAAGGAGCCGGTATAATTACGCCGTTGGTCCTCCAGGATGGGTGGTATGGGGGATCTGCCCTTCTGTAAACACTAATGGTGAGCAACACTCAGGAAGTTGTTCAGGAAGCTGTTTGGTTACCTGGTTTCTCAGTCTTCCCTCCCTGGTGTTGTGGTAAATAACCTCATCATGTTTTGAGACTGAGGTGGCCAAGTGTAGTCATCTCATCAAGGTATATCTTGAGACCATTTTGTTTATGGTAATGTTTAGGTGAAGTTTAGATAGATAGACACCATGCAGACATAGAAAACTGAAATGAGTTGCTAAAACCCGCTGACATGTGCTGCCAACATGTTTATATTTATATACACAGCTCCTCATGAATCAAGCCGCAAAAAACCAGCAGCTGTGTTTCTATATTGGCAACAGCTGTTTACTAATCTTTTAAAATCATCATGACTTCTAAATGTGTGCAAACATCTTTGTTATTCCCACGTAGACCGCAAACTGATCAGAGGTTGTCTTATAGGAATGGTTCACCCCACTCCACCCCACCCCCAAAAAAAGAAAAAAAGAAATTGTTGAACATTTACTCACCCTCAGGCCTTAAGATGTAGATGAGTTTGTTACTTCTTCAGAACAGATCTGGAGAAATGTAGCATTACATCACTTGGTCACCAGTGGATCCTTTGCAGTGAATGGGTGCCGTCAAAATGAGAGTCCAAACAGCTGATAAAAACATCGCCATAATCCACACCACTCCAGCCCATTAATTAAGATCCTGAGAAGCGAAAAGCTGCATGTCTGTAAGAAACAAATCCATCATTAACATGCTATTAACTTCAAACATTGCTTCCAGCTAAAATGCATGTCTTTTATCCATAATATTGCTTTCTCCAAAGAAAAAGCCATTTAGTTTGAATCAATGGAGAAATATGCGCAGATTAAACGCCATTTACAAGTAAAAATTATCCAAAATACTTCTAAACACAAAAATCATCAGATTTTGATGTAAGATGACAACAGGAGGATGAATTTTACACTGGATGGTTTATGGACTTGTATTTTATCCAAAGGCAAGTTTGAAACATATTTATGTTTTTATAAATTTACTTTGTGGATTATTGTGATGTTTTTATCATCTGTTTGGACTCTCATTCTGATGGCACCCATTCACTGCAGAGGATCCACTGGTGAGAAAGTGATGCAATGCTACATTTTTCCAAATCGGTCCTGATTAAGAAAAAAAAAAAACCTTCTACATCTTAGATGGCCCGAGGACGAGTAGATTTTCAGCAAATTCTAATTTTTGGATGAAATATTCCTTTAAGGCACTTCAACTGAACAAAGAATCGAAAAAAAAAAAAAAAAAAGCTCACTTGATAACAAATAACTAATATCGCTCTTATATGCATGAGTGAAAGCACTTATATTTTAACGTGACAAGTATTCAAATATACTTTAGGAGTGTCTAATCAAACATTCCTGTATCAAGTGGACATCAGATCCATTCATTCTTCTAATACAATGTCAATATCCCACCGGCAAAAAACTCTCATTATTGACAAAGGCGTGTTACAGATGAAATGGCAAATCAATATTTGCTCCATCAATGTTTAATAATAGTCATTTGACATTTGCTTGTGTGTTTTGTTTGGTTAATTATGGTTTAAACGTCTCTGTGCAGGTGCGGTCATGTAAATCAATAGTAGTTTTCCTTCTCATCTGTACTTATCTATCCATACACACTCATTTATTTAAATGTATTTACATTTTGCACAGGAAATGACATGTGCGTTCAGCGTCTGACAGGTGTGTATGTGGCTGGGTTGATAAAGGGGGGCGGCAGTAATCTGATCACAGAAATCATTTTGGATTACTGATGCTGGAACTGTCAGTGTATGAGCTCTTGTATAACAGATAGATTAATCACAGCTTTAAAGCAAGCGAGATGTTCTGCTCTGGTGTGCTTTCACAGATTAAATTGTCCAATTACATTAAATAGACGCCTTTGTGCAACACTGACTTTAGGAGCGATCAATGGCAAATCATTGACTTCAATGCACACTTTTTAGTACATTAAAAGTCATCATGTACAAACAATTTACATTTCAGTTTCACATTTTGCAGTTCAAGCATCTCATCAAGCTTGGGCTATATATTAAGAAATTTAATATAACATAACACAATATAATAAATATACTTTTTATACTTAAACAATCAAACATCTGAAAATGTCATTGTCAATGTTATCGTTTTGTAAACAATAAATGCATATTTAAATTTTAATTACATATAATTAAAAGAGCTAAAATTTAAAATTTTAAATGTGAAATATAGCATGGATTCAATTTCCAAATTCTAATTTTTAATGTTAAGCCTTAAATACAATGGAAAGGTAGAAAGGTATAATATAATATAATATAATATAATATAATATAATATAATATAATATAATATAATATAATATAATATAATATAATATACATTTTAAACCCAAACATCTTTAAAAAGTTTTCCAAATTATTTGTCGACTAATATTAAATGCATAATGTAAATCAAATTGCATATAATTACAAATACTAAATTACTAATTTATCATTTTTACATGTAAAATATTGCATGAATTCAGATTGTAAGCATCAAAATGAATAGTCTTAATGTAAAGTCTTAAATGCAATGCAAAAACAATAATATAATAAATATACTTTTTTAAACCAAAATAACATTAAAAAGTTGCCCATGTAATTTGTCAACTAATAATAAATACCATATATTTTTATTCATGAATCAATTAATATAATGAAATAATGCATGGATTTAGATTCCAACCAACAAAGTTCTGTTTTAATTGTTAAGACCTAAGTACAATGTATATAATAATATAATATAATATAATATAATATAATATAATATAATATAATATAATATAATATAATATAATATAATATAATATAATATAATAGAATAGAATAGAATTAAACAACAACAAAAAATATTTAAAATGTTGTCCATACTTTTGATTAACTAAAAATAAATACATTTACATTTAGTCATTTAGCAGACGCTTTTATCCAAAGCGACTTACAAATTAGGACAACAGAAAAAAAATCAAAAATATATATATTTATTTAATTTTGTAATAATTAAATTCACATAATATAAAATGCTAAATAAATACAAATACAGTTGAAAATTGTACGTGTAAATTATTGCACGGTGCTTTGTATTCCAACCACCAAAATTCTCCGTTTTAACTTCAGTCTATGGTTTTAACGTTAACCCTTGAGTCCAATGGACAGGCGTCGTTATATTTACTTCACGTCTCCTGCGTTCTCTTTATGTGCGCGTCACAGTCTCCGCTCCGCTCGGCTCCGCTCCGTGTTTTGCGCGTGGCCGCAGCTCTGCCCCAGCTGACTAGCAGTACTTGTTTACTGGTGGAGGTACACAGGGAGAGACGAGAGGGGGAAAACCATACCGCCGACAACACCAGAGAAGTTTTTCCCACTTTCAGCCTATTCCCACGCCAGTGAGTTCATCGAAACCGCACACCGGGGTCTCGTGCACGGAATTGAGTGGGTTTATGGGCAAACGCGTTGGACGCTGCTCTTTTGATTAACGTGGAAGATTAAAACGCAACGCGGCCGTGACGTGCGTATGCTCGCTCACACACTTCTGGAGCATTGTGCTGGAAGCAAAGGCTTAAGGGGGATATCCAGATTCTTTTTTAATTTTTTATCGGGGGTCTAAACGCTTTGAATATACACAGACGTGTGTGGATGTTTAATATATCGGGGGACGGTGGCTTCTTTTGTCAGAAGAGGAGCAAAAATATATTTTTGTGTGTGTGTGTGTAAACATGTGTATCTGGAGATGAGGAGATGCCCATTTTTAAAAATAGAAACATTTGGCAGTGCATGAGACGACCTGTGGAATAACGCCTGTTTCCTGCTTCTTTCCTCAGAGATGTTCAAATCCAGGATTTTTTGACATCGGGACGCTTTTTGGAATATTTTTGTTTTTAAAGCAACCTGGGGTACCTTATTATTGCTGTTATTATTATTAAAATAACATACATTTTCAAGCTAAAACGGGGTATGAAAAAGTTGCAATGCACTGCACCCTTAAGGGTACCTCATTCCTAGAAGTGTGGGACTGATTCCACGGAAGAGATGCATGGACGTGTTTCATGCTTGATCTACTGAAAGCAAATATGAACCCGAGGAATCGTTCAAAATGATTTTTATCCATTTATTTTTTACTAAGGCGTAAGATCGTGTTGTGTAATGCCCACGCTGTGTATGCAACAACTTTAATTGAACATTATTTTCAACTGAAGCCCGCTGGACCTCTGGGTCCCCTTCTTGGGGGGTCTCATTTAAGTTGTCCCCGACATTTTTTGACCTGGATATAAGCTAATTAAGGTTTTATTTTAATTTTATTGCTCCACAACCATTTTTGGACACACCAGAGGTGGATTTAATTTTCCAAGAAAACTAAAACGTGTCGCGAGGCATAATGCGGCTGGACACATCTGCGGTTGTTTTGGTCACTTTCGCCTACATCGTGTGCCTCTGCGGACCTCTACATGGAGAAAGTAAGTCGTGACACACTCTCTAACGTTTTAATTCGCAAAATATTGGTGTGCTATGTGTGTAATATTATAGTTTACAACTGATAGGACTTGTGGAATTTACTCCCTGTAGACTTCGGGACGCTCCGACATGAGTTGGCGAGGGATGTCGCACTTATTTGGCTGTTTTAAAATGGCTTGCGTGTTGAAATTTTATCATTCGGAAACATTTTTTTGTGTCACATATTTCATAAAGGTGCCATTCAGGTCATTTGTGGAATGAAAACGTATTGTTTTGTAGCTAAACGTGTCTTTTTATATGTCTTCCCGCCCCCCGCTTCCTCTGAAAATGGGACGTTCCTCGGGCCTGGCGTTCTAGACCAGATTAGCGCTCAGCGCTCGTGACTGGACTCGGCGGGATTCGCGAGCGCACCACGCACGCCTGGATTCCAGTCCGCGGAGCCGCGCACACGCACGTTCTTCACGTTCGATTTGGAAGCGTGTAAACAGGCCCTAAGAAGATTCCCAGATCCCATAAGTGTTGGATTAGCCTACACAGGGTCTCCTCCCAGGTCGACTTCTGTTTGATATCAATAGTGGAATTCCCAATGGGAAGGAAAAGAATGTTGGATTATATATTTGGAGCTCGGTGTCTGTCGATAATTTTTTTTTATTAACGTTTAATTATCTCTTACGAAAATTTACCGTGGTTTTACTACAAATTCAAAGAAATAAATAAATAAACGGTTTACTATAGTTAAACCACGGTAACCAAAAATTAACCATGGTTTTGCTACACTAACCATAGTTTAACCATGGTATTTGTAGTAAAACAGATTTGTAATAGAATAATCAATACGCCAAAAAAAAAAACATTGTTAATTTTCATAAGAGATGTATAGCAATGATAATTTAAATCACTCCTCCTTAATAATTATTTCAGCAAATATAATATTATTATTAACAGAACCGTGGTTTGTGTATATTATATCAGTATGCTTTTTAAAAATAAATATTATTCATGTTAGTTATTAACATGTCTTGCTCTAACTGGAGGTATCTGTAAAGTCATATCCCTATCTTTTATTTTTTAAATGTGCGTGTATATATTACATGTTTTTAAGTGTGTGTGTGTGTGTATATATATATATATATATATATATATATATATATATATATATATATATATATATATATTCATTGAATCGATTGTAAAATCGATTTTCCATGTCAAAAAAAAAAGACGTTTCCTTTTTCAACGTCATATAACGGCGAACGTAAAGAGAGCGCTGGAAACGCACAAGTCGGCATTATTTCTTATTTATTGGCATGAAGTTTCGTGCAGAATAACAAACCGTAACAGCAGTGCAACATTCTCGAAAAAATATATATGCAGAGGGGACGGCTGCCATAACAACCCGGCTTCAACCCGGCTGCATTTATGATTTAGGCAATTCAAAAAAATAATGATTCAATGATTCAATCCATTTCAAACAACTGTTAAAAAAATTAAACTTTAAATGGACTTGAGAACAGGCCATGGGTGTTTTTTTATTGAACGTAACCGACACTTAGGCTACGTTCACACTGCAGGCTGAAACGACCCAATTTTTTTGCCCCTATGTGACCTGTATCTGATCTTTTCATGACAGTCTGAATGGCACAGATCCGATCTTTTCAAATGCGACCCAGGCCACTTGGGTATGTGGTCCTAAAACCGATACGTATCCGATCTTTTGAAATGCGACCTCCGTCTGAACGGACAGGTCACATGTATCCGACCCGTACGTCATTGATATGCTACAAACGTCATAATTCTGCGTTGAAGTAGGCGGGAATGAGAAGATAAACAACAACCATGGCGGACGATGCTGCTTAAATAACTTTAATATTGCTAAACGAGCTCCGCTGTTGACTATACTGTTATTGACATCCATGTTTAGCTACTTCTGCAAACAACGAGTGACGTCATTGGCCATTGAGTACTCTTCTGCGCATTGCGGATCACTTCTGGGTCATTTCACGTTCACACAGGAGATCACAAAAGGTCGCATTTAATTGGAAATGTGAACGGCCTTGCAAAAAAATTTAATAAAAAAAAAAAATCGGAATTTAGCATTAAGCCCTGCAGTGTGAACATAGCCTTAGGCTAGGCGGCACAAGGCAGGCATAAGGAAATGCGCAAAAAGGCTAGGGCCATTACAAATTTATTGGACTGGAAAACAAGTCGATCAACATTTTCGGGGTCCAGAGCTAGGGCTGGGTACAGAACTTCGATGACTTTATGGTATCGAACGAAAAACTTCGATACTATGAGTATCGAAAAATTATTTATCTTTCGGTGCCAAATTTCAGTTCTAAAAGCAAGCGGCGGTTTTTTTTTTGTTTTTTTTGCCAAGTGGCTGTCTGTGTGAGCTTGTAGCATACGTGTATGTAAGGACCTAAATTCACCGTGATTGGCTGTCCACCACTACGTGATGTGATGGGGGGGATTTCTGAAAATACACGCAGTCACACAACACAACTGTAGTTTTTAAAAAAAAAAAACCGTTTACGTTTTTACAATGCCAAAGAGGTCTAAAGTGTGGCTACACTTTATAAAAGTGGATGCCGAGTCAGCAAAGTGCAACATATGTGATGAGAGTATTGCAACCAAAGCCGGTGTTAATGAAGCATTTGTTTGGATGAGTGTTTTGCCCTCCCCCCTGTTTAGTTTGGTCTACTCCATTGCGTATCTTGAAACACGCCCCCTTTCACGTCGTATATAAAACAGAGAGGGAGAGACAGAGGCTACGTTCACACTGCAGGCTGAAACGACCCAATTCTGATTTTTTTTGCCCCTATGCGACCTATATCCGATCTTTTCAAATGTGACCCAGGCCACTTGGGTATGTGACCTACGTCTGAACGCCCAGGCCACATGTATCCGACCCGTACATCATTGATACGCTACAAACGTCATACGTCTGCGTTGAAGTAGGCGGGAACGAGAAGATAAACTGATGAAATATGTATTAGTGAAGCCACTCACATCAGTATCCCACCACTCCTGGCTGCGACTCCGCACCCACACGTTTCTCCGTACCGACGTTGCTAACACTGCTCCACAAAACGCCATGGCCAAAAACCTTGCTCTCCTCCTTCTTTTTGATTTTCTTCTTAAAACGAGAAGGTTGTAATTGTGCTGGCTCCATTGGGAAAATAACTTTAATATTGCAAAAAGAGCTCCACTGTTGACTACACTGTTGTTGACATTCATGTTTAACGTTAGCTACTTCCACAAACAACGAGTGACGTCGTTGAGCATTGAGTACTCTTCTGCGCATGCGGGTCACTTCTGGGTCATTTCACGTTCACACAGGAGATCTCAAAAGATCGCATTTAATTGGAAATGTGAACGGCCTTGCAAAAAAATCGAATTTTTTAAAAAAAATCGGAATTGAGCATTTATCCGGTACAGCGAATTTTTCTAAGCAGCAGGCCACTGTATACATTCACTTAAAACATAACAGAGTGTGTTTACTAGGGCTGGGTATCGATTCTGATGTTCCAGATCGATTCGATTTCGATTCACAAGCTCTCAAATCGATTCGATTTCGATTCTTGATTCGATTTCGATTAGATTTTCAATTAGAGCTGTAATCGGTTTCGGCACGAGCCCGACAAGCACATTTTGATTGACAGCTTTTTAAAAGCCCGAACCTGTTTACAGCCTGACATTATTCAAATGTACGCACGCACGCAGCTCTTTTGCCTTTTGTCAAGAATGAGTCATTTATACATGTTTTAACATGTATAATATAATGTATAGTATTTAATATATACATGACTAACGTAATAGGCCACTTGGAAGTTTGAACAAAGAAATAAAATAAGTCCTCTGTAACATTGTAATATCTCAGCACTCTATAAATAGCCCTAGGTATAAGCTCATTTAGCATATAAATAGGCCAACTCACCAATAAAAACAAGTCTTTCTTAAAAAATTTAATTAAGATAAATTCTAAATTAAGATGGGTGTTTGGCAATAACAAAATTAATTAAGATAAAGGCTCTGCCGGATTTTCTTCGCCACAGCAGCTGACATAATTAAAGAAAAATGCCAACATTAGCTTATATAGCCTACTCTGTCTACATTATGCATTTAAGACTCAATTAATATTTAGTTATTATTTGAAAAACATTTACTCACCAAGATTATGTAAGGACTACGTTTTTTTGTGGAGGAAAATGATTGAAGTACAAGTCTCGCGGGCCGTACGCACATTACGTCACCAATACAAACCAACCTGATTTATAATATTATAGCCTAAATATTATTATATCTTATCGATTAGATTCATTGAAATAAATAAATAATTCTACTACACCTGATTCTGTCGGGAGCTGAACAATTTTGTGAAATTCGGCTCGATGTAGTAACAGCACAATGAAGTTGCGATTGTAAAGCCTGTGTTATACTTTCTGTATGAGCAATCCGGACGCAGACACGGTCAGTGCGGACGCAGACTTCTTCCATTTGTACTTCCCGAAAGCGCACGCTGATGGTCCGCTCTGCAACAAACATGTGAACAAATAATTGCCCAGAATCATTGCACATCACTGTCTTTATATTCTTTATTAAAGGATTGCACAGGTTTTATTGGCAATGGGCTTCTTCACACAGCCTGAACATGTGCAATTGTTCTTTTGAAGACTACTGACCATACGCACCTGTCCGCGCGGTCGTCTGCTCAGAGCCTCGGCTCTCGGATGGCGATTTTTCCGTCACGCCTACCTAGCGGTCCATAGCGGACTCGCGGACGCAGAAAGTATAAGAGGATTTAAGATGCAGTCTGTAAGACATGCACGGGAGTAAGACTTGACGCGTGACATTGCAGAAAATGTGCGTTCACAAATGTAGCCTGTGTTGATCCAAATATGGAAAGCACTTTCGAATTTAATAATATGAGGTTCTCTCCAGAGATGTTTTGCCACATTTCTTCAATTAAGGATTATTGCTGCGTAGTATATGGTGTTTCTATTTGCTTGAACTTCTTCAAGTGAGTTGCATAAGTTTTGTGTGTGTGTGTGTCTGTGTGTTCAGCATATGGTGGGCCGCATTTGAATTCGTGACTGGCCGCGGGTTGAGAACCACTGCTTTAAGCACTGAATGAATGAATGACAAATTTGTTGGTAACATCCCACAAAGCACATTAGAGGGTGACATCTAGTGGAGAAGATTTGTAATTAGATTAACGCTAATCTTGCGTTCAATGTCTTCGGAAATAAATATGGGAAAAAATCGATTCATGGCCTTTGAGAATCGATTTTGAATCGACCACATTTTAAAAAACGATTAATCGAAAAATCGATTTTTTTTACCCAGCCCCAGTGTTTACGAGAATACTTGCAGAGACAATTATTTTTATATAATTGTGTGTGTATGTGTTCATTCAGAAGTTACGATACGCGAAAGATGAATTCATTCTCTGTACGCGCATTGTTTGAAATGCTGCTCACAGCGCGTGCTTTGAATGAGTGAGCACAAGCTCAGAACGTGCGTGAATTGTTTAAAACGCTTGAATCAGCAAGATTTAGAAACAAGTGCTAACGATCAGCTACGATCCATTTCACCCCTTCAAGCGAGTGGATAATGCGAATAAAGTTAGGAATTTTACATCACAATAGCCCAACGGACTGGAAAACACAATAGCTCCTGGACGTGGGGCTAACGATTTTGCGAGCCTTGCAGCTCAGATCTATCCAGTTTGTGAAACACTGGTTTCCACACTGGTTTCGTTAAACAAAATAAATTATTATTTTAAAAGATTGACTCAAAAGAATCATCGGTTCACTAATCGGATCATGAACTTGTATTACCGAGCCAAAGATTATCTATTCTTGAACATCTCGAATGAATAAAGACTACAAGTTCATCTGTAAAGCACATAAAGCTATCGTTTAAGTTTATAAACTCATATTTCATGCATGATTCGTATGGATCTGCTAACTGAATGCAAAGTGTGAGTTCTAGAAGAATGTTCGTGTAAGGGCTGTGCAAAAAATCGAATGTGATTTTCATGCACATCTCATCAGAAAAGACGCCTCTGTAATTAGAAGTATATCTCCAGCCTGTGCGTTCAGATCAGGGTTGCCAGGTATTCACAACAAATCCTGCCCAGTTGCTTCTCAAAACTAGTCCAAAACTAGCCCAATCGCGCTTCCAGAAAGTTCCCCGATAAAAAATGGCTTCCCGGGGTGTACGTTTTTTGCAGGGTTGCCTTAGTAAAATTCGCATTTTAGTGGCTAAATATCATGTTATTTGTATTGGGGTCGCTTTGACCCGCGGACATGAAAAACAACCACAGACTTGTGGTTGAGTCTGTGGGGAGGGCAAAACACTCATCCAAACAGGCTACCTGACCCGTATGCCATACGGCCATATGAATTACTTTTGGGTGGTATGGGGAATTTTGTCAAGGCTTATTTTCTAATGTAACCTATCGCTGGGCTGAACATTTAGACTGATAACTTCCCTGCGCAGATGCGGATGTGTGATATCACAGTTGCGTCCGACTATGTATGAACTAGCTGTTTTAAATACAGTATTTTTATATTTAACGTTAGTTAAATCAGTCAGTATGTTTGAAAGTAATTTTTTTTTGATTATTGGTGACTCCATAGGCTCTCTCTCGCGCACCTGCACGGTTTAAAACCCCAAATAGTTATGCTATGACAAGAACAAAGAGTGTCTCTTGCTCCACCCATGCTCGATAATATTGTGTATCGTCGATCTTACGGGCTGACGATATGACGATTTGAAAAATGACTATATCGCCCAACACTAATTTGCATTTTTACTGTGTAAATGCATTTATGGAACCTCTTATCATCATTAAACAATCTGTGTAAATATGTCTAAATGGCGCTTTCTATGCAGCTTCAGTTGTTCCTGAGACAATTTTGGAGTTTGTTGATAGTGATTTCATTTGAATGGTAACTTCCATACATAGTCTAATTATTCTAACTGGATTTAAGAATTTGACGTAAATGATGACACGGGTAAATTTTTGAGTGTACGTGTACATACACGTGTGTGTATGTGTTTGTGTATATAATTAAGTGTTTACATGTTTGTGCTAAATTGCTTTATTTTTTATTAAACAAAGTATTAATCATTAACTACATGTTAAATAAAGTGGCTGTAGCACACGTTTAGATACTTTATTACTTTGAAATTTATCACTGTATCTAAACCCCTTCGGCTTTTCCATTTTTGAATATCATTTTAAATTTAGGACAGGCACTTTTATGGGCACACTTACAATAGCAGGCTGTTAATGTTTAGTAGAGCTGCTTTTCTCAAGAAAGTGCTGGACTGATGCCTGCAATAGTAACACTGTGTTATAAATAATACTCAAGATAATTAGATCTTCCTTATTATAGGTAACCGTTGCATCCCAGTGAGCCATTTGTATTGTAGATTTGGAAAACATGAGGTGTTTGCAGGTGGTGAGATTTCTCGATCAGAAACTTGATAAATGTTCATGCAATCTGTTTGTTTTTCATGTAAAGACACTTGGCAAAAAGAGCAATTTTTTTATGTTTTGCTCTATTTGAAACAGTTTGTCCAAGATTGGTTCCAAATATGAGTTCATCTTTTTTCACTGTTGCACTTTTGGAAAACTTCCCTGGTTGCACTCTCAAATATTAGGATGTCAAAATACGCTGGAATAGTTTTAACATTACCGTTTGCCTCCCTGACTCCATGGACCTGTTTGGGATCCTCTGACACTCTGTAGTTTGCCTTGGTATGTCTCCCAGAATTCCAAGCGTGTGGAATGTCTTTGAAGTGGCCCACCCTGTAGGTGCTCTTGCCGTTGAGGGTTTCGGGACTCATTTTGGTGTCTGCTGCCTGCTGACCTCTTGTCTTCCAGGTCATGTATCTGAACATTTGCCATGTAGCATGTGAGCTCTATGTTCAGCTCTCCGAATTTCCAGGGTGGGCTTTTCCCAGGAAACTGGAGCATTTTCGCAGGTTTCTGTTCATTGGTGTGTGGCCATTTTCTCGGAGGTTCCTACTTCGAAAATGATTTGTCCTACAGTTACATACAAGAAAAAAAATATTTGAATGCATGCATAAAAGGTGTCCGTTAAAAAAAATAAAAAATTGTAAAATGTATTTATTAAAAATGTTAAAAGTAATTTTACAATATCTTTGAATGTGGCTCACCCAATCAGATTTTAGTGTTTGACCTATTTTTTTCATTGTTTGCCAGTGGAAATGTAAATTCGTATGCAGAAAGTTATGTTTTGATGACTTAATATGAAAGTAAACATTGTTTAATATAATAAAGTGATGGTTATCCACAGTGAGACCAGAGATGTTTAAGAAACTAAAGAAGTTCGTACTACAAAACTTATATTTATAAGTTTGTTCACATATAAGAACTATGAAACTTTAAATACATGCATAAAATGGATGCATTATTTTTTACATTATATTAATAAAATGCTTGAATGTATTAAAATACTTCAGAAGTATTTTAAATGTATAATGGAAATTTCATGAATCAAATGAATATAAAAAGAATACACAGATGTTGCATTTTTCATTTAAATAAAGTAGTGCTTCACCCAGTAGTTTAATGAAAGATAAACCGCAATTGCAGTTTTGCGAAAGAAACGATGCAAACTAACAATCGCTGTTTCATGTTTTGGAAAGCACAATTGTTGAAACTGAACTGAAATGACAGAAAAACGACATAATTGGAATTGCTCTCAGAAGACATTTTCTAACTAATGACCAATGCAAACTCTTACAGCCAATCAGAATCCATCCTGCTTTAAAGAGCTTGAGAATTTAAAGTGACAGATGACAAAACTGCAGTGCGTGATTATAATAAAAAGAACGTTATTTTGCATTGGTGTGGAAGTCTATATAGTTAGCGTTTTTTGGTGTGAACGTGTCTTTAATCATGGTTTCTATTGTTTAATCACTTTTTCATGCACATCGGTATCTTGTTATATAAAGATAAGCTAACACTTATTTAATGAACAACAAGCGACTTTTTTTTGACTTTGATATTGATTATATAACTTCATATTGAGTTTTAAGTTGGTGGGAAATCAAGGAAAATTTTTATTATTATTATCTTATATTATTATTATTATTATTATTTTTATTTTTCTAAAATCCTGTCAAACGTGCACAAACTACTAGCTACTACTAAATATTGTAGAAACATAATTTTCTGTAAAGTTGCTTTGTAACGATTTGTATTGTAAAAAGCGCTATACAAATAAACTTGAATTGAATTGAATTATGCAGATTAGACCATTTTAAACCACTCTGTCAGTTTGTGATCTTATTACGAACACATCAGTTTTAACATTCTTTTACATCCTCACTTTACCGTGTCAAGATGTTCCAGGACATGACCCGTGTAACCTGCCCTTATTCCAGCTCTCAGAGGCCATCATTTCCATCGAAGTATTCGACTGACTCGTTCAGTCTTAACATAGTCCCGCCTCTGCTCAATATTCATTGACTAAAGATTCATGGCAGCTTGTTTCTTGTATTGACACCGTTCTCCATGTTGGGTCGTGGGTCACGAATGAGGTCAGTGCCTCTTACAACATGCCTGAAAAATCTGACCTGATGAGCCGGTTGCTGTTTGTATCCGTCCGGCTTTATCTGTCAATGATCTCATGCCATAATGTCTCTGTCAAACCATGCTAGTAATGCGGGGATCAGCAAGCGTTGAGTTGAGTTGGGGCCCTTTCAGCACATACGAGAGGGTGGAAACTAAGACAGCTTGTCTCCAGCATTCGTGGGCTTTAGAGAATTTTGGCAGCTCTGTTACGCTACCTGATGGCTTACATGTATTTTGAGAGCTGTCATATTGCTGAAATTCTTTTGACCTTAATTTTTAATCGGATCCCAAGGGAGAAATCAAAATTGAAGTTCTGTGGTTTGTTTTGAAGCCTTTTGCTTTTTTTTTGCGGCAACATTCCGTTGTTGCATTTAATAGAAACTGGAATAAACCATTTGGTAACACTTTACAATAAAGCTCCATTTGTTGGCATTAGTCATCTATCAATAATACTTACCAAAAACGCTTTAATGTTCACTGACGTACAGCACCCAATCACTGCAGAGGATCAATTGGTGAGCAAGTGATGTTATGCTAAATATCTCTAAATCTGTTGAAGATACAAACTCATCTACGTGAGAAAATTTTCAGAAAAATGTCATTTTGAGTGAACTGTTCCCTTAAGAAATGAAAGTCAATGTTAATTTAATGTCCGCCTTTTAAACAGTCATAAATAAGTTGAAATACAGGCGCTGACTGAAATATAAATGGCTTAAATATCAAAGCTAAATGATGTATTTTGAAAGCTGAGCTACAGGAGCCTTTGTTTTTCTTCAGAGGTTAGTGCTGTTTTTAGAGGAAGTATTATATAAAATAATTTAATAGGTGAAGACAGGCTCCTTTTTCTGCACTGAACGGCATATCTCGATGTGTGTGGTGAAACACGCGGCTGTTCCCTCAATTACACAGCCGTAAATGTGAGCGATACTCATCTTTATTCTGCCAATAAACCTTTCAACAAGGTTAAGGGGTGACATTCATTTGTTTTACTTTGCGTGTAAATGAAATTAGGATTTTCTCGCCTTGCTCACTGCAAGTAAATACTATCAGTTAGCTCAGGAGGAAAACACTCTGAAGTAATGAATGAAAACGAGCTTTTAGGGGAATAGTTCACCAAAATAAACATTTGCCTAAAATTTAATCACCCTCAGGCTATTCAAGCTGTAGATGAGTTTGTTTCTTCATGGGAACAGCTTTGGGGAAATGTAGCGTTACATCACTTGCTCACCAATAGATCCACTGAAGTGAATGGGTGCCGTCAGATTGAGAGTCCAGACAGCTGATAAAAACATCATAATAATCCACAAGTAAACCATATGACTCCAGTCCATCAATTACAATCCTGTCATGTTAAAAAGTTCTCTTGTCTGAATCAGGAGAGAAATATGCTCAGCTCAAACACTGTTTACAAAGTGTTCCAATTATGTTGGTAGATTTTGATGTGTGAAGGACAGCAGAGGATGGACTTTTTCACTGGAATAAGTGTTATTCTGGATTATGGACTGTCAGAAGCAGTTGTTTATTACAGACACAAAGCTTTTTTTTTTCTTTTTTTTTTGCCAACCAGTCTTGAGAAAACCCTCAGTTTTATGTTATTTTTAAAAGTGTGAGAAAAAAAAGGTGTCTAAATGTTGAAATTTCTAAATTTAGAATTAGAAGTTGCTAAAATTGTAACTTAATTGCATCAATTGTACGTGCAGCATGTTAGCAGTCATTAGGAGTAAGTACTATAGTTTAAGACACACTTAAGAAGTGTGTGCTTGATAAATACAGGCTTTATGAAATGATAGGCATAATTGCATTTAAGTCTACATGAATTCAGAATTTACTGCATTTGCTTTCTTAATGTTTTGGACTTGTATATTATTCATTGGATGCACATTTTTATCTTCGCTAGTTTTTCCTCCTATCTTTTGAGTCTTGACACAGAAATATTGCATGTTATGGAAAAGTTTGCAGCCGTTTAATTTAGCCTTCAATAACAGCTTTGGGTTTTGTAGGCATTTAGCAAGTAGTTTACGAGTGAAAACAGTCGAGAGTGTTTGGTTTGATTTAGACTTTGAACGTCTAAAGTCTTCAGAAGAGTCCCACTCCAATCCCGTCAAGTAATTTGACCTGAAATGAACTGTCGTATTATGCTCTGCTCTGTTCTCAGCTTGAAATCTCATTGCCTTGAGCCTAACCGCATTAGGAGACATCGCTGCAGATGAAGAATTAGATCACGCTCTAGCGGGACGCCGTCCAAGTTTGAGTTACTCTCGTAATCTCATGTGGAAGCGTAGGTCTTTGCTCTCTAACTGGATTGAGTTTAGAGTCTTTATACTGGATCGCTCCACCTGTTTAATTCTTCTGGTAGAGGCGTGAAATGAGAAATCAGAGGTTATTTGCTTTATATTTAGTTCTGTTCTGCCTCTAATTCCATAGACCACATTATAGAAGTGAACATTCCCGTCACTGGGCCGCCTTCCCCAGCCGAGGCCATCTTTGTGAGTTTATGGCCTGGTGCCCGAGCGCTGCTGTCAGGCAGCACGTCGTCCCAGAGTTTTTCTCATTTAAAGGGAGGTGAGAGAGTTCACTGTCATTCACCGTTTTGTTTTTCCCCTCATACAACACGTATTTGCAGCCGTCCTGACTGGATAACACGTACAAACAATGAGCGGCTACAATAATCCGGCCCTGGACGCTTTGTAAGTGTGAACACAAACTCATTCACCTACAACGCCTGCTTGTTTTCCACCAGTCCAGTTGTGCATAAATAATGTTTGGTCGGTAAACTTGGTTTCTCTTCATGTAGCTTTTTGATTGTACTGAGACTACAGTTTCAAAGTCAACACAAAATGAGAAACTAACAGTTAAAATCTGAAACAATTAAAATTAAAAACAAGTTTCTGAAAGATGTCCCAAGGCTTGATTTGATCAAAAATACATTTTGAAATATGATTACAATTGAAAATAACTTTTCTGTTTGAATGCATTTTAAAATGTAATTTTATTTCTGTGATGCAAAGCTGAATTTTCAGCATCATAAATCTAGCCTTCAGTGTCACATGATCCTTCAAAAATCATTCTAATATGATAATTCGCTGCTTCAGAAACATTTATTATTATCAATTTTGAAAACACTTAATTTGAAAACTTACATTTTTCTGTGGAAACCATGATACAGTACAATTCAAATGAATCAAATTCTCACTTAAAAGTAATCTTTACAAGCGCTAGTAATTAATTCAATTATAATATTTAGCGAATTAAAAAAGTACACTTTACGAACTTTTTGAATTGATAGATTAAAAAATTATTGCTGCAATTAAACTTAAAATTGCACGTAAAATTAACTAATGAATTACAATGAAACAGCATGTACTTTAAATGAAACTTTAAATTTTGCCGTAGAAAAACTGAAATCATACTCTAATAATCATTTTAATCCAACTTCAAAAACTTTTTATTTATATATATATATATATATATATATATATATATATATATATATACATTGCACCGGTTTGGACAGAAATATGATCTCATTAAAATTTTTTTTTTTTAGACATCTCAAATACAACTTAATTTGTTGATCCAGCCAGACGCGACGAACGAGATATTCGGTTGCCATGGCTTAACTGTTTTGCTAGTTAATTCTCGTAATGTTTATATCTTTATATTCAGTATATTATTTCATCACCCGTTCGCGGCCTTAATGCATCATTTTAGACAGAGCCGTTTCGTGACGCAATCTTTCTCCCAATGTTTTAGGCTTTCATTGTGTCAGAAGCTTCACCGTGAGAGGAAAACTTCAGAAATGTGTCCAAACCCTACAGCGAGCCAAGCGCCGAGGCGACGGCTCATACTGCACTTGGCAGCCAACCAGGGCGAGAAATCAACCGTGGTTTACTAGAGTGGCGAAGGAAACAGAGTATCTATTGTTAATAAAGTAAAGCACAGTCGGCACAGCTTTATTTATTTGCTTTGCTTAGTCTCTTGCTCCCTTTTCGTTTGCCATGTTACACGTTTAAAAGCACCAAACTTTGAGCTGTCCGTCAAGTGCCTAACTGCCCATGAGAGACCGTGTAGATGGCGGGACGCTTAGAAGGTGGCGTCACATACAAATCTGCCATCCATTGCAGAGATGTTCTATAAATTGGGCGTTTATTGTGAAGCAAATGCTTCTTTGTTGGTAAATAAATCCAAATATGCACCATTTGGTCCATTCAGACTTGGGTTTGGGATCTGTTCGGTCCATTGAGGTTTGTAGGTTCTGTACGTGTCTCACCTTGCTTGGGTTAAGGATCCAGAATGGAAAAACCAACATGCTCACGTGTGTTTGAAAATCGAAAACTGTTTAGTGTCCAGGGCAGTCTAACGGAAAAACAAATAGTGGAAATATTAGTTGAGCTGCTAGATGCAGTGTAATGAATTGATATTTCATTGCCGTGTAATGCTGCAGGTACATGCTCTAATATTCATAAATGCATGAATGTTGAATGTTGTTTATGAAGGGGCTCCTTCATTCTATGAAATAGTCTGCAGTGGAGAGGTTTGTGCTGAAGGATAATGCCGCAAAATAAATCATATTTGAAATGTACACTTTGAGATGAGCTTCTGTTTTATTTTTTTTGAAGGTGATTTTTTTTTTAATTCATTTTAATTTTATAAAATATTATTTATTTGTTTATTTTAATTTTGTAGTTCTTTTTTTGGTTGGCTCTATTAGTTTCAGATACATTCTGTTCTGTTCAATCTATTTGGTTCCTTCAGTTTTGACGGTTTGATTCCATTCAATTAAATTCTGTTTGTTTCTAATTGATTCGGTTTCTTTTGGATTCTTTTCTGTCCGGTTCTGTTTCCATGAAGATAATTCCAAATACTTTGCAGTTCTGTTTGGCTGTTCTTGATTCTATTCATTTGGTTCTCTTTTTTTTTTTTTTTTTTTTTTTTTGATCTGATTTCCATTTGGTGCGAGGCAAGTCTTTAGGTGTTTGTTGGATATTGTTCTGTTTGGTGTAGTTCTATTTGGGTAATTCCAGTTCTGTTTGTGTCTTTTGAATTCTGTTCTTTCATTTCTTTTTTTATTTTGATTTCTTTTGATTAGTTAGATTTTATTTTTGTTTCTATATCTTTTCAGTTTCTTCTTTTCTGTTCTTTTTTTATCCAGTTGGTTCTTTTTTATTTATTTATTTATTTTTTTGCTCAAGACATTTCTGTTAGTTTCTTTTTAAAATAATCCAAGTATTTTGATATTTGGTTCTATTAAATTCTTCCTTATTCTATTCATTTAGTTCATTTGATTTCTATCTGGTTCTTTCCAGTTCTGTTTGTGCCTGTTGGATTCTATTTGTTTCTGTTTGATTCAGTTTCTTTTTGATTCACTTCTGTTTGATTCTAAATCAGTTTTATATATATATATATATATATATATATATATATATATATATATATATATATATATATATATATATATATATATATATATATATATATATATATATATATATATATATAAAATCCAGATATGATTTGCTTCTGCCTGATTCTATTCAGTTGGATTTATTTATTTATTTGTGTTTTTGATTTCTATTTGGTTTATTCCAGTTCTGTTTGTCTGTTTGATTCTGTTCTTTTTGGTTCTCCTCTGATTATTTTTTTTTTCATTCCTTTCATTTTTATTCTGTTTGTTTCCTTTTGGCTTTGTTTCTTTATGTCTCATGTTCTTTGATTCTCTTGGGGTTGGTTCTGCTTTTTTCCCCCCATTTGATTCTTTTCTGTTCTGTTTGGCTTTGCTGTACTTGTCTATTCTGTCCAGATTGGTTTTATTGAATTCTTTACTCTTTAAACACTGAAGTCAGTTTTGTTCGAATTTGTTCGACTCCGGGTTCACTGGAGTCGTTGCTCACCCCTGATAAACACACGGCTGCCGAAGCTGCTCGGCGATGAGCCATGGAGTCTGACGGAGCGTGTGGGTTCATGGGTAGACGTGGTCTTACCCAGCAGCAGTCAGTCTGAGCCGGTGGTCTCCAGAACAGACAAACAGCCCATTAAAGTGACCTGTGCTTCCCTGCAGCCGGCGGGCCGCTCCTCTCCCTGCGGTGACTGTGTGGACTGATTCCAGCGCCGGCTGCGAGGGAGGGGCGCCACTGCAATGGCCATATTCATCTGGCACGCTCTCACCCAAACACACTGCGCCCGGCAGGAACTCATCAATATTGGCTTTTGTCTCTCCGGCTCTTCGCAGCTGCTTTTAAGATGCTGTGTTGCAACCACGTTTGCAGCAAATGCTGATAGGATTGCGTGTTTCGCACAGGAGCTTAGTTCTAGACGTAGCAAAACATCGTAATAATCCTTTATTCTCTCTTGCCCCACTACACACACTACGCTGTGTAGCATAAGTTGCATTTGTCCTCGTAAGTGGTTCATGTGCAGCGCTACAAAATGTGCTGCAGCTTGTAGAAATGTTACTTATGAAGCGTCGACGCAAAGCACGTTTGTGTGTTCAAACACAGCAGAACATGTTTAATCAATACAATACGCATGGTTTGATGTGATGCAATGAGCGAAGTCATTACTGCTGATGAATCGCTGAAATATTTCAAAAGTCTGACAGTAATTGCCTTGAAAATTTGTTGAAAGCGATGGATCTGCTACCAAAGATTTGAATTAAGAGACGCTTAACGTTTAGCGTGCTAACAACAACATTCCCCAGACATATTTTAGGATGTTATGCAGTTACCCAGGCTCTATAAAATGTGTTTACTATTTACCAAACTCCTTTATTTTTTTTGGATCCCGTCTTAATGCTTGAATAACATTTTAGTAACCAAAAAGCATGTCTGAGTAATTAAAACCACTAGGACACCTTATGATTTAAGGACCATTTATTAAAAGTTGAAAACAAAAATTTAATTTTTAGGGCCCTGTGAGATCATTTTTATTTTGTTCTACCAAAATTCTGGATTGGTTTAATTAAATGGTATAGTTCAATATTTATAATCCCAAAGAATGTATGATCAGTTAAATTAATAGAACTTTGAATAGTTTAATAACTTAATAATTTTGTACAATACTTTTCTAAAAAAAAAAAAAAAAATTGGGGTTTGCCTTTTCATTTTTCGGTAATTTATTTTAATGGTTAAAATTTTTGTAACAAAAAGCATGTCTTATTAATAAAAAACCATGAGACCTACACAATTTAACAATTATTTGTTAAAAGTTGACCAAAAAATTTGCCCAAGTTTAATTTATTTCTCAATAAAATTAAAAAAATTCTGGATTTTTATTTAATGGTATCATTATGTTTTAATAATCAACAATATCTAAACAATTTAATACAATATATATTTTTTTACTATTATATGTAGTATTATTTTTGTTGTTGTTGTTATTATTATTATCTGCTTTAATTGTTCTGGAGTTACGTTTTAATACAAATATATTATACAGTGGTTAGTATACAGTCAAATTCTGGAACATTTCATGTTCTACAGTAAATTCCAGTTTTATGAATGGATTTTGTGATTCCATCCAGATTTTCTGCATCGCTTCAATCATAAGGCCATATGTTAGCTAAACAATTACAATTTTTTTACTACACCATCTTAACTTTACAGATCGGTCTAAATCTTTGGCATCTGACTGTAACTTTAATAAAATGTATTGCTAGAGGCGAAAACGTTTTGGAGTGATTTTAGCACTTCGGCAGCATGTAATGTAAAAATACACAAATATGTATATTTTTAGATCAATTTCAAGCAATGACGTTCTGAAATGAGTCCGAGCACAATTCATAATGTGGCACGTTTGTTTCAGATTCTTAAATTTTGTTTCACAGAGTTTGAATATTAGTTTTGTGTGTCAAATTTTTGTCCCAACTGTCAATTTTTCAGCTAAAAGTACAAAAATCGCGATCTAGAGCTCGCTAATGAACTGTGAGACCTTGTTGGTGGTTATTAGAGAAAGCATAGCTCTTCCAAGCGTGTGAGAAACGTGGCTGCCTGCTCTGGCTAGGCTGTGGCTTTGAAAGAAATAGCCAAATAATCAGGATGCCAGCTCCCATCTAGTTTTGGAGCGACGTGCTATGAGGAACGTACCTCATACCGTCCCCGATGACCCGCGGGCCTCGCCGCTGCTTTTAGAAGCACCAGGAAATGTGTTCTAGAGTCTCTTCAGTGTTAATGGGGGCAGAAGCCTTTCAGAGAGAGCGTAACTACCCCACAGCTATCCAGATTTGATTCGCTCGTTGTTTCGCCATGCATTTGTTTGCTCAAAAAGCAACGTGTTTTGGACCGAATTCATGTCTTGTTTGTAGCGACTCGGCCTTCTGACGGATGAATCCTTCAGCCTTTTTAGACCTAGACTGTTTTTTTCCTGTGTTTAGGCTAAAAGCATTTTCTGCTGGTCAAAAGCTAGCCTAAATAAAAAGCTGTTCATTCCATGGCTCCTGCTGACGACACGTTTGCATGATGCAGAAAATGAGGATGTTCTCGAGCTAATGCTTGAGGACATCTTTTTGCAGTTCTGAGTTTTCTGCATCTTTTGTTGGGAGCAGTGATTGGTTTTTGTATCGTTTAGAATGATATTTCAGTGATTCTACTAAAGGATGACTTGACAGCATTTCAGTCTGTCAGAGTTTTGCACAAAACAAACAGACCGTTCTCTGTAATAGCTTATGTAAACTAAAGGAGATGTTTGGAAATAGACTCATTGCATTGTGGGAGGCAGAACCTCAGCATGTCTATTTTATGTATACATTTTGTGAAGACTGTCAGTCGGTCTAATACATCTAATACAAATAATACATCATATTTAGCAATAAATAAGGCTACCATTTAACAAGTAACATTAAGATGTTTTACATTTTACTTCCAATTTATCATTTTTATCCTACATTTTCTTTACTACAAGATTATACTGTGGGTAAAGTTTAGATAAACCTTTAGTATAAACTTAAAATAAAATTAAGAAGAACATTTTTCTTGTCAACAGTTAGTATACATCATATTGGTATTTGTTATACTTTTTTTCTGCCAATATTAATTACAAAAATGTATCTTATTCAGATTGCATTATTGAGTATATATATATATATATATATATATATATATATATATATATTATCCACTTTTTGGGATTTTAAAAACTAATCAGTTCTATTTAGCAAGAATATAAGGCCTATTCTAGGACCATTATACATTTTTATATATGTGATATTTTGTGACGATATAGCATGATTTATCTTTTTTTTTTTACATTAAAAAATAAATAGGTTTTATTTTGTAAGACTGTTTTAGAACTGTTACGATATTTTTTGTTTGTACGTTTATATTTTCATGACAACTTAGCACATTTTATCCCCATTTCTCACTCTTTTTTTTTCCTTAAAGTTAGACTAGTTTATAGTTCAACTTGCTGAAAAATCTAAAATATATATAAATATATAAAATATACATAAAAATAATACAGATTTTCTTTTCTTTTTTTTTTTAGTTGTCAACTGAAATTAGTATACGTCATAGTAGTATTTGTTATATAAGATTTGTTGTCGCATTAAATTTATGCATTTATTTTTTGTGTTCCTTGTCCAGACAGGGTAAATTTGATTACTCTATTACAGTACTGAGAATTAAACTATTGTTTGTTTTTTAAACATAGTTGACATTTTCTTCGTAAGACTCAATTTAACAGTAAAATCTGCAGTGGTAGACTTCATTACATCATAAGCTTGAATTTTGTGAAAACCAAGGCAAGTGAAGTTAAGCCGCATCCGCGAAGGCTTCTCCGAGTGGCCATGATCTTCCTGACATCTGGCGTAAGAACCATCATTCTTTCATTTCCAAGCGCTAGTTACTATTGCTAGCGGCGTATTAAATTCTCCATTGGGAATGTGAGGCTAAAAATAAGGAAGCATCTCATCATGTAAACAGTAGGATATCGTAGCCTCGATAGCCGTTCCTGACGTCTTGTTTATTGTGCTCGTCACACAGCTAATGCATTTTCTTGTGGAATAAGTCCGAAGCGCGAAGGTTTGAGTGTGAAACCGAATCCTGCAGTGGCTGTTGAAGGCTGAGGATTTTTCCCTCGAGCTTCATTTCCAGCCCTGTTATGGAAGTCACATTTCCAGCGGCATTGTCCGCGTGTGTTTGTGTTCACAGAAGAGGCTATTGGCACATCCATTCATGCGTGTGATCGCTAACCGTCCCGCTCGCCTTACGTCATGGATAGCAGGGCTCATGTTACAGCTTAAGTGTCCCTCTTTTATCCGGCCGATGTGTGCCGATGGGGAAGAGAAATGGTTTTAATCTGCAGCACACCTTCGGCGGGCCCCTCGTCTCTCTGGTGTGGCCCTGGGCTCTTATGTAAACTCACTAACGGCCCTGCTCTGGTGTCTCACAAGCTGCTGGCCCAGATCTTTTGAGAGCTTTTGGAAAGATGACCTTTTGGGTTTTACCCAAAGAAGCTTCGCAGAATGAATCCACCGTCCTGGATGCCGATTGGCCAGTGTTGTTTTAGGACAGTTTTAATTTGTGTTTTCTGTTTACATTTAGTAATTTAGTTGTGTTTTTTTTATTTTTTTATTTTTAATGTCTATGTAGATTTAATTTATCTTGAGTTTAAGTTTTAGCGCTAGTTATTTTAGTACATATCAAATTAAGCTAAATGAAAACAAGAAATGCTTGCTTGGCAACTAGATGAAAATATTATTTCAAGAAACATTCTAGAATCTGTATCTTCTATCAGAACAGTGTTAATGTTATTGTTATACATGTTTATTAAGGCTTTTCTAATGTTTTTTTGTTTAGATTATATCTAATTTGTGTTAGATTTTTTTCTTTATTTTAAGAAAAAAATAAATGCATTAAATGTTTCAATAAAAAATATTCTGGAATTCGAGAAATGTTCAGAAAAATCTAAATCTAAATAAATAAATACATAGAAATAATACTGATTAAAGTAGTTTAGTGGCACAGATTTTTTTAACTAAATATAGTATATATGTAAAACTAAAATAATTTGTCGTCATTTATATTTTAGTTTTATTTTGTATTCTAGTGTAGATTCAGCAGTTTGTTTGTTTTTTTTACCCGTTTTTATTATTTCATTTTATTTTGTTTAAAAAAATTTTGTAGTTTTTTTTAGCACACGGACTAGTGGACATTTTTTATGACAGTCTATGTCCTTAATATTTATTTAATGCAGTCACAATTTTATAAGAATAATAAGGCGTTTGTTTCTGCTGTTTTGTGAATATATTCCACCTCACCAGCACACAGCCTCTCAGATTTTATTTAAAAATGTGCCGTGGTCTATTTTCCGCAGTTGGTAGCGTCGTTGACCCTCTCGGCTGCGGCCAGGTGCTGTTTCGTTGTTTTGCACGACAGTCGGTATGTGTTTGAATGCAGAGCTGTTACTTTGACACTCGTCTGCGCTCTGGTTGATGGTTTGCATGATAAGCGCATCGTTGAGTTTCAGACACGCTGTCAGTTGTTTATCTCTAGATCTTTCTAGATCTTCATGCACTAGTTCTTGCTTGTTTTCCTCGACTCTGCAGCTGTTGGTGTAATATTGAACTTGTAGGATCTGTACATACTGATATTTCTGATATTTCTCGTACAGTTTCAGTACTCTCCGTCTTTTTCAGCACTTATGAGGAGTTCATCTTTATTTCGTCAGCATCTATCGACCAGCTGCTGCTGCTTTTTTTCAGCAGCTCTAAAGCCCCCCGTGTTCATTCCCAGAGCGCGGTGTAAACAGGCAGCAACCTAAAACCTGACGTCACCACAGAGACACCCTATAAATCAGGCTCCTAAATGACGGCTGGGTGTCTGCTTTCAGTCGGGCCGAGGCAGGACGCGCCCCGAACGGCGTACGGGGGAAGAGCAGGTTTGCTTGGAGAGGAAAAGAGGAAGTTTGTGGAGCGTGTGAACAGACGGGCGCGTGAGGTCTCATACGATCACACAAACAAGTGCTGTATCTGTTTACAGCCGACCTTGGGAATGTTGACCAACACAATAAAATGTAACCTTGTCCTCATTCAGATCTGAGTGCTGCGCCACAATAGAGATTAATAGAGCATAATGGCAATTAATTCATAAACGGGGGATAGAATTCATTAATTTTTTTTACAATTTGGCTATAATTTAAATTTTTATTTCAATGTACCACAGTTTTGAGTACATTTTGTAAAACTTTTGTAAAAATGCTGTAAACGCCATGATTTAGATGTTTTTGTGTGTTTGTGAGAAAAATATTCCTTTCGTTCCCGTTTAAAAAAAAAGGTAAACAATAATTTAAATGTAAATTATTAAATTGCGAGCATTTTGTAAAAATTTAACAAAAATACTGTAAAAACACCACAATTAAATGTTTTTTCTTGTGTGTGTAAAAATATTCCTTTTGTTTCAATACAAAAAAAAAGTAAAGTAAAAAAAAAAGTAAAAAATGTAATTATTCTTAACATTTTGACAGGTACTTTAAGTGATAACGATATAATTTTGTCATTTTTTTGTTATTTGTGCAAAATAATCACGTAAGCTTAAAAAAAACGGATTCAATTCAAGTTTATTTGTATAGCGCTTTTTACGATACAAATCATTACAAAGCAACTTTACAGAAAATTATGTTTCTACAATATTTAGTAATAGCTTATAAGTGGTGACTGTCAGTTTGTGCACTTATGACAGGACGTCAGGACAAGACGTAGTCAGCCAGACGATGAACATTATTAATAGCAATTATTATATGATGCAGTCACACTTGTAGCAATATTTTTTTGTTCTGTTGTTGATTCAAGGTTAGCATCATCTGGGGTCCTCTGAGGGTCAGCATCATCTCTTCTCAGGTGTTCTGGATCCAGACTGGAGCTTGTGTAAATCCTAGTTACATCCCGTGGCAAAACATAGAAACAAAAATGATTACATTTTATTTTAATGTCCGACAGTTTTGGCATGCGTTTTGTGGCAGATATAAAAAAGTAAAATGGCACTTTCTATGAATAGACTACAATATGTCTACTGTTTTGTTACTTTTTATTAGAGATGCAATGATGATCGAGAGCTGGTTGAAAATCAATTCAGATATGTGAAGATTCTGGTTGAGATGCCAAACAAATCGCGATACAATGGAGTTGGAGTTAAAGTATTTTATTTATCTCTGAGGGGAACTGACTGAAAGAAGTCTTTAGAAAGAAGTATGTGGTATTTTTTTTTTTCATCTTGCCTCTGAACGATGCTTATTATTAATAATGAAAAGTTGGTTTAAATATTAAAGTTATTTTTATGTGACATTTTGCATGCAGCCCTGTTACTGCGTGAATTTTTTTCTCAAAAGAATTACAAAGAAAATTCTTCAAATTTTGACTCCTTAGTAAAATTTTGTATAGCATGACAAGATAAAACATTTAAGTCACTAGATGGTATTTTCATGTATTTTTTTTCTTCATGTATTTTACTTTTTAAATTAAATTCTGTTAAAGGTTCACTGCTCGAAAATAACATCAGTGGTTTAAATTTTTAATGGGTAACAGGTTGCATTAATGTGATTCTCACATAAAATAAAGACTTTTTAGAACTAATATGATTATTTGTAATGACCTTTTTTCGAATTCAAACTAGTAGGCCTACATAGTGTTGTCAAAAGACCCGGTACTTCGGTACCAAGTCGGTACTAAAATTTTTTAAATGTGACGGTACCAGGTTTCTTTAAGTACCGGTAGTACCGAGGTCCCGTTCAAACCCGGTTCAGCGCTATGATTTCCGCGAAGCAGAAAACAAGGATGGAATCTCAAAATCCAGTCATGAAAATGAAACTTAAATTTTAATATGGACAGTCATGGAATTTGTCAAAGTTAGCATAAATTAATCAAATCAAATCTCCATATGGACCAGTATCTGTAAATGTTAAGCCGCAAATGTTGTTTGAAATATGAATCCGTGTTCTGCGCGTCTCTATGAATTAATGAATGGCAGAGACGTGCGGGTTTGTTTACTACATAGACTGAAGCGCATGATGCTTGCGTTAATTTCAGCATCTGAGCTTCAGAGTTCTCTCTCCATCAAGCGATCTTTTCAGTTTCTCACACATGCAAAAGAGAGAGAGAGCGAGAGTCTTACCACGCTGAATTGACACGCTACATGTAAACTATTCTTTGTTGTCTTCTCCTGTCAAAATAATGGAGTTCATTTAGAATTATTCATATTTTCGAACAAGCAGAAGACATACCGGTTTCTCCAGGAGTGGGCGGAGCTTATGTGCAAATGGCAATTTCATTGGCTGGCGCTGATTTAGTAACGTCCCTGTTTTGATTTCAGCAAATCAGTTTGACCAAACGCAGACAACGTGATTAATATTCATGAACCCAGCAGCTCATCAATTCATAGTGCATTGGATATACATTAGTATGATAGTAGAATTAGTAGTAGTATTATCTTTTAATAATAATTAATATGATCTATTACTATTTTTTTTTACAGAAACCATCAATGACCAAAAATATCTTAAGCATCACCACCAGTCTTAAGTCCAGTTAAAATGACAAATATGCATTCATTAGGCCTAAAAGTTAATTTTTACATAAAGGCATAGTGCTATAAATATTACTAATATTAGTTTTTTAAGAAATAAATCACAATATTTCTTCCATGTTTTAATTTTAATAGAAAATCCCTTTACCAGAAATAAAATGTTTAAATTTCATAAATTAAAAGACAAATTAAATTTGGGTGAAACTTGTTTACTGTTTTTCACAATTATATAACTTGTAGAAAAACTTTAAACACAATTGTAAATAAGTATAAAGAATGGTATCGGTTTTATTTTTAGTGCTAAAAAGTTTTTTTTTTAATTGGCATATTTTTGTGTTTTGCTTTGGTGTTTTGCTTTGAATCCAATGATGAACTGCCTTTAACAATAATTTTTGAATTATTGACACTGTTTTCCTAATGAATGTTGTTCAGTTGCTTTGACGCAATGTATTTTGTTTAAAGCGCTATATAAATAAAGGTGACTTTGACTTTGGTACCGAAATTGGTACCGAGAACCGTGGATTTTCACTTGTATCGGTACCGAATACTGAAATATTGGTACCGTGACAACACTAGGCCTACACATTAAAAGGATGTAGGCCTAGATCTATTATGTCAAAAAAAAAAGGTAATAATATTTGTATCCCAGATTGGGAAACAGGCTTGAAAAAGCTTTAAATCTCAGAAAATAAAACCACCTCCTATTGTTGACTATTTCGTAAAATAGAAAACACATTTTGAAGAGTTTCAGGCTTTAATTACCCTATTTGTGTAATATTTCATCGGATTTGTGTGTGAATATTTTCTGGCAGTCCTGGATTTTGGCACCAGATTGTTATAAAGATATTATTTGTGATTTCTGGTTATATTTTGATTCTCCCCGCCAGACTTTTCCTCAGAGGTAAACGGGCTGAAGTGTGTTTGTGTCTGGCAAACGTTTGCTGCATGCTGCGTGTTGCTATGGAGAGATGTTGCCGTTTTATGATGTTTGCTCAATTATCTTTAGTGAGCTGATGTAACAGATTCTCGTGTGTGTGTGTGTGTGTGTGTGTGTGTGTGCAGGTCATGAGGGTGAAGGGTCTCCAGCTTGTCTCGATAGTGCTGCTTTTCTGACCTTTATGAGATCAATGGTCTCTGTGTCAGTCAGGTTTCTCTGTAGTCTGCGTCAGCCGGTTATTTTAGGGAAATCAAGTTTGCACAGTTAGTTAAGTGGTGATCTCACAGAACCTGAAGGACATATCTTGTTAATATTATACCTCATAATTAAAAGAAAAGAATAAGGAAGTAGATTTGAAAGAATTAAAGGACTGGTTTTAGGATTTTTGAGTCCTGTAAGAGTTCTGTTAGATACTGTTATGCAAAACAAATGGTAATATGTTAAATAATTTTGTTTTGTTTTTGTTTTGTTGTGGTTTTCTGTTTTGTTGTGTTTAGTTTTTTGTTGTTGTTGTTTTTTTGTTGTTGTTGTTTTTGTTTTGTGTAGTATGTCTTTGTAAAATTCACCCAAAAAGTAATTGTTCACATGAAGGAAGCACCTGAATCTCAATGAGCTTGAGTTTTGTTCTGTGAATTTCTCATATGTGCGTCCTCAACAGCAACTTTGTGGTTTTATCCACACACCGTGATAAGATGAGGTAAAACTGCCATTTCAGCCTGCGGTGTGAAAACCATTAACCCTGATAACTGCTGTCTGCACAAACGAGGAAGAAAAAGCGAGTCTGTTGAGATCAGCCGAGCCTCAAAGACTTTGACACCTGCTCACACCACAAATCACATGCTCCCTTTGTCTCCTCCAGAAACACAGTCGACAGAAAAGCTCTTTGTTTTCCGGCGATGTCCTTTGAGTTGAGATTTCGCCTCTGAGAACTCGTCGTAATCTCTAAATTGCACGTTCCAGCGTTGTTTTGAATGATTTAGTCTAAAAATGTCTTAGAATGGATGTTTCTGTACACTTCAGCGTTCCGGATGAATAGGCCGCGGTGAATAATATTTCGTAATGATTTCCAGCGCCAAACCAGAGGAAACCCCCCACCCCTTGAAAAAGGCCTGAGAGATTTCTTTTGATGGTGAATCAATGGAGCAGCTCTGAAAGGATTTCTTGATGTTATCCATTAGCAGATGCTCTCTTGTCGCAAAGCGCTTTGCTAATGAATTCTCTCGGCCTCGTCTCAGCGTGTGCGGGTTTGGATTATGAATGAACTCAGAAAAGCTGCTGCTTGGAGACACGCTTTATGCATTATTCAGTGTTGATAATCTTTCATGCTCCTGTTAGGACGCCCTTCACGTGCGCCTTTACGCGCTCTTGGTTTACACTAGGGCTGTCACCGTCATCAAATTGTGGCGGGAGGTCAGCTGTCGTGCAAATAATTGAGGCTTTTGCATTTTTTTGTTTTTTTTTATCAAGTGCAGCTGAATAAACATTTGTTTCATCACCAAGTCTTTTTTTCCGTAATTAATGTCATGCAGAAATTTTAGAAAAATTATTAAGATGCAGTTAACAACTATTGATTGATAAGTTAGATGAGGTATATTATTTCAATTTTTTTATTGTAGAATTTTAAATGGCATTTTTATTATAATTGTTTTTATTATAAATGTTTACATTTTATTATATTTTTTTTTGTGAATGCATCATTTTTATTATTATAAACCACAAACATTGCTTTGATAATGAAGATTATATCAAGTTGTTAATAAATATTTATCTTTTTTTTTCAATTTCAGTGAATATTAATAGAATAGTGATGTTTTTCTTTTGTTATGGCAGCCGTCCCCTCTGCATATATATTTTTTCGAGAATGTTGCACTGCTGTTGCGGTTTGTTATTCTGCACGAAACTTCATGCCAATAAATAAGAAATATTGCAAAAGGAAACGTCTTTTTTATTTTTTTTAGACATGGACAATCGATTTTACAATCGATTCAATGAACACTTATGTCTTAAAAATCGAAAATGATTTTTTCACAAAAGTGACAGCTCTATTGGTAACCAAATAGTAGATGGTAACCAATGGCTTCCATGGTGTTTTTTTTCATACACATTCTTCTAAATATCTTATTTTTTGTTGTTCAACAGAAGAAAGAATCTCATAGAGGTTTGGAACAATGATTGTGTGTGTGATGACCGACCTAGTTTTCATTTTTGGTTGATTCCCCCAAATGTAATCCAGTGTAAAAGTAACAGTTCCTTTCCTAATAGCATTCCTCTCTGTCTGTCATTGCAGTTTGCCCCAGTACGGATATCCGCAACAATGCGACCCACCTGCGCATTCTGGAGAACTGCACGGTGATCGAGGGCCACCTGAAGATCCTGCTCATGTTCAAGCCCAGACTGGAGGACTTCCGGGGCTTGAGCTTCCCGAAGCTGGTGGTGATCACGGATTACCTGCTCCTCTTCCGTGTCTACGGCGTGGAGAGTCTGGGTCAGCTCTTCCCGAACCTCACCGTCATCCGCGGCAACAACCTCTTCTTCAACTACGCCTTGGTCATGTTCGAAATGATCCAGCTGAAGGAAATCGGCCTCCACAGCCTGACCAACATCACGCGAGGAGCCGTACGCATCGAGAAGAACCCCAACCTCTGCTATTTGTCCACTCTGGACTGGTCCAAGATCTCCGACTCTGTGGAGGACAACTACATTGTGTTTAACAAAGATGAGCGGGAGTGCGGAGACATCTGCCCGGGAACCATCAGGGGCACGATCACCTGCAAACAGACCACCATCAACGGGAACTTCGGCGAGCGTTGCTGGAACCAGAACCATTGCCAAAGAAGTAAGTTGTGGTTGTTCTTCTTTCAGCGCTGCTTTTGAAGTTTCTAGAGTAATGGTCATCCTCAGTTTTTATTTATTTACTACATCTTTTCAACTTTCTTGGGAGACGGTAGTAGGCCTATGTTTTTGATTAAAAGGAACCAAAAGTCTGTGCTGAATGCCGTTGAACACAAAAGGAGATCCTCACAGTTGACGGTAGCCGTTGACTTCTATAGTATGGAAGAAAATGCAATGGAAGTCGATGGCTACCGTCAACTGTTGATACCAACATTCTTCAAAATATCTTCTGTTGTGTTCAGCAGAAAATAAGAAACACATACAGGTTTGAAACAACTTGAGGGTGAGTAAATGACGAAGAATTTATTTTTGGGTGAACTGTCACTTTAAATCGTCTGTATCTATTTGGCTACAATGCCTTTTTTGGTAGAAATTAAGGTTCCATAGATTAAAAATCACCAATTTTTTCAGATTTAGAGCAGATATATATTGATCATACATTGTCTGAAAAATACACAGGAGAAGGTTTCTGTAGTAAACATAGGTCTGATTGATTTGCAAGTCAAAGCTGCTGGTGTTTGGCTGAAGGAAGCCTCTCTGGTACATTACAGGACAGTCTGCCAATACAAATCTCATCTGGCGGTTCAACGTGTACAGCGCCTGCTCGCTATTCACCTCACACCCCGTTCAACCTGATTCAGCTCAAGTGCCTTGTTTACTTCCACCTTTTTTGGAGGGGAATGACATGGACGGGCTCGGTGCGTCTGTTCAGCCTAAAATGCATCCAGGAATCAGTCGATAATAAGTTAAAAGATGTAATTTCATGCAGCTAAAATCTAAACCTAGTGTATTTGCTGGTTTCCTTTTAGGAATATTTCACCCAAAAATTTTTATCCGATGATAATTTACTCACCAAAAATGTAGGTGAACTTGTTTCTTTGTTAGGTTTGGAGAACTTTATCATTGCATGACTTGCTCACCAATGGATCCTTTGCAGTGAATGGGTGCCGTCAGAATGAGAGTCCAAACAGCTGATAAAAACATCACAATAATCCACAAGTAATCCACATGACTCCAGCCAATCAATGAATGTCTTGTGAAGCAAAACGCTGTGCATTTGTGAGAAACAAATCCATCATTAAGAAGTTTTAACTTTATAACCATCGCTTTTTGCAAAAACATGACTCCGTAATCCATAAAATTGTTTTCAGCAGTGAAAAATCTCCTGTTGTTGTCCTCTCACATCAAAATCCACAAACGTATTTGTTTAGGACTGTTTTCTCTCGTAAACGCTGCTCGATCTGTGCAGATTTCTCCCCTGATTCAGACGAGATTACTTTTTTCACTGGAGAAAGCAGCATTATGGATCGAGAAGCAACGGTTTGAAATGAAAAACATCAACTAATGAATTTGACTAATTTTTGTTTCTTACAAAAAAATCATTACACATTACACAATTAAAATATATATATTACATAATTTTTTTATAACAAATCATTTCTTTTCACTTCACAAGGCATTAAATGATGGACTGGAGTTGTGTGGATTATTGCTATGTTTTTATCATCTGTTTGGACTCTCATTTTGACGGCACCCATTCACTTCAATGGTGAGCAAGTGCTAATAATGCTACATTTCTCCAAATCTTCTCCCATGAAGAAACTTATCTAGCTACATCTCAGGTATGATTTCTGGGTGATCTATACCTTTAAGAATTATGTTCAGATTACCTAGTGACCATTTGGTTTTGCAAGTATGTAGTTTGTACAAACCTTACGAGTGAAATCACAACTGCATTCGTACGGATGAGGTCAGCCTCTGCAATAAGACCAGCAGTGTCCGGCCCAAATAAAGTTCCACGTTGGTAAGCATGCACGCATGACTCAACCCACTTTTTTGTCATGTGAGAGGTGAACGTTTAGTCTGCTGTAATGTCAAAGCGAGACCCCATTTCTGGAGTGTGATGCAATGCTGCTGTATTTGGGCAGACGCTGGGTGAGCGTGTGTATAACCCTACAGCAATATTCCAGATCCCGAGAGAAACAGGCGCTCTCCGCCCGTGCCAAATCAACACAACCTGTGCATGTTTGTTTGTTTGTTTGTTTAGCCTGGCGTTCATGTTTTCTCGCTCCTCCGCAGCTAATAATAAGGCGAAATGGTTTGTGTTCCAGATGGAAGGTTTTTGACTTTCCTTTGCATTTAATTCCAGAAGGAAGTTTCCTACATAGGTGTGTTCTTCCATTTTTATTTTATTTCAAGCCAACGTAAAAGCAAATGTAACCCTGTTTTAGGTGTGGCATGATTGCATCTCCTGATAACAGTTAGCTACTCATGATATGGTGGAGATAAACAACAACACCAACCATAATAGTAATGCAAGTAATATTAATAATAATGTTGTGGACTACATTTAAATATTTTTGTTATTGCTATTAATAGCAAAAAATATTATCATAATATTTTATCATAATAGCATCTCTATTTGTATACGTAAGTAGTAGAAATGCTGTTGAAAACAAAAGAAGATCCGCCAAGTTGATGGTAGCCATTGACTTTTATAGTATGGAAGAATATACAATGGAAGTCAATGGTTACCGTCAACATTTTGATGCCATCCATCCATCCATCCATCTTCTTCCGCTTATCTGGGGCCGGGTCGCGGGGGCAGCAGTCTAAGCAGAGAACCCCAGACTTCCCTCTCCCTAGACACTTCCTCCAGCTCTTTTGGGGGGACACCGAGGCGTTCCCAGGCCAGCCGGGAGACATAGTCTCTCCAGCGTGTCCTAGGTCTTCCCCGTGGTCTCCTCCCAGTGGGACGCGCCCGGAACACCTTCCCGGGAAGGCGTCCAGGAGGCATCCGGAACAGATGCCCGAGCCACCTCAGCTGACCCCTCTCGATGTGGAGGAGCAGCGGCTCTACTCTGAGCTCCTCCCGGGTGACTGAGTTTCTCACCCTATCTCTAAGGGAGCGCCCAGCCACCCTGCGGAGAAAGCTCATTTCGGCCGCCTGTATCCGGGATCTTGTCCTTTCGGTCATGACCCAAAGCTCATGACCACAGGTGAGTGTAGGAACGTAGATTGACCGGTAAATCGAGAGCTTCGCCTTGCGGCTCAGCTCTTTCTTCACCACGACAGACCGGTACATCGACCGCATTACTGCAGAAGCTGCACCGATCCGTCTGTCAATCTCCCGTTCCATCCTTCCCTCACTCGTGAACAAGACCCCAAGATACTTAAACTCCTCCACTTGAGGCAGGAACTCTCCACCAACCTGAAGTTGGCAAGCCACCCTTTTCCGACTTGATGCCATCATTCTTCAAAATATCTTATCTTGTGAAGATGTTGTGGTGATAACAACATCAACCATAATAGTAGTAGTAAAAATAATAATGTAAGTAATATTAATAATAATGTTGTGGACCTTTTTTTGTTGTTGTTGTTGTTGTTGTTATTAATTTAAATAAATCATAATATTTTATAATAAATGACACAAATATTACACACTTAAATTATAAATATTACATAATTTTTATAACAAATCATTTATTTATTTATTCATTCATTACTTTGTTTTTATAATTTTAAGGAGTATGTTTTTTTATTATATTTTGCACGTCATTCTACATTTATTCCTTTTTTATTTAATTAATAAAAATGATGATGATTAATTATTACAGGGACTACCAATATTGTGGACTATATTTAAATGTTTTTAGTAATAGTAGTAAACGTATTAAAAAAATATTTATGCCTCATTTTTGGTAAATCTAGTAATGTATTTGTGTATTTTATTTATGTTTATAGATCGTAATTCTAACTTGTGATATACATTTTTGTTTATTAATCTATTTATTTATTGTTATTGTTATTAATATTAAAAGTTTTTATTGGTTATTTATTACAAGGATTAATAATATAGTGGACTATATTTAAATGTTTTAGTAATGCATTATTATAAAATATTTATTTATGCTGTGCAATGTATTTATAATATTGATAAAATTCATATTTTTTATAATTTTATTAATGCAATTATACCTTTTGTTTATTTATTTTACTTTTTCATCTTTTGTTTTTGTTGATGTTATTCAGTCAGCGAAGTATATTAAGTAATAGCTAAATAAAAAAAATAGCTAAGTAATTCCATATTATAATTTAATAATTTTTGCAAACTCTTATTCAGGTCTTGTCCCACTCTTCACAATTTAATCAATTCCTTATATATATAACCAATGAAATACAATTGCAAATTCTGTTTTGCATTGCCTCATAAATGCATAAAACATTTTGTGTTGACAATCAGTAAAAATGAATCAGTAAAAATGTCCAGCAAATGAATTACGGTGGCGAAAGCGCGAGCCCTTGATTCATTCATGAATGCAGTGAGTGTTTTGAGTGTAAGCAGGCGTTCAGTGTCAGGAAGTGTTTTAAGTCGAGCCGGTGGATGTAGACGTGAGCTTGAGTGCAAAGATAAAATCTGTGCAGGTGCTTCTGTAAGCGCCGCTTTCCATTCTTAGCTTGATGAAAAAAAACTCCACATGCTTCAAGTATAAAGCAAATATTTAGTGTTTGCTCCATTTGTTACCCAGGGAACGTTTATTTTTCTTTCAACAAAAGAAATCTGTCATTCATTTTAATACTTTCAGATAAATAGCTTGGTTCTTGTGTAGCATAGCATTAAAATCCGTCCTCCTTTTTCTCCATAAAAACGTCACGAACACAAAGCGTGAGGCGAAGGCTTCTACAGAAGACAGTACAAACAGATGAGCTGTTCAGATAAGTCCTATCTGCTCCTCTGGCACAGCGTGTTCTGTTATTGTGAGCGTTGTTCTGTTGCGCCGACAGCGGCTCTTGCGCAACCGGGACGTTTTCAGGTCAAAGTTCAGCAGCCGCGGATTTGCGCTTTTTTGTTTTTCATAGCCATTTTGTTCTTCTGTGCTCAGAGCTTTGTGGACTTGATGTCAGTTTTCATCTGGATCAGTCGCTTTGAATTAACTTGACAAGAATGACACTTCTTTTAGGTTTACTAGTTTTTCATCTAAACTTACTAATGTTATTATGAAGAATAATCGTAATATAATAAATACTATTATTAATAATAAATGCAACATTTAATAATGAATAATTTAAATAAAAAATAATGTTAACTTATTATTTAAATGTTTTACTAGAAGTATATTTTATGCAATAATACTTTTATTTTAAAATAATAACTGAGATCATTATTGTTATTGATATTATTACCGTAAAAGTAGTAAATAATAATAATGCATTAGCAGTAATATTAAAATTGCATATGTTAAATAAACTTAATTGTAAATTATAAAGTATAATAAAAAAATAATGCATATTATTAAATATATAAAGAATTATATAAATCATTATTTTTTTAGTAGTGTAGTAGGGTCAGTATATTTTATATATGAAAAATTTTACGTAAAATGTAAGCTTTGTTGTTTTATTATATTTAAAATAATAATAGTAAAAAAATAATAATTTCTTATTTTATTGTTATAATTTTTTTATATTACATAATAATATAAATGATGATGGTGATGATTATTAATTTTATCAACATGTTATTAGTTTTAATAAATAATAACAACAATAATAATAATAATTATTATTATTATAACATAAATGTATATGTGTGTGTGTGTTGTATAAAGGATGAAGAACAATCACTGGTATGTTCCTGAGTTTTAGCTGTGTTTTGGTTTCTTAGAAAAGCAGGCGGAAAAAACTAGCCATAAAAACAGAAGGAAAAATGTGGCGCTCAACAAGTGCTGACGTCCAGTCATAAATCTCCGACACATTCACTTCGGCAAAGATAACAGGGTTGAGTGAGTTCAAGGAAGCTGATGTTCTTCAGTTTTCATGGTCCAGGTAAAAGATTCTGGAAGGCCCTTGATATCGAATCTCCTGATCTTCAGTCTGACCTTGACTGAGAAACCCTTAACAGTTGCTTGTATACTTATTTTGTTTCTCCAGGCGTTTCAAGCCAGATAGGCGACCCTGAAATCAGATTGAATTCAATTTAAAATGATTTTCAAGGACACTTTGCGGTCAAACTCCTTTGAATTCCTAACTATGGTGTATAAATCCGTGAAGTGTCGGGTGATGCCTGCGGACAGGTGGACGCTATAGCTCCCGTCTGCTGTTAGGCGAAACAGTTTTCCAAGTATCAGCACTTCGGAAGTGCCGGAGGGTAAGTGTGCATTTCCTAACCGTCTAAGTGTGGGTCATTTACTTCCCACCTCGGAGTAAAGAGGCCCTTAGCGAGACAGATAAGGAGCCGTGAGGATTCTCTGCTCTTTTTCCCCACTGTATGCGACACTCGTTTCACAGTGGAATAGATGGGGATCTTCTGCACAGCTTGAGCAAGCCACGGCTTTATAGTTTGTAAGCTTTATTGTGGTGCTTCTCAGAGTTTTGAAGAAAAAATCTCCAGGCTCCTCTTCTGACAGAATAGAAGTCGCTTGTAGCACTTGATTTGATTTTCTTTAGCAGGCGACCTCATTGGTTGCTGTCAGTCAGAAAACCTTATATTAAGGCCCAGATGAAATCTTGTTTTTTGGGTTTAAACGCAGCGAAACTGAGCTGAAAGTATAGCTTTCTTATTGGAATAAAATTAGCTTAGTCAAATTAGCTTAAATATTTGGCAAACAAAGGGCAGAGGCAGAGAATTTGCAGACTTTTTATAATTTAACCTGTCTCGAATTCTCCATCTCTTTGTTTTCTAATTAAATGTAAAATTTCTTTTGAAGTTTTGAAAGAATATGGTTAAAGTTGAAAGTACCGTGTTTTTTGTTAAGGTCATCAAATTAGCATAAATTAGCCTAGAACAAACGAATGACATAATGAGTGGAATTTTTACGATTACTCTTCTGATTGTTTGTATTCCAATTCAGTGTAACATTTCTTTTCGAATTTTAAAAGAAAGTGGTAGCTTCCCATCGTCGTTGTCATAGGCCTGTTTGATTTTTCTTTTGTCACCATTTTTTTTTTTTTGGTTTATTACAATGCATTGCAATGTTGTTTTACTCAAAATTCGAAATTTTACGAAAGTAGTGAACGTTGAAATATGACTCTTTCTGTCCAGTGGTTTTGTCCAATGAGTTTAAACTCGGTAAAAGTTCTTAACCAGATCTGAAAGTATTGCGGGTTTTTTTTTACAACTTTTTTTCAACATTCCGAAGTAGGGCTGCACGATATTGGGAAAAAATGACATTGCAATATTTTATTTTTCTGCGATTATATATTGCGATATGAACTCTAATCTAATTTTTTCTTACAAACAAGAATGGGGTGAGCAGATTTACATTCTCATTTTAAATGATTTAAACATCGACACCATCGTGTCAATTTTTTTTAATATGCGCGAGGGAGAGAGAGCAAGACAGTGTTGTTTGAAGCGCTCTCTCCCTCTGTCTCTCTCTCTCGCGCGCGTGCGCACGCACTCTCTCACGCTCTCTCTCTCGCACGCGCTCTCTCTCGTGCGTATTTATCAGCTTTCCTTATATCTGAAATGACTTTACTTTCAGGTGACATCATCAGGCCCTAATTTCTTTGCTCCGCCCCCTAACTGCCTATCGTATACACACTTGTAATGAGTAACATCAAGTCCCGTTTTTTTTTTCACGTTTTGTCATTGCTGCATTTTGTTGAGTATTGTTTATTGTAATGAAATACACTGACAATTTCTATTTCCATTTCTCATTTTTTGTCTATTGAATTGTTTAGCGTTAAATTATACATATAAAAACGTGTTTATCTATTCAAAATGAATAACTTTAGCTTTGTAAGTGGCAATAACCCACACTGAAATCGCATTCTTTGGATTTCGTGATCCAGCAGTGAATTTCCTCCCACTTTTTACCTTTAATCTTACAGTTATGAAGGCTAAATCTGTGGTTTTTGCACAAAGCCCCCTTGATCGAGGAGCCAAGGAGGCGAAGCATGATCCCCTCGCTCGGAGATCGGCTTGCACGTGAACACGGGGGTTTTAGTTACCCGTGTGTTTGAACTTTGACACAGATACTTTCTCATCGTATAGGCTCCTGAAGTCGTCCAACCCATCAGCACCACTGAAACACTGGCTTGTGCAACACCCGAGCATTTGTGACCGTTTGTGTATGTAAAGGGGAAGTCAATGTGTGAACTGTTTTGGTTTTGCAGTTTGTGTATTCGTGTGCCTATAGGTAAAGAGTGTATGTTGTATCAGGACAGGAAGTATGAGGCCCTCTGGCAGCTGCCAGCCAGTGATCCTCACAGACAGTGAAGCAACAAACTGCTGCACGAGGCATAAATGCATTCTGCTATGCATGCATAGGTCAAAAGTGAACTTGCAGCAATCATCAAATGCGAGAAAAAAGTGTTACATTTTATTTAAATGTTTAAATGTGTATAATAATAGTTATACACAATATAAATATTGCATTATATATATATATATATATATATATATATATATATATATATATGTGTGTGTGTGTGTGTGTGTTAGATTGAGCCTACATATATTTAGTATATATATATGTGTGTGTGTGTGTGTGTGTGTGTGTGTTAGATTGAGCCTACATATATTTAGTATATATATATGTGTGTGTGTGTGTGTGTGTGTGTGTGTGTGTGTTAGATTGAGCCTACATATATTTAGTATATATATATGTGTGTGTGTGTGTGTTAGATTGAGCCTACATATATTTAGTATATTCCTCATTAAAATCGTTAACACCAACCTATTATTTTCTTATTTAAAACTAACAACTTTTGTAAACTCTCAAGCATCAGATGTGATTTACACATTGTTTCAGCTCATGTAGTGTCTCATAGTGAATGAGAACCGATTCCGCATCTGAAATGCTTCACGACATCATGACAGAGCGACTAGCATGTTTCATTTTTTCCATCGTCCACAACGAGTTCCGTCACATTGGTGACGTTGACCAATAGCAGCACAAAAGCTCTTTCTTGCACAGTTTTCAAACAGTGAAACGAAAGAGAGATGATTGTGTGGCTAGGTAAAATCATGAGATGGAGGAATGGTTCGTGGAGCTGTGTACAACAGTACTGGCGAATGATAGCGGAAGAGCTTCTGCAATGTTTACACACCTTTCTTTTCCCGGAAGTCAGTCGCTAGTTCCGCCTTCTCGATGACATCACGCGCTTCATTAAAGACGGCACACGATGAATGGTCAGGAAGCAACAGTGTACAGTAGTCTGACACGTTTCTTGCCCATGACACGACAAGAGTCAAAATTGTGTAATCTGACACGACAACTATCGTGACCGACAAAAATATTGTGTAGTCTGAACCCAGCATTAAAGTCTACAATCATTGCATTACAACAATAATGTAAATAACATAAATAGAAACATTTATGCATTGTATTTTTGTGTGTATATTTTTTTGTATTAATATTTTGATTAGATACAAACTAGTGGTTTGTGTTTGGATTATGCTGAGTTCACACTGCATTATTTTAGCCATGATTTTCACTCGCCGACAGGTTTTGTGAAATCGCCAACAAATGCCTGAAATCGGAGGCAAATCGTTGCTCGTTCACGATCTATCAGCAACTGAATGCTACCCCAGATAGACGTGCAGTGTGAAAACAATGATGATCCGATGATTTTGAAAATCATGCAGTGTGAACTCGGCATTAAGAAGTGCAGACTGTGTTGGATTAGCTGTTTCCGAAGAATCACATTAGCAGCTGCACTTCCTCCGTGATTGTGCAGTCGACTGCGATTACGCCAACTTCCATTCATGAGCTGAACAGGAAGCCCTGAGGGAGATGGAGGAGCTCGTGTCCTATTCCGTTATCAATGGCAGCGTTTCAACGCCCCACATTTGCATCGCGCCACTGACACGCTGTTCTCACAGGCAGCTCGCCCTCTCTCATCTAGCACTCGCACACTCCCGCTGCTTCATGCCCTTCTGAGAAAGGAAAGGAAGAACTGCAGGGACAGTTTAAGAAACTAGATCCTTCTGACACGCATGTAAACATGGGAAATATCCGAGGGAACGTATTTGCATGTGGCTAATGACAGTTAAATGCAAACAAATCTCAGCTCATTATTGGGTTGGGTGGTATGATTAAAATCTTATACAGTTTTTATAGATTTTTTTATTTCATGTGCATTTTGATAATACAGTTGGGATGGAAATATTTTATTTACTTTATTCTCACGAAGGCGGAATTTTTTATTTAAAATTAAAATCTTTTGTAGCATTATAATTCTGTTTTATTTTACCGTATTATCTTTAATTATTACTGATATAAGACTTACCATTATAAATGTCACTTTAATGCATCCTTGCTGAATAGAAGCATTAAATTATTTCAGAAGAACTCTGCTTTGCATATTATCAGTTTAAATGCAACATTTGATTTATTATTGTACAATGCATTTCTATCATGAAATGTATTTATTTATTTTTGTGGGTACAAAAAGTTGTTTAATATCTAAGAACCTGATTTTTTACAATAAATATAACTCGGCCCCTTGAGTACATTATAGGTAAAAAATATTTATAGCACTATTTTTGGCCTTTTGCGTACTAATTATATAAATTGATATGTAATATGTAAAGTTCAAATTATTTACAATTTATATGTAAAATGATATACTATTTATATTCTAGCTATTAATATGTCAGTAATATTTAATAATAGTAGTCATAAAATTTTTTATTTGGTTTTAGCATATTAACTAAATAGATTTAGATAACACCGTTTTAATGCAATATTAATGCCATTTTATTTTATTTATTTTGTATTTATATACTAATGTATAATATACAATATATATTTGAGCAAATATTTATATCTTTGTCAATTATATTTAATAATAGTAAGGGAAATCATGTAATATCATGATGTTGTATTAGTGTTAGTGGAGGAAACGCGGTTGCTCCTGTTTTTAGTGTTTCCAGGCAGCAGTGAAGCGGCTGTGATTTAAAGCGAGTGTCTAAAGGCATGTGTGTTCATGTAAAGAGAAACCGTTCCAAATCTACACTGACAGGGAATCCGGCATCTTTGTGAAGTGTACAGAAGATTCTTGGAATTGTTTCCTGTCTTTGTGAGGCGTCGCGCACTTCCACAGCTATCAGAGTCTCAGGGGAGCCGTGGAAGTGACATGGATGGACAGGATTGGAGATGGTTATTAGGTACAGTACATAATTAGCTGGTTTACCAGAATCTGTGCCAAACTGGGACTGCTGTCATCCACAAATTGTATTATATTTTGGCAAATTTTACTATTTTGAGCGACCAAAACAAAATAATGTACATTTTACCGTTTAAAGTCTTTTCCAAATAATTCCTCACAGTTTTGTCCATTATGGATTTAAATCTGCATTTCAGCATTTTTTACTTAGACTTAGTCTAAGTCATTTTCGATTTAAGTCTGGATTTCAGCATTTTCCAGACATTTTTGCCCTTTCTGGGCGATTTCTTGTCCAAGACTTCCTATATTTGGCCTTTGTAATTTAAAAAAATAAAAGTTTCTTATTCGCTGATATCTGAGCAATGTTTTCGTAATATTTTTATACATTTTTATTAATGGTAAATTATAACATTTTTATACAAATCAAATTAATGCCAATTAAATGCAGAGGATAAACATCTCCAATACTGGCAGAAAAGAGGCCAAAAATATTTTTCACAATTTTTGGTCCTTTGCATTCTAAATATATAAATTTGTCAAATATTTGAGCAGTGTTTTTTTTTTGTATGTTAAATATTGGATAAAATAAGAATGCATTTTGTTTCACCAATTTTGTCCCTAATTATTGCCACTGTCATCAGCTATTAAAAAGACAAAATAGGCTTGATGGCTTTCCAAAAATAAGATTTGAAAGCCCAAAAAAAGTTTTAACGAGCGTATTGGGGCGCCTGTAATAGTTAATGAGTGTCAGCACTTGTGGACCAGAGAGCAAAATAAGTAGCCTAAAGCTGCCCGAAGGGAAGAGTTTAATGATTTGAGGAGAGGAGGAGGCATTGCATAACTTGTTTATGAGCAAAACAAGCCCTCCCTCCTCGCGGGTGACGGAGAGGATTGTTTTCAACCCTCGAAAGTGTCACATAACCGCCATTGCCCGTGTAGAAAGCATCTTCCCACCCCATCAGACTAGTAGTCATTGGTGGACCAAACAAATGCGGTGTCCCGGTCTAGCAGGAGCATCTTGTTTGCTTGACAAACAATGTGAGATTGCTCTCGAACCGTTTGACTAATGAGTCAGCCGCTCCTCTTTCAAACCAATGACTCAAACAGTTACGAATTGTGTTGAAGTCATGACCTAAGTTTGATCGACACTCTGACACAAACGCAAAAGCATCAAACCATTTATACAGGTCAATTTGATCCGTCATAACTTACCTATTGTTTAACCCTGAGATCATTTACAAGGGCGTTTCCGTATTAGCCCAGGCCGTGGCTCTTGGGTTACCGGCGGTTGTTGCGCCACATGAACCGACGTGTTTGTACTGTAACCCAGAAACATGTTGACACAATCATTACTGGGAATATATCGCTTGTCCATTTGTTATTAGGCAATGTTAAATGAATGCAACATGTTGCTGTCAGAGATTCCCCTCTAATTTGTTTTTCCCAGGCTGTTGTTATTGTTGTTGTTGTCGTTTCCACTTTGCTGTACATCTGGACGCCTGGTGCCTCCATCATAAAACCCCACAGCTGGAGAGTGACGAATGGAAGAACCCAGAGATCCGGCTTCGCCCGAACGCTCGTCCCCCCAAATGTTGGACAAAAAACAGTGGGTAGTTTTTGATTACGGGCATTTGATCAAAGCGTGAGGCTTCCCCGAGAGTACCAACCAGCTGTGGCCGCTCCCACACCGAGCACTGACTCAGCTCAGAAGGTTTCAGGTCGAAGGATCTGAGCTAAGCAGTCACCGCAAACTTTCCAGCGTACTGCTCCCCGAAACATGATAGACTCTTGTGATTTCTAGCTGTACCCGTAGCTGTGTCTGCAGCATTTAAGTGACGCCTAAAAAAACGAGGCCAAACTGAATAAGAACTTAAACAGCCTCGTAAGAGTTTGTTTGTCGCGTTCACATTTAAACCGAATTGCAAACCGCTTTTAAGAAAGTGAAGTGACATTCAGCCAAGTATGGTGACCCATACTCAGAATTTGTGCTCTGCATTTAACCCATCCGAAATGCACACACACAGAGCAGTGAACACACACACACACACTGTGAGCACACACCCGGAGCAGTGGGCAGCCATTTATGCTGCGGCGCCCGGGGAGCAGTTGGGGGTTCAGTGCCTTGCTCAAGGGCACCTAAGTCATGGTATTGCAGGTGGAGAGAGAACTGTACATGCACTCCCCCCACCCACAATTCCTGCCAGCCTGAGACTCGAACTCACAACCTTTCGATTGGAAGTCCGACTCTTTAACCATTAGGCCACGACTTCCCTAAAAAAAGAAAGCTCAAACTCTTTATTCTGTTTGGACCTAAAATTGTGCTTACAAAGGACGTAATATGTGGACCCCACCCAAAAATCTAAATACTGTCAATATTTATGTAATTTCGGTATCATATATTTGTCATATTTCAAAGTGGTTTTATTATGAAAATGAATCTAACAGCCAAAGCACAGCAAGATAATTAAACAATTAGCAATAAGTATAGATAATAGTGTATAATAAAACACATATGTAAACAAAGTTAATATCAATTAATGGTCTGTCTGTCTGTCTATATATATATATATATATAATTACATTTATTTGCTGTTATCTGAGTGATATTTGAATATTATTTTGGTCAATAATATGTATAAACTTCAGATATTGGCAAAAAATTTAATCATATATATATATATATATATATATATATTTGGGCTGCAACTAACGATTATTTTGATCATCGATTAATCTGTCGATTATTTTTTCGATTAATCTGTTTATGTACTTATATTTTAGTTTTTTCCATTTTTTCCCCAAGTAAATTATTAATAAATGGTCTTTATCCTTCGGCATAGATTTTTAAAAGATTTTAACCATTTTGCATTGTCATATCCTCATCAAAAATATACCTGGAGTTGTTTTATTGTGTTAGTAATCCTTTGTCGAACTCTTCTGCAATCAGAACACTGACCCATACTCACAAATTTCACAAGGAGATTTCAAATAATGTTTTCACCATGGCAGTCCTTAGAGCTCCTAAAGTAGTTTAACATCCCGAACACAGCTTATTAAGGAATCTTTCAGAACATATTTTCACGAAGAATAAGGATAAAACAGAATAAAATTGCAGTGCATTGTATTTTATTATTTACTGTGAAACAGCTTTAGAGCTTATGCTGTGAAATTGTAAACAATCCTTCGAAAAAAGTGCCAATGGCATGAAACCTGAATGGAACTCACAATTTAAAGTAAAATCCATCAGAAGGTTGTCCAGGACACACAAAAAACCTGCTGTGTGAAAAAGAGCAGTGAATACTTAGAAAAAAAGTGCATTTCAAATATCTTTAAACATTTACCTCTCTCGTTCAGTCATAATTAGGCTGCACGACTGAATTTTGAACTGTTAAACGACAAACTGATCACAGAACATGTTTGTAAAGCTTTAAATGTTAACTGTTAAAAAGCAATGTTATCAGCTTTTACGACTAAACATTTGCAAACAACATTGTACTGGAGAATCTGCACAAATGAAAATCTTAGGGGCCGTTCACAAATCGCGCCTAAAAACGCGTAGAAAACGCTAGGCGCGCCGCTTTCTCCTCCTTTCCAAAGCGCTCGTGCAGAAGCGCCCCTGAGGCGTCTGCCTTTGCTAAGCAACCATGACGCACTCTCTCCTTGAAGACGCGGAAATTTCAGCAAAGGATAAATGGATTTGCAGCTCAAAAAATCGCTTGCAGTAGCTCTGCTACTAAATTTATTTCAAAATGGAAATCCATATACAACTATGATCAGCTGTTCCTTTCATCTTGACTGAGCTTTTAACGTTGTTACGGGAAAGGATGATATATATATAAAACTTTTCGTAAAAGTTGTTCCAAATTGGCCGCAAAAAGCTTAAAGACTCCTTTGGGAATTCAAACTCTTAATTTGTAGCTTTATTTTCTGTAAGAAACACCTAACATTTTGCGTTCATGAGTAAAATAAGCTAACGCGCGCCGTGGGTAAGAAACGCATCAAAAAAAGCAGTTAAGTGTCACTTGTTTTGATCAAAGATTTTTTCCATGCTAAACCCTTTGTTTGATATAGAATTATTTATTTATTTATTTTGTGTGAACTATCCCTTTAAGTTCATTCTGCTTTAGAGGGGACTGAGTTCGTTTCGAGCATTAATCTAAAATCCCAAATTCCTGCATTCTGAGACTCGTCTGGGACTCGTCGAACTCTCGATTTTTTGCGTATCAGGATGTGCCTTTGTTTACTCTGTTTGGCTATTGCCTAAACGACGGCTAGTTTTATAGCTCCCTCACTCCATTTAAGAACGCGCCGGCTCGTTTAAACTGTAATTATGGAGCCAGCCGGCCCCGAACACCTGGCCCGCGTGAGGCTCGCGAGTTTGGCCGCGACTCGCACAGCTGTGGAGAGTCACCTTGCAGCGAGTCTGGGGGAATTCCCTCCTAAATCAGCCAAGTTTGGGAAGGGAAAGCTAAGTGAAGCTCTGAATTCTGTCACCGTGCCATACTCAACTCTGTACTGTGAGTCGGACCCCAAAAAACGCTCTTCTGATCCAATTTGAGCCTCAAGATGCTTGCCAGTTCACAGTTGTTACAAGAAAACATGTAAACATCCCAATCGCTAGCACTTTAGGCGGGATGAGCGCACAAACACTCGCCGGAGCTCTTAGGATGATAAATATTTTTAGCTCTCTCAAAGCGGGGGACATGTGGTTCACAGCAGAGTATTTTTGGGTTATCATATCATGATAAAAAAAATTTGCACTTGCGCAATCATTAACGCTGCTGCGTGTAGCATCTGCATGCGAGGATTCCCTTACCTTGGGTGTAAATGAAGTTTATGTAAATGAGACCGACACATTTTGTGCATCATGTGCGATTCATTTGAACAGGTCTTTGTGTTTATTTGATGGTCTTGTTCTAATGCATTTTCCCTTTGTGATCTTATACTCAACTATTGTGTTTGAATATCTTTTCAGCCTTGTTAATTTATTTCCGTTATTTAATAAGCATGCTGTTCTTTGTCTGTTTGACACTTTCTCATGTAAAAGTGTAATAATAACGAATAATTTCATAAAAATATTTTTAATAAAAATAATTTACAGTTTTATTATTCACAGTGTGGATATTCGCTGCACTTCATGAATATATGACCCAAATGAGAATTTTCAGCAGATATTATCATCTGAACAAGTAATAAGTCTGCCATGTTTGTTCTGACCAACTGAGGAAAAAAGCATTACAGTAGATCGTCACAGTATATCGTCACGTGTGATAGCCTAGTAGCCGGGACAATTTCTTTATGTTTACAGACGTGATGTAATGACACAACAACATGCTCGAATTTCCCGCGAAAACCTGCCCACCACTCAAATTAGAAAACAATATTATAAGCTAACCATTGTGAGTCGGGCTAAAGTAAGGCAATAGTTTCCAACACTGGCTGGTTATGCACTGGCTCAGATATTGGTGTCGGATTATTTTAAACCAAAAAAAGTTACGGACTGCAACTTTAAATGTTAAATAAATAAAATTATATATTAAATTATATAATTTAAATATATAATTTAATAATTTAAAAAAATAAAATTATAATTATAATTAAACTATACAATGGAGAGTTTTATCATAAAATTGGGAATGAAGAGAAAAAAATTCTACATATATTTATACACACCCACACACATGGCTATAAATTATGTATGATTTATTAAATTTGTACATTTTATATATATATATATATATATATATATATATATATATATATATTACAAAATACTTTTATACTTATTTTTTTTATTATTAGTAATTATTTAATAATAGTAAACATTGAAAAACTTGTATTCACTCACTCTCACCTTGCACGCATTTTCATAGTAACTTTCCCAGAAAAGTTTAATATTAATACATTTCATAGATTCATTGACATTCATTTTTTCCCCTTACATTTTCACGATAAAACTTTACCAGAAAAGTTTAGTAATAATGCTTATTTATTTAATATGCAATTTGGTTTTATTTTGCGTATTTTTCTTCTCCAGCTGTAACTCATAAAAGAATGTCTGAAATCCATTTTGCTTTTTTTTTTTTTTTTTTTTGATAATCTTCTCAATATGCGAATTATGTTCATTTCGACTTTGACAGTCTGCCGAACTCTCATCTGCATCGCATTTTCCCGTATTTAATCTATTCCACATAATTCTGCAGATTTCTCCTCATAATCAGCGCAGGAGAAGCAGAAAGTGCTTCGTGTGGGTCCCGTCATTAGGCTGAAAGCGTCTTTAGTCATATCACATGGAGGTCTGCGAGATCAACAGCACATGGTGTTTTGAAGGGGCACAAAAGAGAGCGTGCAGGAAATAAGCCAGATCTCGCTAATGGGGCCGATCTGATGTGCTGCGCTTCTCCGGTGTATCTTTGCTTGTTTTCATGTTTGAACGAGAACACGCAGTCCTAATTGCATCCAGTTCATATACAGCACCATAAAAACACGAAATCTCAATGCAGTGTAGAATAGTCTTAACATTCACAATGCATTCGACTTCTACAGTATGACTTCTTTCTGATTGCTCAGCTGGAAATTTCTTTGATCAGTACATGAAGTTGTCTGTTTCGAATCACCTCAAGCCTTTGCAATCTCCCGCCAAAATAAAATCCCACGTTTTGTAGTGTGTTTTTCTGTTTTTGCCCATGTGGGACCGGTTTCCTCTGGCCCCAGGAATAAAACAGACCTTCTCTAATTAGGAATGAGCGTGTTTTCATTAATGGCCTGCCAGCGTGACACAATGAGCCATCCTGCCAGTAGACTAATTGGTGTAAGTAGAGAGCACACAATGCCAGGCATGGCAGGATCCTCACGGCTGTTATCGGCCAGCACTGAACGGACAGTCATTATAACAGGGAGATTGACCGGTTATTAGCCAAGTGTATGACAAACATCACTATTACTATTGCACTATTGCTATTGTGTGTGTGTGTGTGTATATATAATTCCTTGCTACGTGTACTAACGTGTTTTTGCTAGCAGAGACTTGTTATTTGCACTTGCATATTGTTGCTCTTTTGTTAGTTTTGATTGCTTCTATTGTTCTCCTCATTTGTAAGTCGCTTTGGAGAAGAGCATCTGCTAAATGTAAAAGTATTCTATTCTGGAAAGTATAGCGGAAATAATTACATAAAAATAATAAATTGGGTATGTATGTTTACGTGTGTAAAATTATTGGAACTATTTAAATATTACAACAAAAAAGTAATAATCTTATATGGAAACTTGTATAAGTATAGTTGAAATGGTTATGTAAAAATAATAAATAAATAATAAAATACTAATATTGCTACAAATATATGATTGGTAAAATTATACAGCAGTTATATATTTATACAACTATCAGATCATTTTATTCTTAAAGCATGGATGAAATGGTTATATGAGAATAATTTATACTTAGTGCATAAAATTAATTGCAACAAAAAAATTAAGCAAAAACTTATATACTATGTAATATTACCTTAAATAATTTTTATTAGTGCATAAAATTAATTGCAACAAAAAAAGAGTAGATGAAATTGTTTTATAAAAATAATAAATGTATAAAAGAATTAGAAAAAATAGTTTAAAAAAATATTAAAATATGAAAATATTACATTTGGATATTTTATGTAAATTGTATTTTATTATGAACGGTACAGATAAGTTGTTTTATGAAAATTAAGTCATTCTCAGTGTATAAAAATTATTTCTTTAATACGGTGGAATATGATGGTTCAAGTTATATGGCATAAACAATAAATACATGTAATTATGCATATTAGTGTATACAAATTCAAATATAAAAATAATTAAAATTATTAACTTGTAGCTCCATAACTTTTATTCTAAACCATGTAGATGATGTTATATTAAAACTGATAAATTATTCAAATCTAAAATATTGCAGCAAAACAAGTGATGGCTCAAATTATTAACTTGTATAACTTGTGTTTTATTCTGAAGTATAGATGAATATAGAATAGTTAGATAAAAATAATGATTTGTGCAGATTAGTTTAACATGGTTTGAAACACAGCTCAGTCCAGATCAGTCACACGTGATGTTTTGTTTGAGTTAGGATGCTGTCTGTGTAGGCATTAGGGAGCAAGGAGCTCACTGCAGGGCGTCAGCATTAGCTGTGTTGGACTAGAATGCTTCTCTTCTCTGTTGATGAAATTGGTTTTGATATCGACGTGCGAGTTGTTCGTAGGTTAGTCACTGCTGTTTATTTGATAATCGGCTACTATGCAGGTTGTTTTGCTAATTGTTTTGGCTGGTGAGGCCATGTGCTCGTCTCACGCCCTGACTGTTTACAGCTTTATCACGGCTGCCTTGCTGTGGCCTCTTCTTCTGCGCAGCCCCCTCCTCCTCCTCTTCCTCCTCCTCATCCGTTGGTCTGTGTGTTTGTGTGAAGGGCCGGGCCGGGCTGGTCAGGTGACCGTGTGCAGCTCTTGTTATCACTTTGCTGTGGGTTGGCGGGGCGGCGGTTAATCTTTAACATTGAATTCTGCCCACTGGTCTCCATCTGAACAAACCGCACGGCATGCTGGGCACTGACCGCCATCCTCGCTTCACATCTAACAGTTTATTCAGGCAGACAATTAGCCGTTTGTGCTCTTACAAGCCTACTGATTTGGTGGAATTATTAGCTGATGAATTACAGGTCCTGGTTTTATCCCTGCAGAAAATACTAATAAAAGAAAATTATTAATTTCGAATCAGTTAAGAAAAAAAAAGTCTTTGCATAAAATATACATTTTTAGATTTTTGTTTTGTTCAGAAATCTTATAAAAAGAAAGGAAATAATTAGTTTGAAATCTGTTTAGAAGAAATTGTTTTGAAAAGCATAAAGAATATTAGTTGTTATATGTAAGGTCATAACTATATTTTGCACAATTCTAGTACTTTGTTTTAGTGTTCATAATTAAGCCAATTTTATTTAAATGGTTTTGAACATTGAACGCTTAAAAAAGGAAGCAGTTATTAATTAGGAAAACATTGCATAAAAATATAAGTTTTTATAGTTTGTGTAGTATATTTGTTCTGTAATAAATGTTTTTGAACTGATTTGTTTTATTTATAAATGCATTTTTTGCATTTTTTTATAAATTATTTTTGTTTGTCTATCATAATACTTTTTTTTAACAAAACAAATAATCATTTTAAACTTAAATAAAATTGCTTTAACAAATACCACTATTATGTGTGAAATTATGCTTAATCAGCTTCTTAATTATAGAAATAAAAATAATGTATTTTAGAATATTATGGAAATTATGTCTTGCATAAAGAAAATGAAGCCTATTTTCTAATGCATGGGTCTGCAAAAAAATTAATTTGCCCTAAAATAGCTATTGTCTTTAAGCAAGAAAATATATATAAGAAAATGTGTGAAATATGAACATTTAAAAACCTTGCATTAGATGGCCATTATACCCCACCACATCATTTTGGGTTCTGGAATCATTTCAAGTCATAAGCCAGAAACTGTATTGACAGCCATTCTCGGGGTAGTTGCAATCTTTAGTTGCACTGTAAGCAGCACTATCGACACTGAAACATTTTCATATGTTGCACATTATAGACTTCCCCATTTCCTCAATGGTAGATGTGTTTCATATCCCAGTATTCCATATATAGAGGGCATATACAGGCCATTTCCTGTTTGAATTATTTTGGATTCAGCACCTCTTTTATTAGGTGCGCTCCAAGTACACTACACAGTGCATAAAACTTTCCTCATCTTAAGTTGCAGTATATTTAGACTCTGTGATCCAAAAACAAGGTCACAGATGCTGAAGGTGAGAGACAAATATACAGTATCACGGCTTTACAAGGACGTGTTTTTTCCAGTTTCCTGACATAAAAAACAAAAACTGTTTCCTGTTTGTCCTTGGCTCTATGCGTTTGCTGTCCTATTGTCTTTACTAAGTGAGTCATAGTCTCCGTTGGCATTGCTCACCAACTGAGCTGTACTTTCATTATTTGACAGTCTCAAAGCAGCTCTTATTAATACATATTCCAGGAAATTGACTCAGTTAAACTATAGAGCATGGCACTAACAACAGAATAATAATGGGTTCGATACATCGTTCAAATTTTACAGGGTTTTTTGTTGTTTGATTTAGTCAGTCTTTTGATGAAAATCTTTTTCAATTTAGTCCGTATTTTTGTTATGTCATTCATATACTTAAATCAGAGTGAACTTGGCTAGAAAATTATCATTATTGACTTTATTGGATTATTTGAAACAATCATATTCTCTGGATATTTCTTTTCCCAAAAACATGTTCATTTTTGTTGTTTATCAACACGACATTTGAATTAAAATCATTTGTCATTGTGATGCGTGTTAATTGTTGATGACAAAAAATGTAAGCGCTGCCGAGAAAAAATACGACAAGATATTAGGAATGTGCTATGTTTTAACTAAGATGCATAATTGTGAAGCTTATTTTTATTATCAATGACAGTTTAGTGCACTGATCATATTTTGTCATTTTCGCCAACGCTACGTTCAAATTAAAATCATTTGTTTATCGTTGTAATGCGCATTTCATTAGTAATGACAGTGTTGATGAAATTGACTACAAAAACATTGCATAATATTAGATATGCACTGTTTTGATTTAAAATGATTTAACGTTTTAATACGTTTTTTTTAATTTAAGTGACAATAAAAGAAACACCTAATTGATCAAATGTATTGTTTATTATTCTAATATTAGCAATGTGTTGATGTTTTGACGAATCTCTTTCCATCACCGAAATGTGTTTTTATTAGGGATGTCCAGATCCGATCACGTGATCGGAAATCAGGCCCGATCGCGTGGTTTCAGACTCGATCGGAATCGGACGTTACCTCCCGATCAGGACTCGGATATATATATATATATATATATATATATATATATATATTCTCATTAGTTTTTAACACATCTTTTGTTATGCGGTGGCACAGAGTTAGACCCTTTTGACTCCACACAGAAACAGCAACGCGTGCGGCATGACATCACTTTGATTTCAAGAGCTGGTGTGAATAAATATAGATTCAAACTCAAAGAGACATGATAGTTTGCGCATGACCTGATATTTCATTCGGACCCAGGATACAGTGAGATGAACATCACAGAGCGCTAAACTCTCAAGCTGTATATGTCTCATTCATACTCGAAGCCGGAGCGCGCTCTCGCGCTGATATCAGGATATTCCTAATATGGACAAAAGCGTCCAGCTATGCTGTGGTGCTCACAGGAAAACAGAAACTTATGCAAACACAAAGATATTAATATACGATCACGACAATAAATTGTTCTTCAAGTCATCTCCAGCAGGTGATAAATAAAGTATGAACAATGCAGTGCTGATTGACATAGTATTTATTACAGTATAGAAACTATTCTGCATTATCATGTGATAAACAGTGTTTGTAGTATATAAACAAATCATTATTATTTGTTATTGTCCAGCATTTATAGATTTCTAAGCCAAATAAAAGCTAGAAATTAGAGAAAAAATAAAGTTGCCTATACTACCAATCAGAAGTTTTTGAACAGTAAGCTTCTTAAGGTTTTTTTTTTTTTTTTTTTTAAAGAAGTCTCGTCTGTTCACCAAGCCTGCATTTATTTGATCCAAAGTACAGCAAAACAGTAAGATTTTGAAATATTTTTACTAGCCTATTTAAAATAGCTGCTTTATATTTGAATATATTTCAAAATGTAATTTATTGAAGATCCTGGATCTGTTTTTTTCGCTCTTCTTTATTCTTTTTTTTATGTATTATAGAAGTATCGGATCGGGACTCGGTATCGGCAGATACTCAAAATCAAATGACTCGGACTCGAACTCGAGGACAAAAAAACCTGATCGGGACATCCCTAGTTTTTATCATTATCAATGACAGTTAAATAATAATAAATTACAAAAAACTCGCATTGTTAATATTTTGTGGTGTTTAATGTTGTCATATATCCCCCAACACTTCATTACATTTCTATATTCATCATTGTCATCTGTATTTTCTTGTCAATTCCAAAACCGAACATTTTCATCAGTAATTTGTTACGTTACAATAAAATACTCTGAGTTGTATTGGATTAATGTAATGTTGGAAATAAATGTTTTTTTTTTCCCTGAGTTCGTACGAGCAGCTGGGCTGAGATTTGTAAACGTCACACGGAAAAAATGTACAGAAACATCCTCAAGGGGAAAAGTTCACGCTCTCCACTTCGTCTGGAAATGGCAGCACCTGTGCAATCAAATGCGTAACCCTTTCCCCCGCTTACCTGGAGGTCATTGACAAGGAAACCAGATTATTCAGATATCACGGTAACCCTGGAAACAGTCGCGCTCTCTTTGCCGGGGACGAGCGCTCGTGCGAGAGAAAGCCAGGTGATCCCAGACCGAGGGCCGCGTCTGGCTCGGTGTGCTGCGTTGTGAATATGAAGCAGCTCTCTATCTGCAATGCAGCCGCTGCAGTGCCGCAGGTTTCTAGAGCAGGGTCAGCCCAACCCATCCCGTCCCATCAGCCCTGTCCGCACATGTACAACCTCTCTGGAGTCTCCTTTACTGCACTGGCTCCAATCCAATCGGATGCAATCTTTGGATTTATCTCCGTTTTCTGTTAACCTTCCCACCCTGGAAAGCACTACAGCAGTCTGGCCAAAAACAAGGCTAAGACGAGGCTCAAGATCTGTTTTCCCCACTGTCCTCATTTGGCACGGCGACTTGGAACGGCGCAATTCCACCTGCATAAAGGCCACCCTGAATCCCAGACATTTCCTGAGTTTGGATACTCTTCATTTATTCACTCGAGAAGATAATGGCGTATTCAGTTTGCTTTGAGGCTGATAAATATGCCCTGCTCATGACTAGCTCTTTTAAACTGAGGAGATCTAGTTACATGGATTAAGCTAATATATATATATATTTTCCACCAAAGTCTAATTCCTACAGTATTATGATGGTGGGTTAAGAGGCTAAGCTATTTCTAGTGAGTGCATTGGCTTCTTTAACAAAAGGTTGGCAACCAAAAGCAATGGATGGACTGTACGTTTCTTGGATTTCACATTTCGCTTGCTTTTTTTCCAGCTGTTGTAATGCTCATGTCTCTTTCCAGGTTGAATTGTAATCATTTCCCCTTCCCCCCGATGATATTCACTGGCCGGTTGTGTCTGTCATCCGAGTGTCCAGTCTGGCCTGCCCCATTCTGGACCTAAAGGAGAAGCTGGAAACCAGTTTGTATCAATTGAGGGAGCGAATAACCATTAGTCCTGATGGATGTTTGTTTTTGTCATCATCATTGCGTTTCATGTGTAGCCTAATAGTTTTATTAGAACAAGAAAGTTAGTCAAATTGGGGAAAAAAATTGAGGGATTCGAACGGTAACTTGTTAGTTTTTTGGGACTTTTTCGAATGATTCATAAAGAGAGCTGGTTCACAAACTAATGAACACTTCCTTTTAGATAATCAAAAAAATTCAGCACAACCAGTAAAGTCTGATTCACATCCAAATGACTCTTATGAACTGATTCTTTTTTTAGTGACTCCGTTCGTATTGGATTCACTGAAAAGAATCGGCTCGTGACGGTCATATGTTCATGAAGCATTGACATCTTTGGATGTTATTGCGTGCAGTGCCATGATGCACAAACATTTGATCTTATCACTCTTTGTTTAGACTGCAAACATGATAAAATATGACTTAACTGTCAATAATTTGGCTACTGCTTGTGGGCACAATATGCAAACTACCTGAAAGAGACACAAATAGAAGGGCAAGCAGAGACAGAGAGACACTGTGAGTCACTGTAAGAGCAGCTGCTGTAAGTCCTTCCAGACAGATGCCCTCACGGAGGAACCGTCTAGATAACAGGTGACTCACTGTTCTTCTGCAGGAACCTCTAATTGAATCACTGTCTCAGCCACAGAACATCCTGCATGGCCTTGATGGTCTGTTTGGCCCCTTCCAACGCTGCCATAATCACATTTGTGTCATTGACTGGAAGCATAGGACCGAGAATGACCCTTGAATGTGTATAGCAGGAGCCAATACTGATGTTTTCTTTTAATTGGCCTAATCAAATGTTGTAACTTTTTGTGTGTAGAGATGCTAATCTTCTCATTTATATCAACTTCTCTTAAAAAATTGAGTCCATTTTGAAACGGTCATGCATTTGGTTAGTGTGTTAGAGTCTACGTTGGTGAGTTAATTGTTCAGCAGTTTGTGCGTGAAGGTTAGTTAGACAATTAAATCAGTTAGTGTTTGTTTATACCAAATATGGAGGGAAAACCCCAACTGTAATTTCAAGAAATTTATCTCAAAACACTTCCTTGTGTATTATATGCGGGATGTAATCTTTGAGGGAATAACAAACGTCAAGATTAATATATTTTTTAAGGCGCTTAAATATATTTTCTATTAAATTGTAATATATATTTTTTTGTAATAATACTGTTTAAATCATAATTTGTATAGTTGTTTTGGACTTTATGGTGTAATTGATAAAAAATATATACTTATTTATATTTAATTTAATTGATGTTATTAAACTAATATTAAATATTATTGACCAAAAATATGATTTTTTTTATACTACATTCATGAAATAAAACAATTGCCACAGAGACCTCCTTGTTTACAAATTTTATTTTTTTATTACATTTTCAAATTTTAGCATAATGATTCTGAATATTCATTTGGGCCAACAAAACAACTACTATGTACAAGCGTGGTTCTGTATACAATACAAATATACAAGCTATATTTTGGTACCATTTACTTTCATTGTTAATATCTCATCGTAACCTCCATATGTGCTGTTTTAGTTTTTTTAATGAAAAATAAAGTTAACTAATTGGTTCTATCTTAGCTACATTTGCTTCATTGTTAATTTCTCATCGTAACCTCCACACTCCACAAAAAATAAAAATAAAAACAATTGAGTGACGAGAGGAACTGTATTACCAAAATTTTTAGGTTTTACCTTAAAAGTACAAATTTTTGAAGACTGAACACTGCAAACGTGAAAATTGCTCATCCTGTATTGTTTTAGACTACTTTACGCGACATTTGCCACCCAACGTGGGGATTTCAAAATAAACACAAACCACTCAAGACTCCAAAAGAACAAAATAATCAATGTGAATCTTTTTGTTCCAAAAGAGCAATGTTATGGCATTTGATTATCGACTAAGTGACGGACTTTCTGCCGGTGCTCGTGTTGTTTGCCAGTCAGGTGTTGTGGGACGTGTGTTCATAACAGACACTCCCACAACTTTTCCAAGCAGGTCCACGGCTCACTCCTGAGATGAAGTGTGCGCACTTGCACCCTTAAAACACAAAACAACATTATCTGACCGATTAAACAAATTATTTTAAGTGTCCTCTCAGAGGCTGATTCTTCCCTATGAAATTAGCAACCGGCAAACTCCTTGGAATTTATGGCGGCCTGATAGCGCATAACCTTTGCACTTCCTGTTCACCTGCCTTGCGTAATCTGGTGATATCAGCGGCTTGGATGACACTTCTGAAGCTTGTTTTTGTTTGTCGAGTTCTTGGACCGATGAACCTTGAATGAGGGGTCACCCGGCCAGTGTGTTTGTCACATTTCTGTGTGTTTTCCAGGGCAAGGTTGCATAAACTAGTCTTCGACCACGTTCCAGTGCTTTCTTTCCTTTTCTCCTAAGCGAGCGCCTGGAGGCTTTCGTCCCTCCCCTATTTACGGGTTTGTTTTGTTTACATTTCTAGCCTCCCCTCCCCCGCCTTCCTCGCTCTGCCTCGGCTCTTGTAAGCCGCACGCCTCTGAACAAATGATCAGTAGCGTTTACAGTAAATCTTTTGAGGCCTGAGACATGCGAGCGCCGCCAAATATAGTAAAACGGCGTCCAAGCGCTCCAGCGCGCACGTGTGAATGCATTAGCATGTTTTTATGGGGAATCCGCATGAGTTTTCTGTGATTGCTGCTGACCCTTGACCTCAGAGTGAATATAGGAAAGCATGTTTATGGGCCGTGTCATGCTCACGTCAATAGGGCTCTGCGATATGGCAAAAACAATTGTGTCTTGATGTTTTTCAACCTTTTGGTTCGTGATATGTTTGTATTTGCACTGCCTTTCAAGGGGTTTTTGACCAAATAGTCTTTTTTTTCCCTCTGTTTATTTGTTATTAGCCAAGCAATTTATTTATACTAGTAATTATAAAACATATAATTCTGTAAATATGTATTTTTTTCTACTAATATTGCATATTGTTAACAGCAATATTATAATATTTTTTTTACATTATATTAGTATACTTTTATTTTATAATATAATTATATATTATATTAAAACCACTTATTTATTCATCATTCTTTTTAAAATGTGATTGAAATTTTATATCTTTACTAAAATTATTGGGGATATTCACAGCATAACCCCTGCTATTCTAAGCTTTTTATTCATGTTTTATTTATTTATTTGCATTTTAATTTATAGGCAGTTATACACAATTCCTAATAATACTCAGAAATTAATGTTTTATGTTTTTATGTATTGAATATCATATATAAATGTATAAAATAGATCAAATTAATCAGACAAGGTATAGTAATCGATTATTCATACACATCCCAAGTTTGTTGACATCAAGTTTACTGACAAATATTTTCAGGAAGGACAAGGTTCTGGTTGCAGAATTAAATTATAATGCTAAATGGAATAAATACATTAATAGTGTAATACGTTTAAATAATGTAAATGTTTTTGAAATCAATAAAAATAAGGACTACAAATCAGACATCAAAACCCTTACAATGCTTTTGAATGAGAGCAGGAGTGACTACAAAGGCCGCAGAGAGAAGATGTGTGTGTTTACACAGGGATCATCCTTGGGGAGACGCCTCGGAGGCGTCGGTGGAGGGGTGGGGTGTTTTGTGCAGGGTTACACCGTCCTGCAATCGCTGGCGTATGTAAGGAATGCTGCGAGAGTGGAGGCTGCGCCCATCTGCATGCTCGCTCCTGCCTGTCCTCGTGTCGTTACCGCTGCATCCGTCTGCCGCCTGTCTGCCGGCGCGTCGGGGGTTAATGCTGGGCGGATATCTCTCTCTGTTGGAAGAGGCCGTTGAATGGCTGCCTTCCACGGACAGCAAAAACATTGGTTAAGGGTGAGGGCGGATCTGAGGCTGCTGCGGAAACCTGGACTGGAGTTTTGAGTGGATTGGGATTGGAAACATTGTGGCATGTATAAACGTGGTTGGGCCTTGCAACTGAGGCAGACTGTGTTAAAATATATGCTTGTTTAGAAGTGCTAAAATGCTTTAAATTGATACCTTTTGCACAATTTTAGGATTGCATTTTTCTGATTCTTGTCTGTTGTGAATGCATTCGGGATCTTCTCCCTCATACTCGCCATCACATATCGGCCCCATTTGCCCTTTTTATTTCAGTCAGGCAGTGGTATGGTCCGCCCCGTCGCTGTCAGGCAGAAGGGTCCATGTTGTTTGGCTCTTATGAGGCGGCCCGGTGTCACATGATGGAGGGTTTTATGGCACTAATGAAGTCCAACAGATTTGCTTCTCCACTGTAACCTGGAAGGCCGGCCCCGTCCGACATCTATGAAATAGTCTCAGTAGGCGGCATTTCTGCTCAGGCTGAATTTAATGCTTGGTTGCATTGACATGCTGCGCGTTAACATGCTTAGATGTGTGCTCCTTTGTACTGTGGAGTTGCTACTTGAAATGAAATAAAACAAAAGTGTATTAACAATTTTTATTAATAACCTATTTATTTGTACATCTTTGATTGTATTGTGTGTACTATGTATGTATAGGGTGCTGTTCTTTACGTGTTTCTGGAACACATTTGTCCCGGAGCGTCTTTGTTGTGGTCTATCAGGCAGCTAGTGCGAGACGACGAAGATGACTTACAGACCACTGTATTCATTAATTCTCACACCCTGCCATGCACAAGCTTCACTTCCAGATGGCCCTGCGGACAAACACGACTGAATCACTTCCTTTCTGCCTGACGAAGGGAGTAGAACGATGCCACTGACCTCGGATCGCCTTTTCGTGCATTTTATGCGTGATTTTGCGATGTTTCGCGATGTTTGTTTCAACTGAAAAACAAGAAATAATGTTGACACCTCAGGTGAACAGGGTAAAATATTTAACTAATAGACATCACCACACTTAAAAAAAAGCTATTTTCCCTATTTTTAGGCATCTATATAATGATTCTTGGTTATATTTAGAAATTGATGTTGAATTACATAACAATTTCATTTATATTATGAGCTAATTATGTACTAATTTTGTCTACCAATGTTAAATATTATTGCCCAAATATAAAATGTCTTTAATAAACTATTAATTAAAAGTGTAATTTTTATATTAAAATAAAATGGACTAAGACTTTTCACTCTTTTTTTTTCAGATTAAGTTTTTTCGTACATTTGGCACAGCATAGCACCTGCTATAAGTTAACTATATATAAAGTTATAAATAATTTTTTTTTTTTACAAGAAAATGCTTTCTTTCTACTTGAAAATGTCATGTTTAATTCAATGTGTTACTTGTCATTTCTGTGTACAGTAATTGTGACATTTTCTCACAATTTCTCATAAAACAATGTTTCTACACCTATTTTCTTTTTTTGTGCTTCTCCAGTTGATTGAATGCATTAAGAATTAGATTTTTTTTTTGTTTTATAAGTTTTTGTGTTATGTTTAAATATACAAGCACAGCATTCTCAGAGTTCTCAGAGTTTCTGAACGTTCTCTTACAGAATGTTCCAGAACATCGGATAAAGCTGGTTTAAAATTCTTGTTTAATTCTGTTCACATATTAGAGTCGAAGGTTTTTACAGAGGGGATTTTGGATATCTCTTTTTATCTCTCCATAAATCAGAAAATACTTTCAACAGCCAAATAAATTTGCATTTTAACCTTGTTTTAGGAATAAAATGTTCTGAAAAACCAGGCGAATGCTATATGAAAAAAAAACCCTCAGTAAAATCCTTCAGAATATAAACAAGAATAAAACTCTAAGTCTTGGTGTATGTGAGTGCTGCTGAAGTGGAGAAAAAACTTTTGTATTGTGAAAAAAACCCCACAAAAGTTGAATCGAAATCCACAGATAAACTGTAAAAAGAAGACCATTTTAGATGTTTTCCTTCCACTGGACTGAAACATGTTATGAATAAAGATCTCAAAATTGACCAGTGTATGAAAAACAAAACCAAAAAAAACATTGTTTTTAAATGTAGTTTGCTGCATTAAAGAAACTGAATCTAACAAGTTCTTTTCTCACTCTTTTTTCCCCTCACAGTTTGCCCTTCTGAATGTGTCCACGGAGCTTGTACCCCCCATAAGGAGTGCTGTCACGACCAGTGTCTGGGCGGCTGCTCTGTGCCAGGAAACTCGACCAAATGCGTGGCTTGTCGCAACTTCCTGTTCGGGGACACCTGCGTGGAGCGCTGCCCGCCGGGCTACTACACCTTCAAGGGATGGCGCTGCGTGTCCTTTAAATTCTGCCAGGACCTCCACAACCAGTGCAAAGGCAAGAGCGGTGACTGCCACGCATACGTCATCCACAACGGAGCCTGTATCCCAGAATGCCCGTCTGGATACACCACCATGAACTCCACCTCGTACGTACCACATTTAGTTTTTTAAACAAATGCAACTACAGCAGCCAGACTGCTGCCATTAAACAGTATTACACTTTCCAGTCAACTCTAATCAGACTTCGCTCCACGTTTAACATGAGTTGACTAAAAACAGCGGCAGAATGAGTTAGGTGATAAATCACTAAGTTGAATTAAAGGGCCAAGACAGTAAGTTTGTTTTTTCATGCCAGAAAATAAACTGTATCACTGGATGTTCATGAAAATCAGTTGATGAAAATCAACAACTGGAAGGGAGTCTCAAAAGGTCGCAGGCCACATTTCACCATGAAATCACAAGAAAAAATGTATTTAAGAAATAAAGAAATATTTTAGTTTATTTGCATTGACATTTTCATAATCTCTCAAGTCTTATTTGCATAATACATTTTACTTTATAGGGTTATTTTTATTATTTATATTATTTTTTAATTTCTAGAAGTTTTTATTTCAGTCACCACAATAACATTTTAAATGAAATTTTTTAATTATATTTTAATTCAAATAGGTTTTACAGTATTAAAGGATAGTATAAATGAGGGGGAAAATAGGAATGACTAGCCAGCGATTGTGACACAGATCATGTAATTTTCATGAAAATTTCACAATACAAAACTAATATTAACGAAAAGTTCAAGTTTAAGCAATGTTTTTGTTTTTTGTGCTAATTTGAATTATTTGAATAAATTAAACGCATTTTCCCTCTAAATTGTTCTAGCATTATACATTAAAATGAAATATATCTAAATATATAATAATGTTTTTAAATACTTCAAAAAAGATGACGTTTAATTGTTGTATAAAATAATCTTAAAGAAAATCAAGACTTTGAATTTTTTTTGCATTTCTATATTACATTAACAAATATATATTAAAATTAATAAATTATAAATCCCAAATAAAAAAAACTAAGTTAAATTGTTATAAAAGTATAATTTAATTATTTTAAAATAATTATTAAAATAAAATTTATCCTTTATTAAAAATATAATTTCTCTTTTGACACTGTTCTTGACAGGTTTCGTGAGACTCTTTCCCCTTCTATATAAATGACTGTTTAAAGAGTGAATCATGTGCTGCAGGCATGAAGTACCATTTTCTGGTTAACACTGTGATTTGTTTTGATCGTTTAGAAAATTAACGAACCGGTTGTCACGCTCAACTTGACCGGGGAGAAGAGAAAACTCTTCTGGAAGTATCATAACATCGTTTAGTCTTTTCGTCAGTCACGGTAAATTGAAAATGAGCAGATTATAATGGCCGGTGTCAAGTGTTAAGAGCGTGATAAAATGCCACCCTGATTATTCCAACCGAGTCATTTGCAGTCGGGCTGAATTTGTCAAGCTAAGCGGAAGTATAATGAGCCAAACCAAAACAACATTGCGTGACGGAAAGCGACACTAGTGGCCCTTTTTCTGAGCCCGAGTCTGTTTGGCTGCCCAGGAATGTCCGGAAGCTTGCTCGCATGCTGGTTTGCACATCCAGCTTCATGTGTGGGAATTATTAACGCACAAATAAACAGAGAATTAACACTGCGAACGGGAGTAAAACACAACCTCGTGGGAACAATGGCAGCCTTTGTTTGAGTCCGCTAGGGTCTTGGGGGCTTTAAAAAGGTGGCTGTTTCACTGGCCTTTTGATTCCTTTGTCTCCAGCGTTGCAGTTGTGGAAGCTTGATGGGATCTCGGTTTTCCAGGAATTTGGTTTTGAAGTGACGTCATTGGCTTGTTTTTCTCGTTTTCTCGGCCACCTTTCGCCTTTGTGAGAGGCGGTCATGCGGCAGTAAGTCCAGTTTCGTAACTGGGCACCCCATCCTTACATCCCTGTTATTTTCCGAAGGAGAAGACAAAGCAGTGTGAACGAAATTTCAGCGGCACGTGAATGGTGCTCAGAGGGCTTAAAATATAAAAACCGTGGGTTCACGGCGTCGGTGTGCATTTAAAACAAATCTGCGTGACTTGGATCTCCAAAACTGGAAAGGGAGTTAAAGAGTGGGTTTATGAGCTTAAAAACCTAAGAGAGAAAACGCTAATTTGTGAATGAACTGCTGAGCATTTCTGTGGGTTGTTTGGGGGTTTTCAGTTCAATTAATTCCTGAAATGCGTGATGCTTTGAAGTGTTTTTTTTTGTAGTGGCAGTTGAAAAGAGTTCAGTCAAACTCTAAACCCCCAACACCCCCCACCATATACTCTTGAATAGGGTTTGAGACGTTAACCGTTGCTCTTTAACTAACACCAGAACCGGGTGATGTTTGGTTCAGTTAAAAGTTTGTGCATGTTCATTCTTCTGACAAACCTCTGTACTAAAATACTCTTGATGGCACTGCAAAACTGAACTACTGAATCTAAAGTAGATTTACATAATGTGCAATACGTGAGGGACATATCCCAAGCAAATGACTCTTGTGAGCCTTTTTAGTGAAACAAAAACATACAGCATGACCAGTGTAATACAAGTCCCACACAAATGACTCTTTGAGCGCATTATTTAGTGAATTTGTAACGTACAGCACAACCAGTGTAATTGATTCCCAATCAAATGATTCTTACATGAAAAAGCAAATGATCGTGAACAACTGAATCTTAAGTCAATAGATATGTTTCCATCCACCTAATTTTATCCGCATTTTGGAATATTGCATTAAAAAACGCTGGATGGAAATGCCATAAATTCAAAAAATACGCACATTTGAGTATGATAAACATTTTATCCAATAAGAAAAACTACGATGTGCACAAACTATGATGGAAACACATTTACCGAATAAATTTCCTCCATGCACATCGAAAAAGTCTGACTTTGCGCTATGAGATGGGATAACTTGACTAACAACAGGCCGATCTCGTTCACAGCATCTGTATGTTTTTATGGTCATTCTGAAAAGCCTGAGCAAAGTCCGTCGTCAAAGTATTTCTCGTCTTACACAACTGCGTTCCCAAACAGCTGGCATCCACCGCCGAAGCAATGACTGCATTTATTGTGTTTCGTTTGCTCGCTCTGAGGCGCAAGTAATTTGATTATAGTCAGTGGCTTCTCCAAGTTTTTTTTAGTGATATTTAGTGCCAGGTTACTAGGAAGTGACGTTTTTGTTATCTATGACTCGTTGGATGGAAACGCTTCATTCGCAAATGTTTTTATGCAATATTCAGTTTTGCGCATAAGTTTAATTTGAATCTTTGAATGTAAACCTAGCTAATGAAAAGCATTCAGCACAACCAGTTTAATATGATTCAAACAAGTGATTCAACTGCCGATTCATTGTAGTCAATCAAAATCATACAGCGCGACCACTGAATCAGATTCCCGAACAAACGACTCTTATGAATGTGAGTGAATCAAACGCATACAGTTAACAACTTACGAATCAAATGACAATGTGTAGATTAATATGTTTATTTACATTCTTTCCTTACAGTTTTTGACTTGTTTTCTAGTGGAATCAGAAAAGAAAGCAAGCTGAAGTCTCAATGTTGAAACTCTAAATGAATTTAGAAAGATAGCTATGTATTCCCCTCCCACCCACTCCTGCAACATTTCAGCAAGATTCGAGCGCGATTATGCAACGCTACTCTCTTGTTTTGATCAAATTAAGCAACAGAATTATACAAATGCTCTGCGGCGCGGGGATTCATTATGTTCCCGTTCCACGATTAGATCTTTCCACAGCATCTTTCAGCGCAATTACCGATTCTTGCATCAAAAGGCCTCGTCTCTAGAGTCATGTCTTCATACGGGATGCATGCGGAGGGCGCGTACTTCAAAGCCAACGCAACTATTTGTGGTATTTAGTTGAGTCTCAGTGGGATTGTGCCCTCATTGACCCTTTTCATTCAGATGCACTGCTGCATTGCAGCACACAGTCTATTCTAGCGCGTTTGGGCTCGCTCCAAACTCTACATTGACAACCGTGCAGGTGACATGAGACTTCAGCAGGCAGGGAACACAATATGTTTGTCCCCGAGGCAATCGCAATCTTAAAAAGTGCTGCCAGCTGCTGACATCATGGCAAATGCATGTGTAAAGCTATGGTCATTGGCTTTGAGCATCTTCAGGCTTCGGTCTTGATTCAAACCCGTCACTGTCGTTCATTCAGGTTGAACTGCACACCGTGCACCGGTCGGTGTCCCAAACTGTGTACGGGGGTTAAGACGGTGGACTCTGTCACCGCCGCTCAAGCTCTGCGTGGCTGTACGGTGCTCAACGGCAGTCTGACCATCAAGATCAGCAAAGGAAGTGAGTATTGTGCATTCAAAATGCGAGCGTAAAGATCGTATTTACGTGCAGGTTGTCTTTTTTGTTGCAGTATTATTTTAAATTAATATTTTTAAGTAATATTCTTTTCATTTTTTATTTGTACATATTAAATATACAAATAAAATGGTTATTGTGCAAGTTTTTTATCTGATTGTCTTTTTTGTTGCAGTATTATTTTAAATTAATATTTTTAAGTAATATTCTTTTCATTTTTTATTTGTACATATAAAATATACAAATAAAATGGTTATTGTGCAAGTTTTTTTCCTTTCTGTAAGATTTACTTAATTAAATACAAAATGACACATATTATAATATATTTTAAATAAATTACATTTTATTATAAATAGAAAAAAATGTATACTTTTATGTTTATAAAAATAAAAAAGTATACTATATTTTTAATATTTTTTTTATTAGTTGAACATCATTAAAAATGCATTTATATTAATAACATAATAGCATTTTAAATAAATAGTATTAATTAGACAAACGCAAATATAAATATTAAATGTGTCCAACTATTAAACGCACAATATATTTTTAAGTAGCATAAAAATGTTTAAAACATCTCTTAAAAATATTTAAATTAAAGAAATATGTTGAAATGTTAATTACAGATTATAAATGATAGATACTGTACATATTGTATTATTTCATTGTAATATTTAAAACAATTCAATGCAATATTTATTTTGCCTTACATTTTTGTTAGTTTTCTAAATACTAAGAATGGTAATGTTTTATTTAACAAACAAGAAAAAAAGTTTGTGCAAACTTTTTGAACCTTAAGTGTTGCTTATTAAAATAATATTTTTTAGTCCTGTCAAACGATTCATCTTGATTAATAACATTCAAAATAAATGTTTTTGTTTACATAACGTGTGTGTGTACTGTTTATATTTATTATGTATGCATGTATATATTTAAGAAAAATATTTTGTATTTGTATATTAAATATATTTATATATAATAAATTATATAAACATATACATATTATAAATATTTATAAAAATATTTTTATGTGTGTATTTGTATATACATAATCAATATACACAGTACATACATGTATATTACATGATATTAGTCATTTCATACATTTAATATAATATGAGACAGAATATGAACCCAAATACATAGAATTCATGTAATGAGAAGCGTGACATTTAAAAAAAATGTTTTTATCTGATTGTTATTAATTGTTCATTTAAAAATTATGTAAATATAAGTTTTCATAAATGTATATACAAGTAAAAATGCTATTTTCTTTATATTTATAAAGATAAAATATAGTAAACAATATCGTAAATATTTGCACATTTACATTAATAACATAAAACATTTTAAATGAATTAAATATAAAAAATTATTCAAAATAAATGCCAAACGACCCCAAATATATAAAATAGGTATAAAATAAAGTATTTATTATGATATATTTTTTAAATAAAAAAAGTATTAAATAATAAATCAGTTATTCCATTGAGCATCATTATATAAAACCATTTGTATGCTCTGCTTGACCAATGCTTGAGTATTTCAAATAGTCATGTGATATATTTTTAGCACATCCAATAATATGCCTCTAAGTGTCAGTATGTGTATGTGTGGAGCATATGGAGACACGTCTTGTGTTCTTCAGACAATATCGCGGCCGAGCTGGAGTCGAGTCTGGGTCAGCTGGAGGAGATCACGGGCTATCTGAGCATCCGCAGAGCCTACGCTCTCGTCTCGCTCTCCTTCCTCCGCAAGCTGCGCGTCATCCGCGGAGAAACGCTGGAGAACGAGTAAGTAACCCGCCGCCGAGCTCTAGCGCCAAGCTTACAGCTCGCTTACTTCCCCGTTTTTGAACTTCGCAGGAACTTTTCTTTCAACGCCTTTGACAACCAGAACCTGCGACAGCTGTGGGACTGGCACAAGCACAACCTCACCATCGTCCGCGGCAGGATGTACTTCGGCTACAACTCCAAGCTCTGTAAGTCTGAGATCCTCCGGATGGAAGAAGTGACCGGGACCAAGGACCGGAAGAACGACATCAACATCCCGGCGTATGCGGACCTGGCCTTCTGTAAGACACGCCGCGCTTTTGGTTTCAGCGCAGCTTGAGTTTTACGTCAAACCAGATCTGATTATCAGTCCTCTCTTTCAGGTGAAAACCAAGTTCTTAATTTTACGCTAATCCGTACGATGTCCGACAAAATCCTGATTAAGTGGCAAGCGTTCTGGCCCTCGGACTTCAGAGACCTGCTGGGATTCATGGTCTTTTACAAGGAAGCGTGAGTGTTACGATTGCGTTAATATTTTCATGCTATTAACAGTAACATTTTATTTGTTTATTTATTTATTTTCATGTTTTTATTTTTAATTGATATTTGGTTGTATTTTGATTTATTAATGTTATTTTGTGCGCGATGATTCGTTTTATTTGTTTTCATTTGTATTTTAATACTAATATTGAAAAATAATTTCTGTTATTTAACTGTACTTAATATAAATGTTCTGTGTTATTTTGTGTGCATGCTTGGATTACAGCTACTTAAAATACTAACTTGAAATAATTAAAACACTGTGTTTTGATCATAATTACGATTGTATATGATTACATATATGTGTGTGTGTGCGTGTGTATATATCTCTGTATAGTATATAATTTTATACATTTGTTTATGTATTGCTAAACTGCTGCAACTTTCAAATATGTTAAAACGGTTAAACACCTACTTGTGTAAATGAGATCATCTAAGAGAGCATTGAAGCACTGTGTAAGATTTGTCTCTTTCTGTTCAGTCCTTATAAGAACGTGACTGAATACGACGGGCAGGATGCCTGTGGCTCTAACAGCTGGGCGATCGCAGACGTGGAGCCTCCTGAGCGCGGCTCCGAGGGCAAAGGCCAGGGCGAGCCGGGTCTCCTCATCATGCCTCTGAAGCCCTGGACCCAGTACGCCATCATGGTCAAAACCCAGCTCGCTGCCTCTGACGACCACCTCGTCCGCGGGGCCAAGAGCAAGATCATCTACGTCCGCACCAACGCCACCCGTAAGAAACGAACAGCAGCAGCTTCTTTCTAATATTTGATTCTTAAAGGGACAGTTCACCTAAAAAAAATCATCATTTACTCTTCATATTGATCCATACCGGTATGTTGAGCACAAAAGAAGACGTTTTGAAGAATGTTGGTCACCAAATAGATGGTCCCTATTGGCTTCCCTAGTATAAAAAAAACTAATTTTAGAATCATTATAAATAAGCACCATATTTTTAGTTTAAACAGCTCGCCATTCTCGCCTAAAAATCTCTAAATGTATATTTGGTGGTGGTATATTATACCATCATACATATAATAAAGGTTGGGTGAAAAAGCGTGTAAATTTTTAATACGTATATTTTTACAATAAAATATAATGGCTGTAATTGAATAGAATTTATTGTACATTTTTAAATAGTATAGATATACATGAATAAAATGTATATATTTATATGCATAAAAACACGTATTACTTTTCAATGTATGATTGTATTATATTTTCATGTACATTTATTTATAAAATAGTAAATTATGCAATTATAATAAAACTAAATATGTAATATATACATAACACAATAATATATATAAAATATAATTTTGTGTTTTGTTATCGTAATGTACATTATCATTTTGTTTGTTAAAGTGAATTATACATAGTAAAAAAAAAATTAATTTTATATAAGTAATATATATATTTATAGAATAAATGTATAAGTAAAAACGTATTTTGGATGCGATTAACTGTTTCACAGCACTAATTAGAATTATAAAATAATTATATGTATACAATTAATATATGATGTTATAATATCATACAATTTCACGTATAATGTTATATATATATATTATATATATATATATATATATATATATATATATATATATATATATATATATATATATATATATATATATATATATATGTGTGTGTGTGTGTGTGTGTGTGTGTGTGTGTGTGTGTGTGTGGGTTAAATATGAAATATGTTTATGTTAGGGATGTCAATCAATTACAGTTTTTAATTGCGATTAATCGCACACTTCGTGTAATTAAGCATAGACCATTTATTTTTTTTCAGATGTTTATTTTGTCATCATCCAGCAAAGTAAAACAAAAGATTGAAGGGTGATTCTCAAAATCTGTATTTTCTGCAGGCTTTTTCAAGATAAATTTAGATGTCTTTTCAAAAAAGGACACTTAACAAACTCCAAAAGGACACCAAAGGAGCGCATATAAGCAGATGTGAAAGAAAAACTAATCTGAATTTTATAGTACGTGTGCATGCAACAGCAAAGAGCCTTTTTAGATTTTAGAGAAGTCAAGTTGCGATACCGAACAGGACCACAAGGAGATGCCAAAATTAAAAAAAATAACCTAAAACAACCACCCACTGACTTCATATGTCTACTGTAGACAGATCCATTTATTATCATGTCAATGTACATCAATGTACGGACATGTCTGTTCTGTGCTGAAATGCAATGTGCGATCAGTCCGTCAAGAGACGCGCATAAAAAAAAATATATATATATATATATATATATAATATACATAAATGACATGTATAACTAATATTAATATATATATATATATATATATATATATATATATATATATATATATATATATATATATATATTAATATATATATATATATATATATATTAATATTAGTTATACATGTCATTTATGTGGTGCTTTGAAACACCCAGCGCAAACTTGAGAAAGACATATTGTGCTTTCGGTTTTAATTCATCGGTCAGATATACTGCCAAAGCAATGTCGCAAAACAGTGTTAAAGAGCTTTTCTGTTACAATGAGAAGTTTAAATATATTTTGGGTTCAACATGAAACTCTGGCGGGACAGATCAGACCGAGGCAGGCCGCCACAGTCCAGTTAATGAATGGGAAACAGTGTGTGTGTGTGTGTTAAGCAACAGTTTCTTCTCAGTTGTTGTGAATCCATCAGCCCCGTAGCGTGCTGTGAATGAAATGACTCGTGAAAGCTTGTTATCTGAGTACAGAAAGCTGATTCGTCTGTTTCTGACGTGTAACAGGACCCTCGGTACCACTGGACCCCATTTCCTGGTCCAACTCCTCCTCCGAGATCATTCTCAAGTGGAAACCGCCCTCCGACCCCAACGGAAACATCACCCACTACATCGTCTACTGCCAGAAGCAGGATGAGGACATCACGCACTACAAGTTCGACTACTGCCAGCAAGGTCCTGATCCATCAAAGCATCCGTAGGTCCAGACGTCCACAGCACAACTGCTTATTACGGTTATGTCCTCTTTCTCTTCAAACAGGGATGAAAGTGCCGTCCCATACGCCGACGCACCACGACATCGAGGAAGACCAGAAGTGGAACCAAACAGAGGTGTCCGACCCGAAGGGCCGCTGCTGCGCCTGTCCCAAAACAGAGACGCAGCTGAAGAAGGAGGCCGAAGAGACCGAGTTCCGCAAGACCTTCGAGAACTACCTTCATAACGAAGTGTTTGAGCCCAGGTACACAAGGCTTGTGAATAATGATATACCATAGATGGTAAATAATGGCATAAATATTTAAGGATTAATTTTAGATTTTAACATGATTTGTTTTAAAGGTATTTGTTTTATATTTTAATTTCAGTTTATTTTAGCTACATTTTTAATAATTGTCATTTTTTGTTATTTTATGAATATTACTATTTATGTTTAATTTATTTCAGGTTCGTTTTTATTTCTATTGGATTGGTTATTGATTATCGCTCTAATATTGAAGCTTGGAACATCAAGGGTCTATAGCGCCATCTTCTGGTTGATCAGTTAATTGCTTTGCATCGGCCACAATGCAGCTTATTCAGTTCAAGATTTTTTATTTGGTTTGGTAATAGTTTTTATTTATATTGTATTTTATACACATGTATTGAAAGTAATGAAATCAACGTAATTTAAGTAAAGATCTGGAAAGAAAATACGGCCTATTAATCCAATTAATCGGATGACAATTTTCAAAACACTAGAATCAAAGTTTTTTTTTTTTATTAATGATTTATAGTCTCAAAATTTACCTTAAAATATAAAAATATAATCTGGGAAATAACATAAAATAGAAGTAATATATTTACATGAGACAGAAGAATTTATACATGCTTGGGTTTAAATCAAAATATAAAAACAAAACAAAAAAACGTAATATCTCAGACTCATGTAATTTATTTAATTATTAAAATGTGTGTATATATATATATATACACACACACAATCTTGGAAATGATATTTGGCATCTTTATGCAGTTAATCATAAATAAAAATATTAAACTTGAATGCAAATATAACATGTTTGCCTCAAGTCTTGTAATGGAATTAATATTAATGCATATATTTCTTACTACTTCTTATCAGATCCTAAACATTTCCCATTATTCTCTGTGGCAGAAGTTATAAATAAAGCACATTACTCTGCTCTTCATTATTTGGCATTAGAACTAAAATCATTGGGTGTTTATTTTGGTCCAATGGCTCCGACTGAATCTCTGTCTTCACTGTTAACCCACAGACCCCACCGGCGGCGGCGCTCAGTTGGCGTGGCCAATGCTACTTTGCCTAATTTTGCAAGCACATCATCAAGCCTGCCCAAGTTTTTCACCACGTCCAGCCCAGAGAAGGAAGAGAGTCAGAAGATGGAATTCAGAGCTTACTCCAAAGAGTTCCTGGTAATCTCCAACCTGGTCCACTTCACCAGCTACCAGATCGAGATCCTGGCCTGCAACCATCCCTCGGATCTGAACCGCTGCAGCATGCCGACATACGTCAACGCCCGCACCCTGCCTGAACGTAAGACCGACGGACCACTCTTTTCTGTTCTTTTGGTTTGGATTCACCTTCTAATGTGTCATCTTCCATTTGTGTTCTTAGTAAAAGCTGACAACATCATTGGGAAAGTGACTCATGAATTTGTCCCCGATGAACCGGAATTTGTCTACATCAAATGGCAGGAGCCGAAAGCACCCAATGGCATGATCATACTGTACGAAGTCAAATACATGCGGATGTCAGAAAACTATGTAGGTGTTCAATTCATTCTAAGAAATTCATTTTAGCATTTTGTCTATATATTGTTGAATAAACATTTATTTAAACATTTATATTTTTAGATATAAAAAATAGACCTAAATGTATACAATAATTATTAGTCATTTATATTTTTGGGAAATAAATGTTTTTAGGTATTTTAAAACGTCAAATATATTTAATTCTTAATGTATTTAAATAAGTATGCATATATATGTATTTTAAAATATTGTACTATTATTATTATTATTATTTTAAAATTCATTTGTTCAAGAAGGTGTTTATATTTTTTTTTTATTTTTTCCTCAGGAGGATCAAATCTGTGTGTCCAGAATCGCTTATGAAAAAATGAATGGCTATCGATTACGGGTAGGGCATCCTGGGAATTACAGCGTGAGAATACGTGCCACTTCGCTGGCCAGCAACGGCTCCTGGACAGAGCCTGCATACTACTTTGTTCAAGACAGTAAGCTTCACTCATTTATTACTTTTTTTACTGTTGTTTTTGCCACTGTGGTCTCTAATATGCATGTTTTGCAGGGGACGTGAACATGAAAGTCATTATCGGCCCGCTTATCTGCTTCATTGTACTGCTGTTTGTGGCCAGTTCAGTCTTCGTTGTCCTTAAGAAGAAGTATGTGTTAGACACTCTCAAATAAATTCCTTATCTATCATCTAGACAATGCTCTCATTTATAAATACCTTTTCCCTCAGACAAACTGAAGGACCGACTGGTCCACTGATTGCTTCCTCGAACCCAGAATACTTAAGTGCAAATGATGGTAAGATATTATAGATGTAATCCACTTCATTAAAATGATAATGAAAGATTGTGAACTCATGTTATTGTCAATACGCTTGTGCTTATTTTAGCTAATATTTACCCCTTTAGTTTTATTTTGTAGCTTTCGATTAGAATTTTTGTTGTTGTTGTTGAAAGGCAAAAAAATAAATTCAAATATTCTTAAATTTCGAAAATGTGAATTTGCGTGTTTGTAGTGTACATCCCAGATGAATGGGAGGTGCTTCGGGAGAAGATCAACGTTATGAGAGAGCTCGGTCAGGGATCGTTTGGAATGGTGTATGAAGGCATTGCTAAAGACATCGTGAAGGGTGAACCGGAGACACGAGTGGCCGTTAAAACCGTAAACGAGTCGGCGAGCCTGCGCGAGAGGATTGAGTTCCTCAACGAGGCTTCGGTCATGAAAGCCTTCAACTGCCATCACGTGGTGAGTTAGGATACCCTGGAGAACTATAATAATCAAGGGAAAAACCACCTTGTCTAAATGTTCAATGTGTTCGCCTAGGTCCGCTTGCTCGGTGTGGTATCTAAGGGGCAACCGTCATTGGTCGTCATGGAACTGATGACGCACGGAGATCTGAAAAGCTACCTGCGAAGCCTGAGACCTGATTCAGAGGCAAGTCTTCATATTCCTAATGTAGAATGAGCCCAATCCCCAATCGTTGTATCCCGGACGAGCCCCCAATTTCATTGCACCTCACTTGAGGGTGTTATAGCAGTAAAATAGACCAAATGCTGTCATTTCATGATAAATAATACAGTTTTCCTTTATCTTAAAGGGCTGTATGAGTCTTAGAAACATCATAATCAATCGTTCACAGTAGCCTGTAGCTGTGACCATTGATTTCAATTGTTGTTGTTGTTGTTTTTAACAGAATAACCCAGGTCGCCCACCGCCAACCCTGAAGGAGATGATCCAAATGTCAGCTGAGATCGCAGACGGCATGGCGTACCTCAACGCTAAAAAGTTCGTCCACAGAGACCTCGCTGCCAGAAACTGCATGGTGGCTGAAGATTACACTGTGAAAATTGGAGGTAAGAAGCCCAGAATCATATTTCGTGTGAAACTCAGGTTTTGAAGGATGAAAAATCTTGATTTTGTTTTTTTGTTGTTGCAGATTTTGGTATGACGCGAGACATCTACGAGACTGATTACTATCGCAAGGGTGGAAAGGGCTTATTGCCTGTCAGATGGATGGCGCCAGAGTCCCTGAAAGATGGCGTCTTCACCGCTCACTCAGACTGCTGGTGGGTATATCTTGGTTTCTTTGTCATTTTTTTTCTAACCAGGTGTCTAGGATAACATTCAGATCCCCTCTAAGATGCTAGTCAAGAAGTGCTTTGCTAGTCCTTTTGGGTGTCCAGTCCTGTTCTTGGAGGGCCATTATCTTGCAGAGTTAAACAACCCTGAACCAGCTAATCAAGTTCTTCAGGATTACTATAAACTTCCAAGCAAGTGTGTTGAAGCTGGTTAAAACTGGCCCTCTAAGAGCAAGATTCTTGGGTTACAAGACAGAGGGTCCACCAAAATGAATACGCACCCCGCCTAATGAGCTGGCAGTGCTGTAATAAAAATTCTGTTGACTCTTAGGTCTTTCGGAGTGGTATTATGGGAGATCAGCACGCTTGCAGAGCAGCCTTACCAGGGACTGTCCAACGAGCAAGTGCTCAAGTTTGTCATGGATGGAGGCTACCTGGACAGACCGGAGAACTGTCCAGAGAGAATGTAAGTACAGCTGTAGAGATAAAACTTGCTAAGATCATATTAGACCATCATTTGTAGCTGGTTGACTGAGTATGTTTAGATGGCTTCGCAAGTTAAGAAACCGTTTGATGTACCTTTTTGGCTTCCAGTATCCAAATTTAGTTTTTTTTAGGTACCATATTTTCCGGACTATGTCACACTTTTTTTCATAGTTTTGCTTGTCCTGCGACTTATAGTCAGGTGCGACTTATTTATAAAAATTAATTTGACATGAACCAAGAGAAATGAACCAATAGAAAACATTACCGTCTCCAGCCGCGAGAGGACTCAAGATGCAGCTTCTTATAACAGTATCTTATTATTCGAATTGAATTTATTGATTAAATGTGAAAATGTGACAAGTGGAAAAAAAAACACATTCTTGTTTCTACATCCATCATGAAGACCCGTGGAGAATGAGGTTTATGTGGTTTAAGATGGTCTTCTCTCGCTCTAACTCTTCTCTCAGGCACAGCCTCATGCAGATGTGTTGGCAGTACAACCCGAAGATGCGGCCCACCTTCCTGGAGATCATCGAGATGATCAAGGAGGACCTGCATCCTACTTTCCAAGAGGTCTCCTTCTTCTACAGCGAGGAGAACAAAGCTCCTGAGAGCGAGGAGTTCGACATGGACTTCGAGAACATGGAGAGCATACCACTGGACCCCTCATCCTATTCCCAACGCGAGGAGAGCCTCAGTAGAGACAACGGCCCCTCGGTGGGCCTACGGGGCAATTACGAGGAGCACGTGCCCTATACGCATATGAACGGTGGAAAGAAAAACGGCCGAATTCTGTCTTTACCTAGATCTAGTCCGTCCTAACATTTGCTTCAGCTTTTTCTCTTCATTTTTTTTTTTTTTTTAAAGAAAAGTTTTTAAATGGCTTATTTTTGCAGAGGCCCTTAAAGATACAGATCTCAGGTCTTTTTTGTTGTCGTCGTTGTCGTTGTCGTTGTTGTTTCCGTCTAGACTTTGTCACTAGTATGGTTACAATGAAAACGGACGTTATTTCGCCCATCAACCGACACACACCAATCGCTTTCTGACACTTTTACACTTTTGCCAAGTTTCCAAGACAGTTTGGTTGGGCGGTGGGGAAAAGCAAACTGTGAACATGACTAAATCAACCAGAAAAGCTGCTTCGGCTACATCACCTCAAAGTCCACTTCCTTCTCCCTTGGATGCTTATTTCCTGTCTCTCTAATTTTTATTTTTTAAGTGGAAATCTTTTAAGATAGTGGCCTTTTATTAAGTGGCCTATAAAAAGAGAAGTGTCTATCAATGCTTGTGTTAATTTCTTTAGAACAATGACTTTACAGTGTGGAACTATGGGATGGCTTATATTCTTTTAGAACAAACCTTTGTTTTGTAGAGGAATGACTTTTATTTTGTCCTGGAGAATTCCTGAATTCACATAGATGATATTCACACGGTGTTCTTGTGAATGAGGTTTAATTTATTCGCTTTATTTTTTTTCTCTGAGCTTTTTACTCCTGTGTCCTTTTTACCGGCTGAAGGATATTTAACAGTTATGAATTGGACAAAAGAGTTCCTCAGACTGACCAATAGCTGCTGCTCTGATATATAGTGGGTATTTGATTTTATATATATATATATATATATATTTAAATATTGATTGGTATCAGTATTTTAAATATACTATTCACAACATCTGAACTTTTGTACATAATTCTAATGTCTTTTTCTAATGTCTTCGTCAGCTTTGCTTATACAATATTTTTTGCAACTGTCTCTTTTTATGAGCCGTTTATTTGTTTGTTTTGTTTTTTATAGCAAAAAGAAAATCTCATTAATTAACGTGCGAGTTGACTCACAGTGATGTTCCAGCGAACAGTGGGGAGCGTTTTTGGTTTGGCCTATATTCAACTGATTTCATTTCGTAATAATAATAATTAAATATTATTGTTATTATTATTTAAAAATACAAATAGTTGATTGCTCAATTCAAGGGAATAAACGTTAAAATTTTCTGTCCTAAATTGGATTTTGTAGGATGTTCCTCAGTTACATTTTTTGGGATTCCAAAAGCTGTAGTGGAGAATGTTTTGGGAATGTTATGGATTGTTTTTTTTGTTTTTTTTCCAGCAGGAAAATTTTCAGGTTTATTTAGTTAGTTACTTTACTGAGGGATTCTATGTTGTTCGTTTTTCGACAGCAGAAATATTAGACCTGGTAATATTTAAATTGGATAATTAAAACATTCCTGTAATTTATCCCCGATCAGGCTGTGGTATCTGTTAAAGTATCAAAGTGAGTGTAGTTCTCGCATGGCTTCACATAATAACGACGTTTACGCTCTAGTTCTGAGAAAGGGAAGTCTTAGAAGACCACAGGGAAAGTAAACTTCCTTATCTGTCAGAATAATGCCGCCTTTCCCCAAATAATCCTTTAAAGATAAAAAGCAGACAGTTTTCGTAGGCAGATGCTCAATTCCTCAACTTCGTGCCTTCTCCAATCGCCAGAGGCAAGAGAAATGGCGCTTTTACTGGATCTTGCTTGTCATCATCAAAAATGTGCACATTTCCTTTGTGTGCATGTATATTTGTGTGTATTTATATTTATTTGTGGGTAGTTTGGGAGGAAAACGACAGAACGAGGCTGAAATTCACACATAAGCTTTAGTTAGCGTGTTTGCCTAGTATTTTTTTTTTTTTTTACCGTAGCCTTTTAACGTAAATGTTCTCTTTCTTGGTCCCATTGGCTTAATTTTAAATGTACATAGCGGAATCGAAGAAATCAAACGTGCTTTTATCGTTTCTTGAACTATTACAATTTGTTTTTGTTTTTTTTAACTGTAGCAGTGAGCAGATTTTTTTCCTAAATAACAAGATAACCATATCTTTGAAAAGGCAAATATTGATATTTTATTTATTCTATAAACCTCATAATTATGTAAATCCCTGCTAACTTTTATTTCAATACTCTAAGGCGGGTAAAACTAGTCTTTTAGTTGTTTATTTTTTTGCTTAGAGAGTAACAGCTGGCGAGGTCACGAACGCAGTTGGTTTATTAGCGCTAATGTCTTTCTGTTGGTTGTTTGGACACAGTCTACCTCAGTATGTTGTTAGAAATGTTTTAGAGCCAAGTGCATCTCTCTTTAGCTGTTTGAATTTCTTTAACAGGCTTGTTTTGGGGCAGCAAAAACCATGTCCGCAATCCCAAATTCAGCCACTAGAGGTTCTGTCTTGCAATTATGATTACGGATCACTTCCCTTTACCTGATTTTAATTTTGGAGAAAGCTTAAAACCCAAAGATTCACTTTAACGGGTGATGTCTTTCTATCAAGTCATTTGAAATACGCAGAGCAGTTACGTTTATCCAAATGAAAAAAGAGTACGAAAAAGAGTATCACTAAGGTACAACCTTGAGTATGCGGGAAAACTGGTTTTTAATTTACGGTACATTGTTTGGCTCTGCTAATCTGAATGAGGTATTATAGTTTTATTTGTTTGTCTATTACATGAAGCACTTATTTGAATAATACAATATTTTTCGTAAAGCCACTTGTTAATTCGCAAACGTTTTAGTATGTGTGTTTTCTGTGATTTAAGCTCAAGTTAACCTTTGAAGTCAGTTCCTGAGAGACTACTGAATCACAGTTTGTTGCGCATAAATGGCCCAAAAACATTTTGCGAATTCTTTTTTTTTTAATGATTGCATATTATAATATTTCTGGCTATGTAGTTACAGTGGGCATAAAACCATTTGTGATTCACTAGGTGAAACGGCTCTTCTTCGCTCACTGCAGTATCTTACCGAACAAACTTTCTGATGCCCCGAGTTAAGTAGTTCCACATACAAAAACTTGTTACGTTTTTTTTTTCTTTTTGGTTTGCACCAAATGTGATTGTCAATGTCTTTTGTTTGTTCCATGTGTTTTCTACTGTGAAAATTTCTATCAATGCCATAGTTTATAGTAAACACGGACTTCACCTGCCTCTCCTTACACATGCTATCATAAATACTCTCGCGGACAATCCTATGTGCCATAGAAACGTTTTATTTTCCTCAGGGAGATGTGAGCGTTGGGTTTTGTTTATCGGAGGAGCGTCAGTTTTATCCACTGCTAGCTTAATCGTACGAGAAGAACGGATGGAAAACTGCAAAAACGATGCCTTTGGATGCCAGTCGTGCATCTCTAAAGCATTTCGCATCTTTCGTTGCCTCTCAATGGGTTTCGGGGAATAAATTGAGCGCCCCCTGGTGGATCCATAGTGCCTTGCACAAACCTAAGTATCCTCCAAGCCAAACCTGGCCAACAAACTCCCTGGAACGGATTGTTTTTCACCCAACATCCTCAAAATACTGGAGCCTATTGTACAGATTTCTCGACAGGTTAGCACATCTTTGGCTCAATGCTTGGCTCGGTTTTACTGTATTGTTATATGTGAATGATATTCTTTTATTTTTATTTTTAATTAAGCTGAACTTGTCTCTTCTTGGATATGCTAAGGCTTGCTTTGTGGCTTGACAAACCGCCTAATGTCGTACGATTGATTCACTGTTACCCAAAACAACAACTTTGGCAGCTCTAAATTGAGAGAATATAATTTTGATGAATGACCTTAACCTAGTAACAAAAACCCTAATGCGGTTTCCTACAGCAAGCTAGAAAAGCAGAACAGGTGGAGCGCAAGGCATTGTATGTATTTTATTGTTCTTAAAAGGAAAAAGTATTACACTTAGAGATATTAATTTCTATTTTTTTAGTCCAAATAGGGAGGGCAAATTCAATTACTTTTTTGACTGTAAACTTTTACTATTGGTGTACATTACGGAATTAACATTATCAATGTATATAGATTTCTTTTCGATTAAATTGTGATGTCTTTAGTTCATGGCATTACACTGTGATTCAGAGATATGAATGACATCGATTTTACTCTACAAACTGATCGGATGACGAACCGTTAAGAGGTTTGGCCTACAATGATGTTCTTTGTATGACATTGCATTGTTGTTTTTTTGTTTTGTTTTTTTGTTTTTTTATGTACAACTACTTGTTTGCCATCCAAGAAATAATTGCATATCCTTTGTCAGCATTTTGTATTTGTAAATTGTTACCCTTTTCTTTGTACAATACGGACAATTCCTCTACGTTCATGAAGGTGACCGTTTGAATAAACAATTGTTTTTCAATGTGAAAAACTGGAAAAGACCACTGCAGACTTTATTATAAGCTACAATGACGCAAAAAATAAAGATATCGTTGATATCTGAAATGATTGATAAGGAAGGTTGTTTCCGCCACGTTAAACAAAAAAGCAATATTTTAGTTTTTTTTCTTAAATTTCTGAGATTCTAAGATATAAACTCTCAATTCTGAGAACAATTATATTATAAATACTATATAAATTACTATATAATACTAAATAAATTCTGAATTGAGAAGTCCATTTTTGAAATGTAAACTTGATATTTTGAAAAAGAAAATCTGAAATGTGTGGAAAAAACATTTTGTCGGATTATAAACTCAGTTGTGAGAAACAATTCAGAATTGTGAGATAAAAAGTCAGAATTACGAAATACTAACGCAACAAATTACAAGATATAAGATATAAAATTAAAAGATTTGTAAGGTGTAAACTTCGAATTCAGACAGAAAAGTACAAATTTGCGAGATAAAACTTGGAATAGCTAGAAAAAAGTCCGAATTCTAAGTTTATATCCCGTAGTTCTGACTTTTTCCCTTAGAATTGTGAATTTATAACTTGCAATGTGAGTTAATAGTTTATTTTTTAAGCGGAAACGAGCTTCCATCGGTTACAGAGAACAACCTTGAATAAAAGCACCATGTCAGCCCCTGATACAGCATCAATTTCTTTTTTTTTCTTTTTTTTCGTATGTGTTAAATGTTTATTTCTTATGTAAATCAGACATCTTTTGGGGTCTTATATGTGATGGATGTTTCAGGTTTTCTGGCCCGTTTCAACATCAAATAATCAGCGCCCTTGTGTATTTTATTCAGCTGTTGTCCTGTACAATTTTCTGTTTAGTTGAACGTTTGATCATTTGGTTTGTTTCGTTTATCCCTGCTGTTTCGTTTTGTTTGTTTTCTGTTTTGCTTTTACCTCGGTGCACATAGACGATCCCCACAGCTGTTTTCCTGTCCCATCATTCACCATTACTGTAGAAAATGTTATTTAATCACCAACACACACCTTCCCATCAAAACTTTCCCCTCGCTGGTTGAATATGTGCCATTTACATTGCACATAGAAACCGCCTTCACTTATTTAACAAACCAACAAATCCATCAGACCAGGATCACACTGTGCCATGATTAACTAGTACGAATAGACAGCTTTAGTTTTTCAAGGAAAGCCAAGCAGTGACATGTACAGCAAATGTTGGAATGGAATGAAAATGAATCTTGCTGTGTGTAAATTATTCAACAATTAACTGTTTATATGAAATTTATGAATTAAAAATTATTGGGGGAAAAAAATGACTTGCAGTTGTGTCTGTTCCCAAGATAATAAATGCTTTTATTTGTACGTTTAAGAGATAAAGGCAACCGTCCTTAAATGCAAAAGAACAACCAAAAATTGCTTAATTTGGCTTAATTTTACAACATTTTCCCCCCAAAAAAGACCCATTTCCAATAAAACTAATTTTGTTGAATTAACACAGAAGACTGAAAAGATTATTTAATTGAGTGCATTTGGGATACAAGGCTATACAATCAGCATTAGAAAAGACAAAGGAATTTTTTTTTTATAAAATGTCATTTCCATCATCATTTCCATATCAGAAGATATGATCTGAAATGTGGTAAAAATGACACTGGTGGAAATGTTGATGATTTTTCAAAAAATTACAGAATTTTCCTGTTTATCATGTATTGAGCATATTTACTCCAGTATTTAATCACTGTAGGCTAAAAAAAGCAGTTCAAATCAGCACAGCTCTATTAACTTTTGATTTGAATAATGTGTTAGTAACTGTTAAGAGTAACACTTACTCTCGAAGTTTCTCAAACTGAATGCTTGCCTTGTTTATATACCATATTTATACATCTTTTAAACCATAAAAAGACACTCAAGTCTGTAGAGACTTTTTCATAAGAGGGCAGTAGTACAGTTAGATAGCAGGAAATGGCACGTTTTATCTCTAGTAGTCAGTAAAGTGTGAACAGCAGCTAGTTTAAGCAAAACAAGCTCTTCGAAGGGTTCCTTCACCACGTTAACCACCAACGCTTCTGCTCATCTCCTCCAAACGCCTGCACAAGTTGTGCACTCATTAGTATGGGAACTATGCAGTCATCACAGCATATGCACAAAAAGGCTGGGATTTCCTACAGTTTGAATTCAAGCATCCACCATCGACATGTTTTGATTGTAACACCTCTGAAAGAAGGGCCTCTGTGTGTGTGTGTGTGTGTGTGTGTGTTCATGTAAAGGCCATGTGTCTGCACTGAGTGTCAGTCTGAAGAGGAAGTTGTAGCAGTGCTGTGTGTTTCAGGCTGTGGTTAACGCAGCACTCTGCTCTTTTCAGAGCCAGAAAGCGGTGTGTTAGATTCAGAGAAGGACGTTTTTGCTAGTTGTGGATTGTTCTTTGTACTTCTGGATTGGGGTGAGTACGTAAAACATAGTTAATAGATGATGAAAATGCTAACTTTATATGATTTGAACTAAATCTGTGCCATTGTTCTGGTAAGGTATTGTGTTCTGCTGCTCTAGATAAGCTATCATGCAACCTTTAATGCATATAACCTTGAGTTTTTGAATGAAGGTTGGATGTTTTGTGCTACAGTATACGGACCCAACTTGAGCTCGACCAGATGGATTTCACTGCTGCTTTCATCCATTATTGCTTCACTGGTATCATTTAAGGAACTGCCTAAGCAGAAATGCAGTTCACAGTGGTGCAACTCAATGACTAAGTGTATAAAATCATACTTGTTGTTGGTTGGGTCTTCTTTTTCTTAAACCTGTTGTTTTTCAAGAGCAACCGTTATGATGCTAATTTCTTGTGTTTTCCACTTTCACTATTATACACTAGATCACGCACACCGTTATACATTTCATATGTGAAACGTACCATGGTTTAACTGGGTTTTTTGGGGCATGTGATGGTATTATACCATGTACCATAGTAAATGCTAGAGTACTTCCAAGAATGCCATGATATTTTTGACAGAACACTATGGTGGCTGCATAAATGTATCAGTTACACAATAACATGGTTTATACAGTATATTAGCCCCAAACGTAATTGGGTGTTTGAGCTACACATTTAAAATCAACAGTTTTACATTTTATTGCCATAATCTGAGATATTTCAGATAAGTAACAGTTTATTTTATTGTGACATATTAACATGTTGCATGTACTTGATTTAGTACACTCTAAAAAATGCTGGATTAAATAGGGTCAAACCTATTGGGTTGTTTTCAACCAACAGTTGGGTTAAATGTTTAATCCAACCATTGGGTTGTATTTAACCCAGCTTTTTTTACAGTTTAATAACAGTAAGTTATGCAAAATTACAAAAAGTCAACCCTAAACTTAGTAAGTAAATCTACTGAAGTTGAGTAATATTACTCAGTACTTATTTGCGTAATAGCATCTACACCTTAAAACAAAGCGGAACCAAAAAATGATATAGCGCCATTATTAGGGATTGATAGGAGATGAAAATATCTTTATATGGCAGGTTATTAAAGGGAGGAGTCTTAAAAAATAAGTGGCCTTGATGATGTTAGCAACAAAAAAAAAGGTTGTGTGAGGGGCAGAGCAAGTTGAACATTTCGATAAAAAGTTATTGAATGGGAGGAGTCTAAAAATAAGTAGCTTTGATGATGTCAGTGGAAAAGGAAAGTCGCTTGAGAGGCAGAGCAAGTTACGTTTTGATAAAAGATTACTGAAGGGGAGGATTTAATTAAGTGGTCTAATGATGTTATCAAAAATGAAGAGTCTTTTGGGGACGGAGCAAGTTGTTACGTTTAAAAAAAAAATGTTATTGAAGAGGAGTCTAAAGCTTAGTAACCTTGATCACGTCAGCAGGAAAATAAAGTCATTTGAGGGGCGAAGCATGTTGTTACTTTTTGATAGAAGGTTATTAAAGGGGAGGAATCAAAATATAAGTGGCCTTGATGTCAGCAGAAAAGGAAAAAAAGTTGTTTAAGGGGCGGAGCATGTTGTTCTGTTTTGATTAAAAGGTTATTGAAGGGGAGGAGTCTAAAAAACGTTTCCTTGGTAAAGAAAGACCTTTGAGGTGTGGAACAAGTTGAACGTTTTGAAAACAAAAAAAAAGTTATTGAAGAGGAGGAGTCTAAAAGTAGAGGCCTTGATGATGTCATCAGAAAAGGAAAGTCATTTGGGGGCGGAGCAAGTCATGTTTAAAAAAAATATATTGAAGAGGAGGAGTCTAAAATTAAGTAGCTTTGATAATGTCAGCAAAAAAAGAAAGTCTGTTGTGGGCCGGAGCAAACGGTTATGATTTGATTAGGTGGAGTGTCCAAATTTCTGAAGGCACAATACGGTGATATTTACCACCTGATTCCGTCACTCTGCCATTTTTTGTAGTATTAAACACACACACAATTTCCTCCCATTCAAATCAAGCGGTGCTTCCTTTCTCTCTTTTATTACTCCCTCTCTCTTTCTCTTTCCCACTGTGAGCCCCCACCACTGTGCCTCTTGACTTTGAATCATATGTTAGATAATCCCCAGCGGTTCCCTCCTCTGATCCGGCTGTGGGACTCTAGTTTCCCGATATCTTGGTCATTAACTCCTCTGGGAGAAATTCACACTGTCCACATGGCAGATCCACCTCTCCACAACTCCTGGCCCTTGTTCTCATGGATGAAACGATGGTCCTTCAAAAGAGGTAGAGGGCATGATTGGGTCTTTCTGGAACTCTAGCATCTTTCCTTTTTTTTTCCTGTGCTACTCTATTTGAAATAAAATATATAATTAAAATAAAATCTATAATTAATAAATAATTTTTTCTTATTTTATATATAATTGTAGTCTGTCAGTAGAATATTTCTGCTCTGAAAGTATGCCTAGTGTTTTATTTTGTTTTCTGAATTGGCCATGTGTTTTCAGAATTGTGCAGAATGGAGATTTTTTCCTTTCCTTTTTTGTCTTCAAATATAAATAGCTGAGGAGGTGTTTTGTTTGCTTGTGGTTGAGACTCTAACTGATGTTATGGTACATGCAGTTGCGGTCTGTCAGACCACCGGTGCTCAAGAGGTCCGGTCACATTGCTAACAGAATGAGCATTTGCATGCAGCTCCCATGACCAGACTATCTGTTAGCACATACAAAACCACATTTTCATACTTATCCGTTCGGTGTGATTGTGTCATTACTGTATTTTGAGATAAAAGACAGAATAACTGGAAACCACCAGACTCATAAACAGGAATTTTGGATTTGCATTTAAATTCTGAACCCAGGCGGTTAGCGTGTTACAGTATACTCTGAGACATGGTACTCATGCAAGTTTGATTCTGATGTGCAATTTCCTGATCCTATGTCATTTCCTCTCTTTGCTCTACTCTTCTTTAAAGAAAAAACAAGATAAAACAGAACCATATGCTCTTTTAGTATTTAGCCATTAGCACATTTGCTCTCAAACATTTCCTTATTCTGCTCCCCATCTTTCTCTTATTAATTTAGTTGTATGTCTATTATAGATAGATAGATAGATAGATAGATAGATAGATAGATAGATAGATAGATAGATAGATAGATAGATAGATTATTAGTGTACTTGAGTTTTTAAAATCATCTGTTGATGCTCCGAATGTTGCGTGCATTTTCAGAGAGTACCTCCTCTGATGGAGCTCTGAATTGCTTTACAGCTTTGGGGTTGCTCCTGTTATCCTCCTGGAAAAGCCCAAGACTCACATAACATAATTCTGCAAATTGCAATTGGCAAACCTTTAACTTCCTCCAGTGATCCGGCTACTCGAGTGGATGGCACGGTTTAGGCTATTTCGAGTCTGTTTCCTTTTACTTAGACCAAAACTAAACTTTGCATCTTAATAGAGTGTGTTTCCGACCTCAGATGGTGTGAGAAAAACAGATGTTTTCTGTGGTAGACCTACAGTAACCCTTGTAAAAGCTCAGAGGTACCTTTGTTTAAGTATTTATGTTGGAGCATATGGTAAGAAGCAGCAGCCATAAAAGGGTATTTGAACATTGACAACCATCATAGTGCTCTTATAGTTTACATATTACGTGTCTAATTTGGAGACAAACAACCTGCACTGCTCTCAGACTCTGTCATGCGTCTAGGGCCAAGATGATTTATGCCAGAAAGTACTGTACAGTTCATTCATCCATCGTTTAAGGACAGGCAGTTGGTGATGGAGAACAGTTCTGGATTGGACTTTGGTGTCTGGGTTTTGTCATAGTCTATATTATCATTGTCATAATCACCTGGAGTTTTGGAAAGGTCACTTAAGCAATTCCCCAGTAGTGGTGGGCCTTAATTTAACTCCAAAGGACGGTTCTTGAGAGTTGATGGAGAACATTAAGCCTGTATTTATAAAAATACAGGTTCTGCAATGGTTTTAGGGGGTCCTACAGTTGGTAATATGGTTCTCTTGATGGCTTTCTGAAGAACCTTGGGTCTCATATAGCATCAGGCTGGAGGCCATTATATACAAGCTATCAAATACAACCCAGGGTTTTGCTTCTGTAAACTAGTGCTTCCATTTTACATCAGATTAAGATATTCTGTTTACACGGAAATGTTTGCAGAATGCAGTAGCTATTTAGGGTATTTTAATTAGAGTATCCTGTCATACCGGCTCTCCAGACCCCTATCTCTATTATTGCAATGTCACAGGAATAAACATAATAGATATGATGTAATTAGATATCCAGAATGTCTCACCACTATTAATTTGTTTCGGTGCACAGCAACAGTGTTTGATAATACACCTGACCAAAAGCAACACTGTAAGTCTAAGATCAAGAGTTCACAATTGTGGATAATATTTCTTGCTAAATTCATGGTGGATTGTTTTGTGTTTCAGCCTCAGATTGCAAGCCATGCTCTCAACTTCGAGCACAGGTCTTGGCACCCAGCTCCTCCACATCCTTGTCCCCAACCTCCATCCCAGAAGACGTCTTCTTTAGCAGTTCACCTGAGGACAAGGTATTATAGGGTCTTAATGTAGGGTAAATGATGTTGACCCATGAATATATGGAAGTCGGCAAAATCAGTCCATCTGACTTGTTAATTATGTATATGCCTTTTTGAAGTTGTATCATAGCTTTGTGTGAGGAACAAACTGAAATTGAATTTAAAAGAGCTGTGTAATATCTCAAGGAGGGCCGGTGTCCTGCAGAGTTTAGCTCCAACTTACACACCTGCTTGGAAGTTTCAGGTATACCTATTAAGACCTTGTTTAGCAGGTTCGGGGGTGGTTATTAGCAATTGAGAACCACTGGCTTAGCCAGTGGCTCTTGCATCACACAAGAAGTTTACTGCATCCTCTTTCAGTCCATGAATGACACTAGTTGAGACTTACTTAGACTTCACATTATTATTCATGTGTCATGTGACCTTTTTGTTGTGATAAATCAACTGCCTATGGGTTTTTACATTCAGAGACATTTCTTGACTGAGAGCAAGGAGTGCAGCAGTGAAGAGGACCTTTTAGACCTCTGCTCTTCTCTGAGAGATTCAGAATATTTCAGAGACCTGCAACTTGGATCCACTGAACCACTGGACTCACAACTTCCAGTTTTAACTGCACCGGTTTCTGCCCCTTTGGTACCTCCTGCATGCACATCAGAAAGTGGATCTAGGCAGAATTCCACAGGGTTCAATACCCATCAACTTTTCCAGACGGCCGACACTATGATTTCCACTGGAGGGGAAGCCATGAAACGCTTGGCTTCTATCAGAAACTCAGGACAGAAGGAATTCCAGGATTATTCGGAATCCGATCAAGATGAGGACTCGGACACAGATAACTTTCCTATATTGGTTCGATCCATGTCCACGTCACGTAGACACAGCTGGGAAGTGCCAGTGTCGCCATTTGACATGGGAAGAAGGTAAGACTTATTCTTTCAGTGGTCCCAAATAAAAATGTATAAAAATGTCAGTGCCATAACTAACTGTGATGTTAGAAAGTCTTTGAGCAGTACATGAATTCTGTCTGGTCACAATGATGTATGTGTGTCTGTAAACATTGTTATGTTGTGTAGATTCAGTCTAGACACAAACGGCATTGACAGTGATGGGGAAAGAGAGGTACACTGTTTGGCCAAAAGTCCCCATCTACCATCTTCCTCCTTCTCCGAAAGCTCAGTGGAAGAAACCACCAGCGCTGCGGAAAGTGAAATACCCCAAACACAAGTAACTGTCCTTATTGCAATCTCGGTTTTAATATGACCAGAACAAGACTTTCAGTCAGCTCTATAAACCACACTCTGGCTCCTGGAGGGCTGCCATCCTGCAGGCTTTAACTCCAACCCTAATTAATCAAACCTGAACCAGCTAATCAAGTTGTTCAGGATTACTTGAAAATAATGTGTGTTGGAGAGTTGGAGTCGAATTCTAGCCAGAAGGTAGCACTCAAGGAGCAGGGTTGGCTTCCTATATCATAACTCTTATTGATAACATTTTCCCATGCTTTGGTTTTAATGACAGAAGCCAACCACAACAGAAAAGACAATATATTCCAGATCTGAGATCCTTGCGACTGATGAAAAATCCCAAGCTGATAGAGTCTCCCGCATACTGGAGACTTCTAAGCAGGCTGCCAGAGTGGCTGGAGGTTAGTGAAATCATTCTCCAATTAGGCAGAAAACTCCAGTCAGGTTCTCATGAGATCTAGCTCTGCAGCAATCAGATAAATCCAATGCTGATTCTGTCAGGAGGAATTCTTAGCTCAAAAGCAGCAAAACGCACATTTTACCATTTAAAGTCTTGCAAGGAGACCTTCTCTATTCGATAGTTCTTTAAACAAACTTTGTTCTGGTACTTTCAAAAACCCAGAAACGGAACTTTCTGAACATCCAGGGAACTATATAGAAACTTTATAGTTCTATATAGAACCCTTTACAGCCATATATATATATATTTTGCTTAGAAAACTGATCTTAAAGTGCTACAAAGAACAACAGAATACATGTAATTCTGACTTGTGTTGCTTTGGAATTCCAGAAGAAGAGCAAGGGTCAGAAGAGGGGCTGCAGTCAGAGGAAGGACGGAGTCATGTGTAAGATTTCACATCTTTGTTTTGTTTAAGAGCACCATGGCAAGGTTATTTTGAGTCAGTGAAGTTACATAATTCTGAAGGATTACTGAAGGACCTTGGAATCTGTCAAGACTATCAAGAAGCTTTCATGATGGCTTACTGGAATGCATTTAGCATATAGCTGGATTAGCAAGACCAGTACTGTATAAATAGCTGAATCGGGGTCCTGTTTTATCTGCATAAAACTATTAGTCCTCAAAATGTGTATATGCTAATTATTCTAATAACAAACACAACCAAGTATAGATTTCAGTCCTATTTATGTATTTCCTGTTGCAGGGTGGGGCATATCGAAAGACTTCTTCCTTATCTTAATTAGCCAATAGTTGTTCGCAACTGCAGCTAGTATTTGGGGAGGGGCATTCTCATTCTTGAAAGCCATCTGATTGGACAAGTATGCAGTGCAGGATGATGTCATCAAAATTTTGGGTCTGTTTTCTTGAAAGAGACTTACATTTTAATTGATCGACTTTTAAAGCATGCTAGCGTATAGCTTGGCCTAAAGGCTAATAGATAGGAACTAAAGGGAGAAATCTAGATGAACTGATCTAAACAAAAATGTGTGATTTGATTGTATCCCACCATGGATGTGGTCTGCCCGTGAACAAGGCAGTAGATTTTTTGATGGTTTTATTTGGACAGCGGCCCACCGTGTGCCCTGCCACTGCCACACACACTTAGCCTCAGTGTCTTGTTTGTCTCAGGCTGATGGTACAGAATGTTCTGCAGGAGCTAAAGCAGTATCATGGGTAAGTAAACAGTGTGAAGGAGCCTGTCGTGCTCGCCTACAGACTAACAGAGTGGCCCACGTTTGGTTTTCAGGCCCGAAATAGAAAGCATTGTTTCTCACTTGGCTATCTTGAACATGTTGTGTATGTTTGCTTATATTTATGCAGCATTTTTTCTTCTGTGTTTACAACTCTTGCTGTATTTTTAAACCTGGTGGGGCTTTTCCTGGTTAGGACGTACTTGTTTTATCTCAAAACCTGCATTAGAAAACAAAGCATGCTTTTAACAAGGTCATGACACATGTGCACAGTAACTGACGCTTCTAACAGCAGACTAGCAACAGGGTATGTTCGGAATGGAAAACTAGAGTGCATACTTGCATTTGTACATTACAAAGTAGTGTACTACACTATACACTAGAGAGACAAGAGATGTTAAAAATTGAGGCTGATGCAGTTGACACTCTTAAAGCTGAAGGTTTATTTAAACATGTTGCATTGTGGGTTGCAGAACATTTGCATACTGCAGAAATAATATGGTAATATTCTATTCCGAGCATAAAAATGGATACAAGCATGCTGCTTACTGCATTCTGAGCACTATTTATTAATGTTTACAGCATGATATGTTTAAGCAGTAGTATGCACATTGTCATATCACCTCAACATGTTGCATGTACTTTATATATATATATATTTTTTTTTTTTTGCTGAAAGTTTTTGTATTATGGTTTTAAATTTAAAGTCCAATCAAACAGGTCAAGTATGCAGTAAAGAGGTAAAAATGCATTTGAGAATCAATCGGTAGTATGGAAGGTTGACAGTTTGGCAAAATAGTACGTTATCCAGATACTGCATACTGTAAAAACAATAAGGTTATGGTAGTTTGCATTACAAACATATCCAGCATAATTTTGTAGAGAGGCAAATTGCCAGTGGAGAGTCTTGTACTGAATTTATACTAATCTGATCATGATTATCTTGGACTTTCCTCAGAGCTAAACACAGAACTTCAAGCACAGAAAAAAAGGAGGCGGCAGGGAATTTCACATGGTACGAGTTTCTTGCCATTGAGTAAGTCATTGACCTTTTTATGTTGTTATTTATATGATAATCACATTGACATACTCTTGTTCTTTTGAATTTTAAACTGGTTTGATGTGTTTCGTAGAAATGATGAAGAAGAGGAGGACAGACCAGAGCATCCGGAAAAACGCACCAAAGTCAAGCGGACTCTGAGCTCACTGAGGAACCGCGTGACTGGATCCTTCAACAAAGACAAAGTAATCACACACATGCTGTCATCACTCATTCTCGCCTGGACTGTGGGAAAAAAAAAACATGTCCATTTCTACTGAACTTCGCAGCAACTTCTGCACCTCTGCAACTTCCTCCTTTTCTTAAATGTAGAGAGACACTAAGCTCGCCCATGCAGACTACTGGGGAAGTTCTGACCTGATCTTTGAACTAGACAATGTGCCAATTGTATACTGTCTTTTAAAAAATAAAATGCGCAAGTTAATTAATCAATCAAATTGTTTTTAAAACAGAGATCAGCTGATACAGATATTATTGATTATTTTGATTATATAGCTGATATGTTAAAAATGTTAGTGTTAGTCTATTTTTAGGACTTATATATATATATATATATATATATATATATATATGCTTTTCCTATATTAGTTCAGCAAAATAAGTGAGTAAAATGTTTATGTAATGCACACAAAAATTTTTACATTTGATGGAAAATGAATAAAAAAAATTATAAACCATTTTAGCATCAGTCCCCACTCTAACATATAATTAAATTAAATGTTAAAAAAGAATGAAGATATTAATAAAATTCTATATATATTTCATTGATTTAATTTTTTTATCATAGTAATGATAATAAGGGGGAATAAAAAATATAATAGTAATTTAAAACATTTTTATCTATCCCTCCTCTTCCCTATAATTACACTTCTTAATATAAATTAAATTAAATAATTACATTCAAATTCAGCAAAAATCACATTCACTAAAACAAATGTACTTTATGCTTTCTACTTTGTTTTCTACTATGTTTTCTATTTTGTTTTTTTTAGTGCGGTCAAACAATTAGTCACGATTAATCGCATCCAAAATAAGTTTTTTATATATATATAAATACACACACATACATGTATATATTTTTAAATATTTATGTGTGTATATATTCTCATATTCATATGTCATTATAACATATTTTCCTCAAAAATATACATGCATGAGTGTGTATTTGCATATACACAATACATTTACAGAGTTCACACACACATATTATGTAAACAAAAACTTTTATTTTGGATGCGATTAACCGCGATTAATCGTTTGACCGCACTAGTTTAATAATAAAGAAAAACCTTAAATATATCCCTAAATTTATCCAGCCTTACCTAAAATTAAGTTAAACATTATTGAATAATTACATTAAAATTCATCATGAATTATATTACATGAAACAAATAGTGGTGTGTGCTCTGTGCAATTTATATTTGAAAAATGTTTTTTGTTTGTTTATTTTTGTAAATAAAATAAAATAGTATGTATAATTATGCATATCAACAAAATCATATATAATTATTTATTAAATTTATATTTTGCTGAACTTTTGCTTTACTTTTAGGTTTTTAGGCTGTCTTTTTGCTATCAGAACTATCAGAAGGTAACAACACGACCCTTGATTTTCAGGGTAAGACCAGAGACAAAGAGCAGCAGAAAGAGAAAAACAGAGAGAGAGAGAAAGAGAAAGAGTTGCACGAGCGTGAGAAAGTGCATCGGCGCAGCGTGAGCGGCCACCAGCTCGTGCTCGGCTCGTTCTCCACCTGGGCGACATGTTCACTGTGCACCAAGACCCTTCAGAGGAAGCAAGGCCTGCAGTGTTTGAGTGAGTAACACACGGCCACAAACACAAACTCGCACCTGCCCCACCACAGCGCATGTCACATTCAACCCCAGGCTGCTGCTGCTGACATATATTAAAGACATGTATATATAATATAAAACATAAATGTATATTGTCTATATTTCTTAAATATATACTCTGTGTGTGTAATTACATATGCATAAAAATATACACATACATAGATAAATAAATAACGTCTAGCCCTGGTCTTCTCTAAACTAAATTAAATTAAAGAAGCATTGTGTAGGTTCTGAAATTTCTAACTGTTACTGACACCAGTGGCCGTTAGAGGAACTGCAGCCAGTCTCATGCTCGTTCTCAGTGCGCATGCTCTTTTTTTTTTTTTTTACTTACGAGGAGTGTCCGTGGGTGTCTGAATTGTGCTGGAGGCTGGTCGCTTCTTTCCATCCGCAGAGTCCATTTGAAAACACTATTGCCGCTGCTTACTATAATGGCTGGCGTGCCGTACGGTTGTAAGCCCAAGTAGACGAGAACGCGCATGACGTCACATTTTGTGAATTTTCGCGCCAATTCGGGCCCGACTCCTCCACACACAATTGAGCCTACAGGCTGATAGAGGCAACCGTGGTGGACAGTCGAGGTGTCATTCTTTTTTTTACGTCATGGTTGGCTCATACATGTACAAATGAAAACTCTATCTTAAACATTTTTTTTAAGTAAAAACCTCCACATAGTTCCTTTAAATACAAATATAAATAAATGAATAACGTCTAGCCCTGGCCTTCTTTAAACTGAATTAAATATAGATATATATATATATATATATATATATATATAAAGACGATGGGGACTGGAGTTGTTTTTGTGTCCTACTTAAGAGAAAAGTTGACATAGGTTTGAAAGGCTATAATATTCATGTTCAAGAGATCTGTCAAGAATCAGTGATATACAAGACTTCCTGATTTGTAATTGAGCACCACATTGGTGTTTACCATTAGCGTCACTTCAAGTCAAGTCACAAGTAGTCTCAGTTAGTCCCTGAAGATGCTTATTTGGAAACTAGGTGTTCATTTGTTGACTGTTTATTTCCCTATTTTAGGAAACCTTCTTTTTATACTCAGTGCTTTGTCAATGTTGGCTGGCCAAGAGACTTTAGAAAAAAGGAGAAACAAAAGTGTTGCTGTATTTAATTTGTTTGTTATGCTTTGTTACTTCAAGGCACTTAATGCTGTAGGAAATCCCCTCATATTCTATTCTTTAAAAATAAGAACTTAAAAAAAATTTTTTTAGAGTACTTACATTTTTGCATATTTCCATCTTAATTTGTGTTCTTTGAATCTTATTTATTTATTTATATTCATATTTGTTGGTATGTGTGGTGTGTCCTGGACAGTGACTCATATCATGTGTTTATTCAGAGTGACAGAAGCACGCTCATCAAGTCCAAGATGTAAATTTAAAGCCATTTGGCGGCGACTGGGAAATATTATATATGATTCTTTGCATGACACTGCTTATTAAACAAGTCACGCTGATGTATTTCCTTAGGCTTCAGAGGAGGGATTCTCTCTTTAAACAGTCATGATCATTCACCAGTTCAGGTTTATTACAGAAGACATAAAGTAATCACTAGTTTGACTTTGAAATATTACACTAGACAACTAATGCACCATCAAATGCCTTTAACTGACTTCTGATGGATGTTATAACAGTGGAAATGTATGGCAGCTATATGTTTATTTTGCATTTTATATTCATACTATAGCATGAAAAAAGTCTTTTTTTTTTAGAAATTAACAAAAACTATACAAGGATCACATTGGATCAATATTTATTTATTTACTTGTTTGTTTGCTTGTTTACACTTAAATAATAACCCTATATTTATTTGTAATTTTTTTTAAACCATATTTTAGTGATCTATATTGGTAGATAGAATGATAGTATATTTATATATTTATATTTTATGTGTGTTTAGTAATTAATATTTATATTAAAACATAGTTCTATGTGTATTTTTTAGTTTTCATAATTTTTCCTTTTTTAAGTTCTTATCTACATTGGTGAATTAATACAATGGATGGTTGGCTAAATATATATATATTTTTTTTTTAAACTACATTTTTAGAAACTGTAACTTGTTTTTAAAATCTTATCCAGTCATGGTTAATGGAAATGTCTAAACATATATGCATGTTGATATTTATAATTTATATATTCTAGAAAAAGTTAATCCCCAAAACCCTGCATGGGTAACATTTATTCATTTAATTTATGTGTCTATTCATTTGTTCGTTTGTTTGTTTACACACATACAAACAATTCCTTTGTTTATAAATCTTCCCCTTTTTTACAGTTATCTTTTTGTGAATGGACGGGTGAACAGATTTTCATTAATGATTAATTAAAATATATGAAGATATATAGAAGATTCAAATTCTGAAATATATTTTTTTATATATTTTATCTATCTGTCCGTCCATCCATCCATCCATCTATCTATCTATCTATCTATCTATCTATCTATCTATCTATCTATCTATCTATCTATCTATCTATCTATCTATCTATCTATCTGTCTATCTATCTATCTGTCTGTCTGTCTGTCTGTCTGTCTGTCTGTCTGTCTGTCTGTCTGTCTGTCTGTCCGTCCGTCCGTCCGTCCGTCCGTCCGTCCGTCCGTCCGTCCATATATATATATATATATTTATTTATTTATTAATTTTTTGACTCACAAGTCGCAAACATATTGAAAATCCACTGTAAAATCGCGCCTGTCTCTTTAAATGTGGGACTCGGTGAACCTGTGGAATGCGCCTCATGTCCCATAATCCCGCGCGGCGCAGTGCTGGGACAATCCGTCACTCTACATCCAGCGGTCGCGATTGGCGCTGCTGTTTTTAGGTTGCCAGGTGATGTGTTTTGTGTTTTTGTGCGGCTGTCAGAGAGCCCAGAGTGATGTCTGAGGTGACGAGCTCGTGACAGGCGTCCACAGCGTCATCAACGGTGAGTTTGTTCAGAGCAACAGGTGTTTGCTAACAGAGCTAATCAACACCGACCCGCTAAAACACGCTCAAACTCTACAGACGTCGCGTAGGGAAATGTTCAGCTACAGGTGGCTCTTTTTATCCTTATAACTGACGATTGTTCAGTTGCTGGCCGTTGTGTTGAGTTAGATTGGCTAGTCGAGCAGGTCAGTGTTGTGCAGGACTTCAGGAGCTTCAGACCATTGATGTTTCAGACACATTTAATTATTCATCATAGACGTCCATTTTTGCTAATTACAGTACATTAGGTTGATTGTGTGTAGCAACAACTTTTAACACATAAGTTAAACATTACAACATCAGACCCAGCTAATCAATAATAATAACGTCAAGGTACTACTTGAATGTGTTGCTATGGTGTTCTGGTTCGTTGTTATGTGGTTGCTAGGGTGTAATAATGGTTTATATATTAACATGAAATATTGCGTTATACGTTCATTATTATTATTTTTGCATATTATTTTTTTAAGTGATATTATATTATGTTAAGTTATATTATTGTATTTAAGTTTTTGTTTACAATGCAGATTTTTTGTTTCTGCTATAACAAAGATATAGACCTGATTTTAAGTCAATGATTGTTATACTATATCAATGGACAATAAACTTTTTAAAATGATTATTGTCATTATTCCATTGTAAATCTGAAAAAAATATTACCCCACATTTTTTTTTATCTGAAAATAAACAAATAAATAACAAGCAAACAGTGAATAGTAATAGTGATGCTTGACTTAATAAATATGATTTAAATTTAAAATCGAGCATTTTATTAGACAACAGTTTGTTGAATATTACCTCCTGTCTTATCAGTGGTTAAAGAGGTCATATGACGTTGCTAAAAAGAACATTATTTAGTGTAATGCAATGTGTTTATGTGGTTAAAAAACACATTATTTTCCACATAATGTACATTATTGTTTCTCCTTTATGCTCCGCCTTCCTGAAACATGTCGATTTTTACAAAGCTCATCGTTCTGAAAAGCGAGGTGTGCTCTGATTGGCCAGCTATTCAGAGTGTTATGATTGGCAGAATACCTCAAGCGTGTGACGGAAAAGTTTCACCCCTCACCATACCGTGATGCCGTGTCTCGGTGTGACACGAGAAAACCAATAAAACCCATTAAAAAGGAGACAGATTATAATGACTTATCCCTTATCCACTGATTTGATCCACTGACGTGTCCTCTTTTGGAAGCCCAAACAAAGTAGTTCTGCTTTCACAATGAAACACACAGCGTCTACTAGACATGGCAGCAGCAGCAATAGTGAGAATAAAAGCTCCGCCTTCTTTCTTTGCATAAACATTTGGGTGGTGTTATGCAGATCTTCCCACACAGTGATGTAGACATGTGGGGGCGTGTTTAAACGAGACGTTTTAGGGGGTGTGGACAAGTCTTAACTTTTATAGAGAATATCTCTTTGGGTTTGAGACTTTAGTCATTGCAACTTTAGGGATCTAATTTATTCATGAACAGCTTGTAACACTCCAAAAAGAAAGGAAGACTTGAAATCGCATCATATGACCCCTTTAACTCAGTCTTGCATTGTTCAGAAGATTGTTATTCTGTGACAGAAGCTGGAAGCAACAAATATGAGTCATTTAAAACTCAAGAGTTTGTTTCATTGTTCTTGACCGTGTGATTCTTGTGGTTTTGTGGACATGTCTGTGGAGGAATAGTGTAGTTTGGATGACGGTGCTGTCCTAAGCCGGACGGTCACATGATGTTAATTGCGTTCATCCAGATTCTCCTCCTCCGCATGCCTGAGTGCGGTCAGGTGCACCGTCCCGTCGGCTCCGCTGGAGCTGTGCTTTGATGACCCAGGCTCAGGGCGGGAGATAAATAACACTCGGCCCATGTTCACATTCCAGCGGGCGGATCATGTGATGTGAAGATAACAGGATTATCCTCTCGTCGAGCGACTTCTAGTTCCTGTTCCGTTTTCAGCTGTATATTACGTTCCAGAAAGTCATTAGACCTTTGTTTGATCTTGACATTGAGCTGAAAGTGCTCTGAATAAAACCTTTCTCTGGAGTTCCTTAATGTTGGTCATAGGCAGAAGTGTTTTATTTCCGTTTCATTACTAACTAAGAATTAGAGGGGTTTGCTGAACTGCAAAATTTAGCAATTAACTGGAACTTATTTAGATGTAATCTGCTAGTTTTATTTTATGTTATTTTTATGTTATTGTGTTAGCAGCGTAAGGTTGTGGGTTCGATACCCAGGGAACACGTTAGGTAAAAGCTGTTAGCCTGAATGCACTGTAAGTCGTTTTTGATAAAATCATCTGCTAAATGCATACATTTAACTTATTTTACTTTTTAATGTTATCATTCCCCTCAAAATGAAAATAATATTATTTAATTATTTTAAGTAAAAAATATGAAAGTTCTGACTATATATATATATATACACACACACAGTATATATATATATATATATATATATATATATATAATTATTATTATTTATTAACACAATGACTATTAAAGTATAGAGCTCAACTACGATTAAATTGTATTATTGTTATTAGGTTCATTTTTGTGTGTGATAACTGCTATGGAGGATAGTTGTTGTTGTTGTTTTTTACTTTTGTTTTGTGTATTAATTTGTGTGCATTATTAATATTCCAATAAAGTAACATTATTGTCTAATATATAATTAAGGCCATGATTATGTCTGATAACTGATGGAGATTATGATTATTATTACTAGATAATTTTTGTGTCTGATAACTTGGATTTAAATTTTTTTACTTGTTTTATTTGTAATTATATTATGCATTATGAATACTCTAGTATAATTCTACTATTATAATATTATTATCTAATATAATTGATGCCATGTTTATGTCTGATAACTGGTATGGACAATGGATATTGTTTTTAATTTACTTCTGTTTTATTTGTATTAATTTGTGTACATTATTAATATTCTAATATAATAATTTGAACATAACAGTATTATTATCTAATATAATTAATGCCATGTTCATGTCCGATAAATGATATGGTTAACAGAAGTTAAGTTTCTTTTTTTTTACTTCTGTTTTTTTGTTTATTTGCTTGTTTATTTATTTCTATTTTTTTGACTCAATAACTAAATGGTATTTATGATAATTATACAAACAAGACTTATGAATTATTTAATTATGAATATTTTAATAACAAATAATAATAAAAAGTAATTGTAACAGTAATAATAATTATTATTATTCATACCACTGTTTATGACGAGTTGTTTCATGATCTAAATTATGCAGTGATCAAATTTATATTCATCTTTGTTTTGAGCTTTTTAATTAATCTACACATTTCTTACACAAGTATGAATGATTGTTATTTGGTTGTTGAGTAATTATTCAAGCAGCGAGCTCTGGCTAGATGCTAGCAATTAGCATAAACTGGAGGGACATTTTTATTTTTGAGAGCATTGTACTGGAAAAAAAATTTGAGAAGCCCTTGCGAACTGGATGAGAAAGAATTAGCCTAAAGTACACTTAAATGTATACGTCTAGTGGAGATTCAGCATTTATGGTAGCTTTTCTATAAACGTTCTCAAAGCAAATAGTCATGCACTATTGGATTTTATGGTAGATATTTGTCAGTTTTCATGTTTCTATGGAATCAAGTGTCTTAAAGTTATGTTGCATGACGTGAAGTGTGTCAGATGTCAGTGTTTTCTGCTCTGGAGGTCCTGTCAAGCAGCAGGCATCGATCTGAGCCTCAGTTTGCTGTGTCTCTAATGAGGTTTGTGCCTAAATGGATGAATCGGTCACTTTGTGGTGTGAAATGTGGAAAATGGCCCGCAGGGATGTAGCAGAGGTCTTTTGAATGGATAATAAAGCACTTCTGAAGCTCTTTACCCCTGATAAACCTGCACAGATAGTTGGTTTGCTTGTTTTATCAAATCTCTTTGTTGCAGCGTTATGGAAAAAAACACTTGTTTCATATCTGGTTATGCTTTTAAATACAAATATCTCCCAGATTTATTAGTGCGTTTTGACTGTTACTTCTTTGATATTCTTTTACAATGAAAGCAGCATTGTGAAACATTAACTGTCCCATAGTGTTGCGACATCCGCCCTGTTCTTCAAGTCCTCTCCTTCACATGTAAATTCAGTTTATGGGACAGTCTGATAAACTGGTTTCGATAAGTAAAGCACTAACCTGTCCCTCTCTCCACCGCTTTGATCTGTGTTTGGACGTCAGACTGCGCCGTCAACGTCCACAAGAGCTGCAAGAACCTGCTGCCCGAGTGTAGCAGCAAAAACAAGGTAAGATTCGTTCACATTAAGACTTTGTTGAACAGACTTCACTCTGTTTGTTTGAATCAAATGAATTAGGTTCCTTCAGAAGATAAAAGAGTTTATCTTTGTTCAAAGGAGTGGCAGGGTGTGGTTTGTTGTAAATGATAAACTAAGCTGGTCACCGTGTTAGTAAAAACATGTTTGTTTGTTTTTCGCAGACAAAAGACTCGCCGCAGAAGACATCAAACGCTGCTTCTCAGTCACATAGTCAAGGTAAGCAGTTCTTAGCCACTAGTTTTCATTTTTTTGTGCGTGTGTTGTATTTGATGCTCTTTGATTTGATGATCAAATCAGGGTTTGTTTGCTCATCCGATGACATGTTGATGCCAAAGACTTTGTGAAACAGTTTTGTGGTAAATGTTTGTATGTGATACTGAAAGTCAAGTCGCTGTTGAAAACACAACAATGGGGGTTAATTTGAATTTGTTTAATGGGGTGTTCATTTATTTAAACGACACTGTGGTTATCTGAATTGTTTTCACAGCAATTGAAACTAGTTATTTACACTAAATATCACCAATGAATCAGACGACTTAGTAATTAATGATAGAATTTGATTTTATATATATATATATTAGACAAAACATCTAATATGTGGAAATAGATCTGTGCATTAGTGTGAATGCAGTCTATTAAAGCTGCCAGTGTGTATGACTATAATCAAATGGCAATAATACTGAAGAAAAACATTACTATGATCATTTGGAAACTTAAAGCACTCTTGATACTGAAAGTGCTTTTTGTTTATCACCTGTAATTGTCTTTTTCCTTCTTTATTACTTTATATTCGCTTGTATTTTTTGAAGCTGTGTTAACTTTAATTCTTAACAATAATAGATATGAATGAATGAATTAATGTTATTAATTTAAGTAGCCTGCTTATATAATTGAATAAAAATGTACAAAATAAATTTGATATAATCGTGATGATTCGTGACATAATTGTAATCGAATTGAATCATGAATCCAGTGCTGATTCGCACCCCTACTGTCATTAATTACTGCCCCCTCATGTCATTTCAATCCCATAATACCATTTTTTTCATATTTGGAACACAAATTAAGATATTTTTGATTAAATCTTAGCGCTCTCTGATCCTGCATAGTGCGCGCTTTCTTCTGAACATAAACAAAGCTGATTACACATGCGTCATGCTACTCCATAATGGCCAAATGCGGTAACTCAATTCTTCTTCTCAGGGGAGAAGAATTGTTGAATAAAGTCGTTATTTTTGCACACAAAGTATTGTCATAGCTTCGTAAAATTAAAGTTAAAACAATGTCCTTACTACCTTTCTGGGCCTTGAATTTGGTAGTTCCCTTGCTGTCTATGCAGGGCTACAAAGCTCTCGGATTTCATCAAAAATATCTTAATTTGTGTTCTGAAGATGAACGAAGGTCTTACGGGTTTGGAATGACATGAGGCTGAGTAATTAATGACAGAATTTACCTGTTTTGTGTGAACTTTCCCTTTAACAATAACACTGGCATATTATACAGTATTACAAACATAATAACGCACTACAAGTGAGAAGTGACTGGTTAATAAGCACCAGTGAATGATCAGAAAAACAACACTTTCTTCAGTATTTCTTCTGCTAATCTGCTGTTTGGTCCAGTCTCACAGCTGCACGAGGAGCTTGTTCGGTTTAATTTGTTTTTGTTGTCTGCTGATCGGAGTCCCCTGGTAGCAAATTAAGATCATCTGGCTGTTGTTCTCGTTTTCACCAGCACTCAGAGAAGCACTTAAGAGGTTAATCACGCTTCCCCAATTAATTACCGCACAAATCTGATCAAGATTTACTGCTTGTGTTGAGGATTGAACACAATAGACAGCTGCTGTGTTTAGCAGCGGTAGTAGAGTAGCATTTCAAGTAAGCTGACTGTGACTTCTGCCTTCCCAGTCATTCTGTTCATCTTGTTTCGTAAGATTGTGTCATGAAATAAACCGGATGACCCTCTGTCTACAGAAGATGTGCGGTTTGCTAGTGTAGTGCTGTGCGGTGATTTACTCCTGAGCTCTGGACGTCTCGTTAAACAGCTCCTGCTGTGACCGTGGCCGAGGTGGTAATTGCTTTAAGAAGAGCGGATGAAGCCTGTAATGCTTCACTTCCCTGCGGAAAACATCTGGAAATGTCCTGCTTCACCCAGAGCCTTCTGGAAGCACATCTTCCTATAAATGCATAAAGGGACTTCAGCTGAATTTTGGTAATTTTACCGCATTTATGTCTGCCTTTTTCTTATATTGCTGCTGAGATAGGATAGCTTGAAATCGGAGACCTATAGTTCAGTTTGGTTTTAATTATAATGTCATTGATTCAGTTAGGTTCGATATCACGATGCATCACATTGCATTGACGATGCACCGCATCCTTAATTTTCAATTTTACTTCACATGCGTCAATAAATACAAGCAGTCAGATATATGAAGAATACAAATTATTTCAGAAAAATGCTATATTTTTCACATGCAATTCATGTGTGTACATTATTCTTTTATTACATCGTATTGATATTCATTCTGGTATTAAATTGCACAGTTTAATGGGTAAATGAATTTATCAGAAGCAGAAATAAAAAAAACACAAGCGCACACAGAGTAAGGCTTTTATTTCTGCGTGTAACTTGAATCGATCTGTGGAATATGTGGTAGATGCCTCGTTCTACGGATAATCTTTCATAGGCTTTTGGCTGAAATATTATTAACCATCAGGTGGCGCCGTTTGAAGAAACGATTCATTTCGACACCAATATACAATAATTTAAAAATGTTTTAAAATCAATTTTGTAATGTATTTTACATATGCATAGGCTAATAAAGTTAGTTGTTGACACACAACAAATTGCACATTAAAATATTAAATTATAAATACTTCTACTACTACTAATAATAATAATGATAATTATTATTAGGTTGTTACAGTGGGGACAATATTTATGTGATCCCCTGTTGATTTTGTAAGTTTGCCCCCTTACAAAGAAATGAAGGGTCTGTAATTATTAAGGTAGGTTTAGGTACGTATAGAGACTGAAAACACATCTCAGGAGGGATTTTGATCCACTCCTCTCTACAGTTCCTCTCTAAATCCTCAAGTTTCCTTGGCTGTCGTTTGGCATCTCGAAGGTTCAGCTCCCTCCACAGATTTTCTACAGGATTGACGTCTGGAGACTGGCTTAATGTGCTTCTTCTTGAGCCACTCCTCGGCAATATCTGAAAGTACACCATTAACATCAGTCAGTTAAGCTTTACAATAAAGTATTATTACATAATAGAACTTTAGTATTTAGAAGTAAACTTGATAACCATGTTTAAATGCATATTAGTCATTGAACTGAACATTTTAACTGGAAAAACATTTGGCAATAACTAACAAAAATACTGATAAGATAATGGTTCACTGATTCAATACAGATTCTGGTAATAAGAACTGTAAAACACACTAAGGATTACTAAAGATTTATGAGCTGCTGGGTTCATGAATATTAATCAGGTTTTGTGCGTTCCCTTGAACTGATTGGCTGAAATCAAAACAGGGATGATAATAGGTGAGTGCCAGCCAATGAGATTGCCGTTTGCGCATAAACTCCACCCACTACCGTAAAACCCGGCTGTTATTAGAAGCTGAAGACGTCCATAGGAACGTTGTTATTTTGACAGGAAAATACAACAAAGACTATTGTTTAAATGTAGTGCGTCATTTCTCTCGCTCTCTCTCTCTCAGAGAAATATCACAGATCGCCTGAAGGAGAGTGAAACTCTGAAGCACTCAGAGAGTGTTTGTAAGTGAAGATATATCTGTGCTTAACTTATACTTAGCCTCCAACTCACACACTGGCGAGCCATTGGCTACTAGTAGACATTATTTAGTCGCCAGAGTGAAGATTTAATCGCATATGCGAGTGATTTACTCACAGTGTAGAGGGTTGACATGCCCGGTCCATTTGCCCCTCAGTGTGGTGAAGTCGTCTTGTACCCTTAGCAGAAAAACAACCATAAAGCAAATGTTTCCACCTCTGTGCTTGACTGTAGGGATGGTTTTCTTGGGGTCGAGATAATGCCAAAGAGACTTTTGGTCTCATCTGACTACAGCGCTTTCTCCCAAGCATTTTCTGAATCATTTAGATGTTCTTTGGCAAACTTTAAACAGGCCTGTACTGTACATGTGACGTCTTGAGCAGGGGGACGTAGTGTTACCAATGTTTTGCTTGGTGACTGTGGTCCCAACTGCCTTAAGATCATTAACAAGCTCCTCCCATGTAGTTTGGGGCTGATCCCTGACCTTTCTCATGATCATCCTTACCCCATGAGGCGAGATCTTGCACGGAGCTCCATTTCCTAATAATCGCACCAACAGTTGTTTCCTTCTCACCGAGCTTCTTGCTGATGGTCTTGTAGCCGATTCCAGCCTTGTGCAGATATGCAGTCTTCTCTGACATCCTTTGGTCTTGTTCTTGGTGATGGCAGAGTTTGAAATGGAAGTTACTAATTGTGTGGACAGGTGTCTTATACACATAACGAGCTGACATTAGGAGTAACTTCTTAAAGTGGCATAACCAATCTGTGGGAGCCAGAATTCTTGCTTGTTGGTAGGGGAGCAAATACTTATTTCACTCACTGAAATGCAAATCAATCTCTAAACTTAATATAATGGGTTTTTTTCTGAAAATTTTTATTGGTATTCTGTCTCTATCTGTTAAAATAAAATAAACCTACAATAAAAGTTACAGACCCTTCATTTCTTTGCTAGTGGGCAAACTTACAAAACCAGCAGGGGATCAAATACATACTTTCCCCACTGTATGTGATTTCTTATGTTAAAAAAATATTTCTTCAAATTTATTAATGTAAAAATATGATATTTCTGGTATTCAGACACGTTACATATATTATTAGCATGCTTATTGTAATTTTATTTGTTTAATTTGAAGTTAAATCTATCAATATATTTTAGAATATATAATAAATATTCATTAATATATAAGAGTAGATTAAAATTATAGATATAAAAAAGCAATGTTTAAGTATTAGTATTATTACTATTATTATTATATTATTACTACTTTTATTACTACTACTACTACTATTACATTTTTATATTATTATTATTATTATTATTATTAATACATATTTAATTAAGGCATGTTTATTGTAATTTTATGAAATCTAAATGCAGCTTTTTTCAAAATGTACATTTTGGATTATTATTATCTAATTTGAATGTATTAATATTTCTTATTATAAATGATTTATTATTCCTAAAAATAGATATAATAATTTAGTTTTTTATATGATATGTGTAGAAAAAACGATTATATTATCATTATAATTATTAGGTGTCAGGCTCTCTCTGGAGGTGATAATGGATCTTGATGGTTTATACGCTTGCACTAATCAGACGGTGAGACTCAGACTCTCGTCTGTGCATTAAAACCTCCTCCGGCTCAACAGGACAGTGACGGGAGGGAGGTGAGGAGGAAGGCACATGCGGGATTTCTAGAAGCTACTCTCCACTTTATAAAGCCCACCGTCTTCCTCTCCATCAGTGTTTTCTGCTATCCAGCGTGAAGCAGACACCATGGCACTGGCTTTACCCAGAGCCCGTGGCTCTCAGAGGAAGAGCGCTCGTGTCCCGGTCTCCTGGGGTCTGTCCCGTAGGCTCGGGGTTCGAGTCCTGCTCCATCGTGACTTACTCACCTGCCGTTTCCTCGACTCGATGCCGCGCTCGTTTTTAAGGCACTGCTACCGCACTGACCCGTCTCGCTTCTCCACAGCTCTGAGGGACCCCTGCTCTGCCCTGACCCCCGTCGATGGCTCGTCCCGGACGTCTCGCTGTGCTCCAGGTATGACCGTTTCACCCAAAGGACACAACGCCCAGCCTGCCGCCTCCAGCAACCCTACGCTCAGCCACAACAACAGCAGCAGGTGAGTCCCGTGTGCCTTCAGTCACACATACTGTGATTCACACAAGCCGTGGGTAAAAAAAACTAAACAAATGTGTGTATGTAAATGACAAAAAAAAATCTAATTGCTACATGTTGGGATGTACCAGTATCTAAAATCATTATATACATACTATAAATGTATCAGTTTTACCTGCTTCTAAACTTGGTAAATGCATTATCATATTGATGGGATTTGGCTTATACTAATTGTCTGTTTTTTTTCTATTGATTTGTTATTGTTGAGTTTTTATGATTGGTCATACCATAATGTTTTTTTTCTTTCTTTGTAAAAGTTACCTGTATAACCTGATATTGTGCTGTTAATGTAAAAAAAATTGTATATAATAATTTGACCAATACCTACTTATATGCTTATCGGACCATGTTGTGCATCCATAAGTTTTAACATGGCACTTTATTAACATTAATCTGTTTACATATATATTTATTAATCAATATGATATTTGATATTGATTTATATGTTTAAAACTAAATACACACCAGTGTAATTTGAGAATCATTGATATTCTATCATAGTTTTTGTTTATTTTGAATTAATTTTATTTTTATATTTTGTTTTCATTATAATTTTAGCTAAAGTTTTAGTAATTTTTTGTGGTTTTGTGATCTTATTGTATTATTATTACATTATTTATTATATGTCTTATATGTTTGTTTTATTTTAAGTTATTTTAGTTTTTCAGCATACATTTGAAATGTTGCTTTGGCAACTAGATGTTTTATTATTTTATTTCAGTTAATGTTCATTTTATTTTAAGTAATAAAAATGTTTATGGTTTTGGTTTTTTTAACAATAGTATCCCTGATACACAATGTTTTATAAATAATTAATTATTAATAAATATTTTTTTTTTACTTTATTCTCACTTCTCTTAACTACACAAATTACTTTCACTATAATATAATGTATCATTTTTAACATTCATTTCTGTCTTTGCTTTAGTGTTATTATTACTGTTGGTCATGGTGCAGTTAGGTTGTGTAGAAGTGCGAGGCTTATGAATCAACACAAATGAAGAATGTTCTCTTAATTCTCCCTCGTAATGACTGTGGCGTTTGAATGCTCATGTTCTCTGGCAGCTCTATCACAGGAGAGATGGATGAGGTTGACGCATTCAGGATGAAGCGCCCCACTGATGACACCTTATCTCTCGCCTCCACCATGCCCGAGTCTCTCATCATTGAAGGTGAGGCCTTGATTTTCAATGCCAATACATTGAGAACACCCAGAACGTATGATAAAGTGGCATGGGTAGTTTATGACGGGGGTTTTGTAAAGCATTGAGCAACACTTTGTACTGAGTTTTATGTTAACTGTGCACAGATGCATATTACGCAACAGTGCGAGGGGAACTGGAAGCCATCGTGCAAGATTTCGAAGTGGAGTCCTGGAGTCTGGCTGTGGATCAGGACTTCTTGAAGAAACATTCGAAGGAAATGATCAAGAGACAGGATGTTATATACGGTTAGAGTTGTCTAGCTACCTACACTGCTTTGAGAACTTCGAAAAACTGTTTCCAGATCTTCTCTAATGGGTTTCCTGTCTCCTCCAGAGCTCATCCAGACAGAGATACACCACGTGCGGACGCTCAAGATCATGCTCTGTGTTTACGCTCGAGACCTGCGGGAGGCGCTACAGCTGGACGACAGGAAGCTGGACTGTCTGTTTCCCCGGCTGGACTGCCTGCTGGAGCTGCACAGCCACTTCCTGTCCCGCCTCCGGGAGCGTCGCGCAGAATCCCTGCGGCCAGGCAGTGATCACAACTATGCCATCCATAAACTCTCAGATATCCTTATATCCCAGGTACATGCCCTAAATTAAGCACCTTACTTCCTGCTTCACACTTCCTGGCCTACATTTCCAGCTTCCTGTTGTCAACCTTTTGCCCTATGCTTCCTACTTCGCATTTCCAGTCTTTTGGTTCTTGCTTCAAACATCCTGTTTTTGCCCCACACTTCCTGCCGTTGGCATAGTTCCTGCTTCATACTTCCCTACATTTCCTGTTCTCACACAATTTCTCTAAACTTCCATCATCACATTTCTTGTCTTACGTTTCTCGCTTCAAACATTCTGTTGTTACATTTCTTGCCCTACACTACCACAATTCCTGCTTTTATAATACTTCCTGCTTCACACTTCCTTCCCTAATACTTCCTCCTCCAGACTTCCTGTCCACCCCACTTTTCACCAACATTGCCTGCTGTTGGAATACCTCCTTGATTCATAACACCTTCCCTAAATATCCTGCTTTATACATATCCTTTCATAAAATTTTTGTCCTGCTTCACATTTCCTGTCTTACGCTTCCTACTTCAGACATCCTGTTTTTACATTTCCTGCCCTACACGTCCGGCATCACATTTCCTGCCCTACACGTCCGGCATCACATTTCCTGCCCTACACGTCCGGCATCACATTTCCTGGCCTACACCTCCTGCTTCACATTTCCTGGCCTACACTTCCTGCTTCACATTTCCTGTTTTACATCCTGTAGCTACATTTCCTTCCCTACATTTTCTGCTTCCCACATCCTGTTTTCACACGTTCGCCACTGCCTTCATGCTGTTGTAATACTTCCTAGTTACACCTCCTGCCCTGCATTTCCTATGTTGTTTCCTCCTTTTACACTTCCGGCCTCACATTTCCTGGACTACACTTCCGGCCTCACATTTCCTGGACTACACTTCCGGCCTCACATTTCCCGGACTACACTTCCTGGCCACTTCCTGCTTTAAATTTCTTGTCCTACACTTCCAGCTTCACATTTCCTGTTTTCGTTTCTTGCTTCATACGTTATGTTGGACAGGAAGTGTGAAGAAAACACTGAGAAGGAAGTAAGAAACAGGAAGTTTTATTTGCGTCTGTTTTTAGTTTTCCGGAGAGCTTGGAGAGCGAATGAAGGAAAGTTATGGGGATTTCTGCAGTCGGCACACTGAAGCAGTCAACTACTACAAAGAGCAGCTGCAGAGCAACAAGAAGTTCCAGAACCTCATGAGAGTACGTTGAGATCTTATTTGGCTAACATTTGCCAGGTTGTCCTCAGCGCTGCTTTAAATCATTTTTTCCTCTTACTTTGTTTTTAGAAAATGAGCAGTCTGCCAATAGTGCGGCGGTTAGGCGTTCCAGAGTGTATCTTACTGGTGACGCAGCGAATCACAAAGTATCCTGTTCTTGTGGAGCGCATCCTGCACAACACAGAAGGTTGGTCATTGAAGTCCACTGAAATTATCCAGATATTGTGGATCTGCAAGGTTCTAAACGCTTTCTTCTCATTGCAGCTGGGACAGAGGAACATGAAGGATTGGCACAGGCTCTCAGTCTAATCAAAGACGTCATCGTTCAGGTGGATGCACAGGTCAATCTCTACGAGAAGGAAGCACGGCTCAGGGACATCGCCTCCAAGGTGGAGTCCAAGTCCCTTGGGAAAATCAAAGATGGACGCGTTTTCCGGAAAGAGGACCTTTCTCAGGGGCGCCGCAAGCTCTTGTATGAGGGCACGGTCAACTGGAAATCTGCATCTGGTCGACTTAAAGGTATTATGAGAGCATTAATACCCATGCATACGTACAGAGCCCATCAAGGCATATCGTTTTGACATATGCAGAAGCATCAAAATATATTTTTTCCTCCATTTTTATATATTTTTTTGTCCCCCTTAGGGGCTCCACATACATAAGTTTGTTTGGTGCACAATTGAAATGTGTGATTGCTCTGTTGCAGATATTCTAGCTCTCCTTCTTACTGATGTTCTCGTCTTGTTGCAAGAAAAGGACCAGCGATACGTGTTCTCCAGTGTGGTAAGTGTGAGAATATAGTTTTTGGTTTATACAAGAAAAGAAATTGTTTATGTTAACACACTCACCCGTGCTGTTTTCCTGCTAGGACAACAAGCCATCCGTTATTTCACTGCAGAAGTTGATCGTCCGTGAGGTGGCGCACGAGGAAAGGGCCATGTTCCTCATCTGTGCCTCCTCAAACGAACCGGAGATGTATGAAATCCACACTGCCTCAAAAGAAGACCGCATCACGTGGATCACCCACATCCGTCAGGCCGTGGAGAGGTCTGTGTCAGACGATAATCACAATTGTGTCTGTACTTCTGTCTGCATTGTTTTTTAAATGTTCCTCCTCGGTTCCTGTCCATCAGCTGCCCAAATATAGAAGAGAGATTGTTTAGCGAGGAAGAGGAAGCCAGAGTCGCCCGCTTCCGAGAGTTTCAAGGTAAAACGTCTCACATAACTTGATTCCTAATGACATTCATGGTTTTTCTGCTCATTTTGATGATGTGTGATTGGTTTTTTTATAAGGTTTGAATTATCTTTTGTCACTAGAGGGCGCAGTTGTGTTTTCATACTGAAGCCTTTCAAATCCTTTTGTCAAAAATAAGTATATTTAGTGCAAATGCTTATTATATTAATATATTATACATGGGTATACTATAATTTACTAAACTTGATAGTTAATATTATTATATTTAATTTTACTTTATTATATTAATATAGTTATATTTAGAGTATGTATGTGTATATGGATGTGTGTGTGTGTGTGTATATATATATATATATATATATATATATATATATATACTCACACGCTAAAGGTTTGAGTACTAAATATAATATAAATATATTAATATAAAAATATGTAGTTATATAAAATATTATAAATATATGTGTATTTCATATGTCGCGTGTTATTTATAAAATGTGTAATTTAAACTTGATGTAATTTAGTTATATTTTATAAGACATACTTGTATTCAGCAGGGATGCATTAAATTGATTAAAAGTAACAAAATTAGTTATAAAAAAAGTAAAAAAAAAAAAGTATTAATTAATACTATTCTTGACAAATTCATCAAAAAATCCTGCAACAAAATCAAATTTTCCACAAAAGATTGTTTCTGGCATTATGTTTTGCTGTAAGATTTATAATGTCCTTTTGTTGAAAAATGGTAAATACTACTATCAGTGATTTTGTCTCTTTAACATATTTTACTCCATCTACGACGACTCTTTTGAGGACATTTTTAAACAAGTTAAGCCCAATATAGTTGTGTAGTTTTTAGCAAAAAGAAATTATAAAAACATGATCAAATTCAGCCATAATATTTCTCGCCATGAAAATAGCCACAGAATCTGGAATGGCATTAAACATAAACAAACTAGCTCCATCTATGACTCTTTTCTGTAGATGGCCTGGCGTTGAAGGACGCTCAGATAGTGCAGAGCCTCACGGAGAAGCTGCAGTTGTTTGCAGAGCTGTCTGAATCTGTGGCCGGTTTAGAGGACGCCTGCTCTCGCCGTCTGCTGCTGCGGGGCGACTACTCGGACCTCCAGCAGGGGGAGCAACTGCTCAAAGGAGCCATTACTGAAGGTAACATGTCAGGTTGATGGCCTGATGAATCAGTTGTCTTATGCATCGGTGTCATGATGTAATCTTGCACCTGGTAGCAAACGAGATTATTTAAGAGCTCAGTGTAGATATTGTGTAATGTATATCTGTGTGTTTCTGTAGTGGAGAACCTGCAGAACCTCCTTGCATCTTTAGCTCGGGATGTGTCTCCACAGACCGAGGGGAACCAGAGTCCATCCTTGAGTTTGCTTCCACGCAGAGCGGACACCTTCGGTGGATATGATAGCACTCCTAGCATACTGCCTAAGAGTAAGAGTCAATACATGTGATTAGACACTGATTATACACTCGCATTAATGGAGATTAGTTGGCAGTATTTTAACGTATGTCTCATTGTTGCATAAAATCATATCTTTTTATCCATATTCATTGCATATTTTAAATGATGTGCATCCCAGTTTGCGTGCTATCTGTACTATGCAGTGGGGAAGATAATGATTGAGTAGCGTTAAATCATAGTTGAAAATAGCACATTAAATATTCCCATATAGTGTTCAAATTAGTTGTTTTTTTAAATAAATTAAAATTAAATTAAATTTATGCATTTAGCAGACGCTTTTATCCAAAGCGACTTACACTGCATTCAGACTATCAATTTTTACCTTTCATGTGTTCCCCGGGAATTGAACCCCCAACCTTGCGCTTGATAACGCAATGCTCTACCAATTGAGCTACAGGAACAGTATTGAGAATTTTTTTTCTGTCTTTTGGCTTTCATTTTATTGTTCTTGTCACTCTTGTTTGTTTTTTTCTTTTTCTTTCTTTTGTTTGTTCTGTTTTTTTATTAATTTGCTATTTTCTTTGTTTGCTCTTTTTGTCTTTTAATGGTTCTTTCTTTCACTTGTTTGTTTTTATGATAGCCTTTTGTTTATTATTTAGTTTCACTCTCTTTAATTGTCCTTTTGTTTTCTTTTCCTTCATTCTTTTATTTGTTTGATTTTGTTTCTTTGTTTATTATTTTGTTTCTTAATGTTGATGCTTTCTTTTGTTTGTTTGTTCTCTGACCTTTGTTTTTTCTTTCTCTTCCTTCTGGCTTGCTTTCGGTTTTCACTGTGTTCTTACCAGACACATACCAAAGCCACTTACAGTGCAATACATGTATTTTTATTTTTTGTTAATTATTCACAACCCCCTCTGTTACAGGATATGGGTGGTTTGTGCGGTTCATGTGCAGGTCTGCTATGTACCTCTCCAGTGTAAGTTGTAAATCGGGTGTGTTTGTGTGTTAAATCAGACGGCAGTGTTAAGAAGAAGGTTGCTGGAGCGGCCGGCAGGTCCAGGGACAGGAGTCAACGTGCCAGCTCTGATCCGCAGCTCAAAGAGGTGTACACATGTCAGCACCGGGAAGAGCTGGTGAGAGAACACACTCATGCAGGCCTTTGTCCCACAGATGACAAGAACATGGCCGTGTTTACTAAACGAGAATGACATCAGATCACTTTTGTCCATTTTAAACTGTCACACTAGTCATTGTCAGGCTATAGGTCTGGCAATTATATGATGGTTATATTATTTAGTGTATTATTATTGTTAAAATATATTAATGAATGTGTATAAGAGTATCTATAATTTATAATTATATATATTTAGCAATGTAAATTATGTATATACATTTATATCAAATTAATAATTACATATAATGTTTATAATAATGTAGCTATTTATTTTTTTGTAGTTTGTATTATATATGTATATAAAATCTAAAATTTAAAGCAATATTTTTTACATTACATTATATAGTAATGTTTATACACACTCATATATAGTATATTTGTTTATATAGTACATTATGTATTTATAATATTAAAATTTACATTGTATATTAGTTTGTATTTTCATTTTATATTTATTAAATATTTATTAGCAAATGTAATTATAGTTAAATATTATTTACATTTCAAGATCATAAAATATTATAACATTTTAAGATTATTTTATCACTATTTTTTATTAATGTTGGCAGTTGTCAATGTGTTAACAGTGGAATTAAAAAACAAAATTGTGGTTTAATAAAATATGAAAATTAATAGTGCTTTATACTTTAACTTTTTCCCCACCAGCGTTTTGGAAAAACATTAGCCAGCTACTGCCAGCATTTTTGATCATTTTCACTAAAATTTGCTGACTACTAAAATATTTTGTTGTATGAATATCTGAACATGCAATACATCAAAATAAAAATACAAAATAAAAAACAGCCTCTACTTTTAAACAAAAAGAAAAAAATTCAAGCATTCTTTTTTTTCAACACTTGAATGCAAGTAAGCTTCATAAAATAAAATAAAAGTTTCAATAAAAAATACAAATTGAGCAAAACACATTTTTTTCAAATACTACATCAGGGTCATATTCTGTTATATTATCAAAGCAAAGATGAAGTAGATGGCTTCCATCAGCACTCCCAAAGCTTCACAGTCCTTTACCACTTCCTGGATTGACATTTCACTCGCTAACATAAGACAGTTTTCTGTTGTTGTTGTTGGCTTTTTATTGATGATCGAATTATTATTCATATGCTTCTGCTTACATATGAGATCACACGTTTCTGTGTCTTCCTCGCCTGTGTTTTTGACTCATTCAGGAGATGTGTAATGGCGCCCCCAAGTGTATAACAGGAAAAAATTCCACGTTTGACAGGGGAATGGGAGTTAATGTTTGTTACTATAATTAACTCTAATAAAGTGAATGCATTACTCATCTACCATGATAATATTTGAATATGTTTTCGAATTAACTTAATTTAGGGCTTTTCTCATGAAACATTGATATCCATGAATAAATCCAGACAACTGTTTTTAATTTATTTCGATCTGTCGTCTCTCCCAGGACGAGGCCTCTTCACCTGGCTTGCACAAAATGTGTTCCACCTGTAAATTTCCAGAGTCAGAGGTAAGAGCGCACACTGGATTAGGATTGAGGTGATTATGTCTCACTTTGTTTCCCACGAGATAAAAGGCGCATATCATTTCTCACACCCTGCTCGATACATATTTGAAATGGTAACCTTTGCATTCACCGCACCTAATCGTCAGTTAATGCAGCGATACTTCACTTGGCAGGAATGTGGCATTGTGTCTCGTGAGAATAATGAATAATCTCTGAATATTGAATCATCCTGCCAGTAATGTTGCACTTGTCTTCCTGTTTTTCCAGTTCTATGAGCGAGTGCTGCAGCTGTCCCAGAGGCTGTACAGTTTACAGGTACAACAGAATGACCACACTCATAACGTCAGCCACACACTTCCTGTAATCATGACAGGATCTGCAGGTTCCTCAGGCTGTGGTCATTTGTTTGATCAGATGTTTACAACATCCGTAAAATTGTGGTTAAACAAGAGCTAGATAACTTGTGTTCATTAGTCCATTCTTTTGTTTATTCGCTTGTTTGCTCCTCCTTTAAATTTGTTCTTGTTCTTTTTTCTTTTTTTTCTTTCTGTCAGTTTTGCATTTAGGTTCTTATTCAAAATTGAAATAAGAACCTAGCCTTAATGTACATCTATTTTTAAATATTTTTGCCCTGTCCATTGATAGTCACATCCGCATATAAATGCTCGAAACTTTGCAGTATGTCACCGGTCTTGTACGCATCATGATTAACACAACTTGGATTAGCAAAAAGCGTGCAAAGAGCACTCCCTTTATAATAATTATAAAGCTGTTTTTATTTCAGTTTATCACAATCTCACAAAGTTCCGTCATAATCAATGAATCTCTAATTTACATCATGTTACACTTTGTTATAATGAGAGACTGCACAGCACTGAACAAGGCTGTAGCATAGAGTTGGTTCTAGCTTAAACGCTTAGCCAGTGCATTCATATCAACAGAAAACGTCAGCGTTTGGCTGTTGATCAGTGCTGTGAAAAGATATTGAAGATAGAAACCTCCAGAGTTGAAACATAAATACACACTGGAGCATTTGAAAACTGAAAATGAATGGACACACAAGTACACAGAACCCAGTCTTTGGTCAATTTGTTTGTTTTATTCTTAGTTTGTTGTCTTTTTAATCTTTCTTCCATTTTGTTTGTTCTTTTTGTTTTTGTTCTTTACTTTTTTCTGTTTTTGTTTTTCATTTGCTTTCATTTTTGCTCCGTTTTCTTTTAGCCTTTTATCTTCTCTTTTTGTTTTGTTTTTCATTTATGTTCAGTTTTTTTTTCTTTTAATCATTTTCTATTTTTTCGTTTCTTTTTTTGTTGTTTTGTTTTCTCTTATTTGTTTCATTCATATTTTTCTGTTTTGTTGAACTCTCTTGTTTGTATATTTGCTCATTTTGTTTTGTTTTGTTTTTTGTCTTTCATTTGTTCTCGTTTGTTGACAGTCTGTTCTTTCTTTTGTTTTGTTTTTATCTGGCCTTTTATTTATCCTTTAATTTTCTTTGTCTTATTCTTTTGGTTTAGGTTTAATTCTTTCTGTTTTGTCCTTTTCTTCATTCACGCTCTTATTTGTTCTTTTGACCTTTCATTACTTATTTTTTGTTGTCTTTTTTCTCTTTCTGTCTGTTGTCCTTTAAGTTGCTTGCTTTCTTTTTTTAAGCTTTCATTCTGTTTGCATTGCATTAAATTTACATTCTTACCAGACACTTTATTACCAAAGCTCCTTACAATACAGTACACAAATCATGTTTGAGCAAATACAAGACCAAGCAGCTGAAGCTCTAAACTAAGCCTTAGTTACCAGGAAGCTTTTAACAGCTATCCAAACATCAAGTCCTTTCTGTCTCCTTCCCCCTCAGGCCATAATCTCTCAGCAGGACAGCCACATCGAGCTCCAGCGGGCCTCTCTCCTCACCGCCGAGCGGGACCGTCCCGGCAGCCGGAACCGTGGCACAGACGTGCTTCTGGAGCAGGAGAAGCAGCGCAACCTGGAGAAGCACCGCGAGGAGCTTGCCGACTTCCAGCGGCTACAGAGCCAGCATCGGCAGCAGCAGGCCCGCTGGGAACGTGATCGGGAGAAGCAGCGGAGGCAGGCGGAGGCGGCCGAGCAACAGCTGAAGGAGCGGGAGGAGGAGTGTCAGCGACTGGAGCTGCGTTTGGCCGAGGAGAGGCAGGAACTCGAAAGGCAAAGGCAGACGTACCAGCAAGACCTGGAGAGGCTGAGAGAGTCCACACGTGTCGTTGAGAAAGAGAAAGAGCGATTAGAGCAACAGAGGAAGTTGAACAAGCACAACACGGTGCCAAATACAACAGCACTCTATGCACAGGATGTTGGACAGGTGAGATTCCTCCTGACTGTAGTTGTTTCCATATCCCTCACTTCATTATAATGTTACACTTACTACTGGTCCCCACATGAATCCTTGGTTCTCTTGGATGGCCTCACAGGTTACTAAATAGATCAAAATATTCATAACAATCCAATCTCTCTTCTGTTCACTAAGGCTACATTTACTTGATAAAATAACACTGTAAAAATCATAATATTGTGAAATATTATTATAATTTAAAAGAACCCTTTTCTATTTGAATGCATATTTTAAAATGTAATTTATTCCTGAGATGCAAAGCTCAATGTTCAGCATTACTTCATTCTTCAGTGTCACATGATCCTTTAGAAATCATTCTAATCATCTTTCATTGTTCTCTTTGAAAAAACTATTCATAGCCTCTTAACAATAATTACTTTTTATTCTCCGTTTACGTTGTAACTGATTATTTCCATTTCAAAAATCAAAACATCAGGAAGGTTTCAACACCATTATTTTTTTTTAAATGAGATGTGCTGGAAATAGGAGCTGGCTTACATTAAATTAGCATGATGTGACCTCTGTGTTCCTTTTTAGTGCCACATGTTATTAAAATTGTATGTGTAGGTGTGCCAGCTGAGAGCATCTGCCTTTCCCACGCTCTCTGTTCAGCTCCGCTGTACCAGGACAATCAGAGGGAACAATGTGGCACTGTGAGGTTACATAGCAGTGGCTTTGCTAATCTACCTGCCACCCTGCCCTACCTGTTTGCCAATGAGCCTGTCAGATTACCCAGCTTGCTCTCTGGGAAAAAAACAGACACTCGGACAAGTGTTGTTTGAACAGTATAAACCGGCTCACAAAAAAAAAGCCAGCCTCTGTGTAAACAGCGTATAACAAAAGCCACATATTGTGCGATTTCTAGCTCTAAGCAGTACTGAAACCATCCCAGAGATGACAACACACTAAAAACAATGGGCGAACAACCACATTTTCTTTAGAAAATAGAAATATGTACTTTGCATTTAGCATTTTTTTGCTCATTTGCACACAGTTTGACTGGCTCCATCATCTGTTTTTCATCAAACTCATGGGTTTTCATGATTTCCTTCAATCACGTTAAACTGATTTGAGCGCCGTAGCCTGTCTGTCCATTCGCGTGTGCGTACTTGATGACTAACCCTATTATTTTGACAGATTATTCAGAAAAGGACGTCTAAGGAGCTGGACAAGGCGTCTTTCAGCGTTTGTTCAAACGTGCGTGTGGAGCTAACAGAAATGGGGAACTTTCCTAATGGCTGTAATGCCGTGACGTTAGTGATTACATAGGCATTGACCAAGCGAAATGCAATCAAGCCAGGGTCAATCAGCATCAGTGTTCGTCATTTTATAATATTAAGAAGGAATGTGCATTTAAAGTTTATGGTCCAAAATCATACAGCCACAGCCGGGTGTGTGTGTTTGCACTGCTGGGTTACAGATGAATATGATTCAGCACTTGTGGAAAAAGCGTTTGATTTTTTTTCTACTATTATAGCGTGTAGGGATGTGAGAAATTTGCAAGTAACACATTGAATTAAACATTAATATTTAATATCAAAGCAAAGGAGGTAATAAGTTTTTATAGTACAACTGTAAAATTACAATACTAATTAGTGGCCGACCGATATATCGCCAAGGCCGATATATTGTCCAATATTTGGTTTTTATTTTTTTATTTATTCATTTTTTTAATAGTTTTTCTGCTTGGTCGATGTTTTCAAGGCGAGACTTTTATTTTGACAGCGCTGAGAGCAGCAGCGCCTAAGCACAAAGTGCTCACGCTCTCTCTCTGTTGTTTACTGTCGTTGTTAACAGTTCTGTCTAAATACAAATAGAAGTCTGTCTAATAATAAGATAAATCAGATAGAATCAGAATCGGATAGAAGGGTTAAACAAAGGAATTAATGTATACTAAAAGTATTGTAACGGTTGCTTTTATTTTATTAGTAATAGAAAGGCAAACATTATAATACTGTCTTGTTCGCCGTCAGCATTAATCAAATACGCATTTATATGATTTAAACAAATCTTTGAACGACTAATGAACATTTATTTTCACAAACCTTGCAAACTTAGTCAAATCTTTCTGTGAGATCTGTGAGAGCATGATCGCGTGTTCTCTGCGTGATGCTCAGTCCGTGTGAATTGAATGCTTTAAACTCGTGATTTCAAATTATTCTGTGCTTTATGCATTCGCCTACTGTCATATTCGTGTCATTTTCATTGAGTCCTGTATGTAAAATGAGTGTTACCCTGGCTTTATTTGAAAAATATGATTCCCAATGCACACAAACGTCCCAGAATACTGAGTGCCCTGTTGGTTACATTGTTTACTTTATTTTTAATTATATTTTTATGAAATATTTATTTATTTGTGATATAATATATATATATATATATATACCACTTATACTAATATTTATTGTATATTTAAAATCTAACTTAATTCAAAATTTTTCTGTAAAAATGATTGATTAATATTTAAAATCCAGTAGCTGCACAATTTGGCCAAATATTTTGTAATTATCTATCAAATATGACCATAAATCTTTTTTTTGATGCATATAATTATTACTAATTCTATTCTACTTTTTTTAACAAATTTAAACATACTAAAGTATTTTTTTTTAATCCATTTTTACTGTATTTTTTAACATTCAACGCAACACTGTTGCACCAGCTGCAATGCAACAGCTAAAGATGTCTTTCTGCATGTTTAGTTTAACTGATAATCACTGTTTTTAGATTCTGACATTAATTGTCTAGTCTGTGAATTTGTTAGAAAAGCCCAGCTTTAATGGCTGTAGTACCGGAAATTAATTTGGACATTCAGATATCATACTGTTAAACATTTTGTCATGTTATACACCCTCTCAGAGATGGCAAGTCTCTAATTTATTCCCTTTGTCACCACCAGTAAAACCATAAATTTAGATAAGCTCACTATTCAAGCTCAATCAAAAAGCCGAAGAGGTGACCGCCCCAATCCTTTCTTAGTAAAATAGGCTAAGAATCACATGTTTTTAACATTTGCATATAGCATTCTCCAATGTTATAATGAAACAAACAGCCTCTGACAGTAAGTTGCCACTGCTTTGTTGTTCATTGTGTGTATTGGAGGTCATGGAGGCATGTCTGGTCATGCCCGTCCTTGTCAGATTTCCTGTGATCTCGGCTTATCTCAGGTTAGTACGGCTATCAGTACATAGTAACCGTCTGCCCGTGGTGCCAGGCTACAGACCTTATTCAAATAAATCCCATATTGTGGAGATTCATTATGATGGCGTGCAGAAATGAAAGCATATGCTTTTCAATTTGTTTAGAAAGTTCCAGCTTCAAAGAAGTGAATTCTTTACGACCTAATAATGATTTTTACTAAATGTTAGTTGAGAGAAAGAATCAGACTTCTAACATAGAGGTACGTTATATGCCAATGTAGTTTTTTACGACTTCACTACAATTTTACGGTTTCCTAATTGGGTCGTTTGGCTATGTTTAGCATTTCCACCGTTCGCTCCACTAGTTTTATTATGCGCTGTATTGTTTTATTATCCATCTCACTGTCAGCTTTAATCACAGATATATTGGGGGTTGTTTGACCTGTTCTTTTGTTACCGTCTTAGTCACTTCCGGATGTTAAACCATGGCTCAACTCTTCAGATAACGTCGAATTTTGGTCTTTCATGCGCTCCTCTCTTTCTCTCTCTCTCTCATTCATATATGCTCAACTTTGACCTCTAGTTCCAAAGAAAGCAACTTTTTATGGCCGAGTATATTTTACCTTTGAAAGATTTATATTCCACATTCCTGTTTCCAGGGAGTCTGTATTTGTGATGCTTCGTCGTGAGGTAAAAACACCCAAAACAACCCTTCAGAAACAGGTATTTAGCACCATGATTTAAGAGCCACGTTTTCAGCAGCGAGCCCTTCCGACCAGCCCATGCACAGCAAATGTATATGTGCTCGAAGTATCCAGGGAAGTCTTGAGTTGGGAAAACCTCAACGTATAATTACCTGCCAGCACCCTTTCATTAATACCAGCGCTGGAATTCGGCCAATCTTAATTGTTTATGTGATGTCAATCAAGTCTTTGTGCCGACAATCTTGCACACCCCTCGCATTTTTAACGCTCTGGAAACCTTATATTTACTGAAGGCACCTTAAAGACTGGAAACAATGGAGCATCTGTGCGCTGGGATTCCAGCGTTTGGGAAAAGTACTTGTGCTCCACAAAGGCCGCGCTGTGTGATGGTTCAAAATGATGTTGCCCCGGGCCAGTTGGAGAAGTTTAGCCTTTTCCGACCTCTAGATCAGTGTTTCCCAATCCTGTTCCAACACTACACATTTTGGATGTCTTCCTTATCTGACCGATCAGGTGTTGGAGTCTCTACTAACTGAGCTGCCGAGTCGATTCAGTTGTGTTAGATTACGTTTGGATGATTGAGTTTGAAAATATGCATTTCCTCCAATTTGATGATGGAAATTGGAGGGTGCAATTATGACTTGAAGAAGCATACTGAACAGATTCAGAAGTGTGGCTCTAGAAGCCCATTTTAAGTCTTGGAGTGATTTAAGGGATCCTGTTAAAACAAATTTGAATTGTTTTTTTTTGGTGTACTGTTATAGGTTTTGATTGATTTTGATGGATCACTCTTAATTGTTCACATATTTTACATTATTGCAGCACCTCTCTTCCCAGTCTGTCTCAAACATCCTGTTTACCTACGGTTTCTGTGAAACCCCTCCTTCTGAAATACAAAATGTGCTCTAAATGGTTAGCTGGCTCATTGTGATGTGTTTGGTGAACCATTTGGAGCATGTTCCGGAACTGTAACACCACTTACCATAATTTAATCAACTCAGCTGTTGATATTTACAATGGCGTCAATTTTGTCATACAAATTTCTGTCCGATTCAGACCCTGGGTTTATCTCAATCCGCTTGCTAGTTCAGTAGTCAGGGCACTGATAAGGTAGTCGATCTTTTTAAGGGCTGTCTCAATAACAGAATCCTTCCAGTGCACTGGAACGCTCGCTCCCAAAAAAATCCCACAATGCACGTTGACACTCACATTGACGTTGTACGTAATCATGCCGCCTGAAATTGAGAAATCACTGTCCCAGTGTGCAGTGAGCCAGGATACTTAGCAGTGACTGGATTCTGATTGAGACGCACCCAATGTGAAGATTTATGAACAAGAGGATCATGCAGAACGTTTGCAAAAACTAATTTAAGGGGTTTTCAACCAAGGTGAAAGAAACGGCATCTCATTGACATGACAACAACTCGCTACTCTTCTTTGTCTTCTCTAGCACAGCTCAACCAGGCATTGCCCGTGGGTGGGAATAATTTAAATTAGTGACATTGTGAGTTCACACTATCTGTAAGAAGCGCAGTGTAGTCTGAACAAACGGTTTGTTGTAATTCTTGAAAAGTTTTTTGTTGAAGAGTAATATCTTGATGAAGTATATCTCCTTTTGGAGTGAACTTTGAGCTTTGTAACCTTGCAGAACATTTTTAATTTTCAAACACCAACATTACACACTAACTTAAGTTGAAAAAGTGAAAAAGCATGATAGGACACCTTTTAGGAGACATGCACAATGCGCATTGTTGGGTGGGCTTCAGGAACATGGTTGAGAAGCACAGCTCTAGATGATGAACACCTCCCAGTGTTTAGATGTTCTCCTTAACCACATTTTTTGTGAAATTATGGAAATTGGTGGGTGTAATTGGGACTTTCAGAAGCATAATGTACAGATTAAGGAGGGTGGCACTAGTTTCAATTACATCTTTGAGGTGTGGAGAAGATTGGCCATTTTCACAGCTTTATGTACTGTAGATGTGATAAACACTTATGATATCACATTTTTTCCACGAACTAAGGGTGTTGGTAATTTCACGGTTAATTATTTGAACTCCTTGCAAACATTTTCAAGGTTCGCTCTTAGGTGCATCCTAAAAATTGCATAATCACCCATGGGCCCTTGAGCAAGTATTGCTTGCACCATGTGGACTTTCCCTCCGAACATTGTACAGTATATCCTTTGGATGGAAAGTTTTGTGAGGGAGGCTGCTCACTAACTGCTAGCTGCTGATGTGCATTAATAATCTTTACCTCATGCTTAACTTAGTCCTTTCATGTGGAGCTGTCTTCAATTTGTGTTACATTTTATGCCTGTATTGACAAAGTGTGCTCAAGAGAACATCAAACGTCTTTGTTCTGCACACAAAGCAGCATGTGTTTTAAATTTAGCTTTGTCCTGTAAATCCCAAAGTCTTCTGGATTTCCTGCACAGCACATTATCTCGGCATTTCCTGCATGTCATGCTCAAAAATGGAAGTTGATCTTCAGAAGCTGAGTAAAAAACAAAAGTAATTTAAATGCAGAAGGTACATCTTAACAAACTTTTTGGCCCATAATATTTAAGATTTTATTCATTTAAAAGATGCATTTGTCCAAATTAATTTACAAGTAATGAAGAACAACATGAAGCAGTTCAAAGTGATTTAACACAACAATATTGTCTAAGTTGTTGGACGTTCTGCAGTTAGTACTATTGGTAGTCATTAATAAATCCATTTCACATACATTGTGTCATTGAGGTCAGTGCAACAAATTACGTGAAAATGGTTTCCTGTACAGTTTAGATCTTTCCAACAGACAATTTTAGGGTAAATAAATATATTTTAGTGTTCTTATAAATATAAATGATTCAGAAATCCATTCTTTTATAATTTGTCGTATTTGATTCTGTTGTAGTCCACTATCATATTCAATTAATGCATTCAATTCAGTTATCCATTAATCTGTTGTGTATATTTTCCATGCTTGACTCAACTGTTCGAAAATCCAATCTTGTGGAAGTTACGACATTTAGTCCAATTGTCACATCCATTTTTTATTGTTGTGTACAATGTTATGTTCAACTTAGCCATTTGTTATTCCAGTCTTGCGTAAAGTGTGGCATTTATTCACTTTTTCGTAAATCTGTTATTCTGTATATCGTCATGTTTCATGTTCACAAATCAGTTCTTGCGTTAAACTGTTGAATTTAAGTCAGTTGTTCATAAATCTGTCATTGTGCACAGTATATTGTTGCGGTCATGTTTAATGTTTCCAAAAACTATTTTGTAAATGGTTGCAGTTAGTTGTTCGTAAATCCATTTTTGCATGAATTGTTGCGATTATTTCAGTTTTTCATAAATCTGCTGTGTATTTCGTTGCGTTCAACTCAATTGTTCATAAATCCATTTCGTAAATCCATCCATCACATACGTCAGTCCTGGTAGTGTTTCATTAATGATTGGATGGAGACATTGACCACGTGTGGTGCTAACATTTGCATTTCACTTTGTGTTTTAGCTTTCCAGTTCCTCCAGCTTCAACGGTGAGCTGCTGCTCGGCGGAGCTCGGGACCAGAAGCTTCCTAAAAAATCAAACCTGCGGGCCTCTCTCTCCGCATCCCATGCCGACTACCTGGAGCGTCCCGAAGTCCAGTCACGCCGTGAGAGCTCCTGCAGCACCCTAACTGCCAAGACGGAGGTTCCCATCCATCTCATCAGCACCACAAACCAGCTGCACAAGCAGGGCAGCGTCCAGCAGCAGATACCGACCAAACTCGCCGCCCTCAGCAAAGGCAAGGAGAAGAGTGTGAAAGGCAAGAGTTCACACCGCACCGACAGCCGGGGTTAGTACTGGTCTGTTTGCGACCAACAAAAGACGTTCCTTGGGAGCGAATTTGCCATTTCCTAAATCCATCTTCACTTTTTCGTAGGTTCTGTTGACATGAAGCAGATGCTGCCCATCAAGCTGTCATCGAGGGATTCGGACGGAGGTCACAAAGCACGCCGGTCCGTCAGCCCCTACCAACCTCAACATTCGCACTCAGGTAAGACAAACAACCGCACCCGACATTCCCGGCCGAGCCTGAACGAGCCGTATCCCACTGTGTAAACAGTCATTAGGCCCAGCTGACAGGCCTGTTGTTTGGTTTGCTCGCCCTACAGATTCCCTCAGCCCTCCAGATGTGCATACGGACACCCAGTCTAGCCTTGAGCCCGCTGTTCTCAAATCCCTCGACCAGACCTCCCAGCCCACCATCCAGTACACTCTTAGCGACGAAGCCACCAAGGAGGAAGTTATCTTTTTCTGAGGCGTCCAATGGGATGCAATGACATTAGGCTAATGTTTCAGACGATATTTTACTAAAGGAGCACATTTTAATCCTCCAAGTCTTAACAACTAACAATTTTATTGAAGCCTGTAAATTACGACAAAGAAAAATGTGCTTTAGTTTATGTGAAAAAAGGCTCTGTGTTTGTCCAGAAATCCCAAAGACTTTGACGGACAGCTTCAGGTGAAGGATATTTCTGTAGCACGGACGGGCGACATGAAGGGCGAATAGATGTTTTTAGGTTGCTTATTGGTGTGGTAAGCAATTTTGCACAGCGGTAATGTCGCATTTCATTTAAAACTATTTGGGACAACTGTTTTCTGTTGGATTTGTTTCATTTTTGGGTCACTCTGGAACATTATTGCTTATGTAAAATGGTATACGTTGACATTTTAAAAAATGTAAGTCAGTTTTGACTGCACACTGTGTAAACTTTCAGCTTGGATTAGTTGATTTTACAAAAGCCAACTCAATTTCAGTGGTCATTTTATTCATGTGACATCTTTTTTAGAGATTTCTACCAAATGTTCACAAAAAAAAAAAAAAAAATAAGCAGCGGACATGAAGACAATCCAACATTTTATTAACTATTCTTCTGTTATTAATTTATATGTTAGGAGATCTTCCAAATGGAGTATTTTGAGATTACTCAAATAGAAATCAGACGAAGGATACAAATGTCTTAAATGAACCATGTTTTCATCTTTCCAAATGATCAAAAAGTCAATTTAAGACATGACTTGGCTAAAATACAAATGACTGAATCTCATGAAAACTATTAAGGAATGTCCAGGTCGTTATTCACCCTGAAAAACGTTTGCATTATGCGGTCATGTTAATGTCATTTTCTCCTAACGTTTTCAATGCCATTCTGCAGAGATTTTTATTATTTAGATTGTTTTAAATGGTAGTGTTTTTGCTTTATTGTTGGTGTTTTAGTGTTTTAAATTAATTTTTGATAAAATTAACAAACAATTGCGGTGTCTGATCAGTTTTTTACTGTATTACAGTACTTAAAATGGTTGGGGGTTTTTTGCATTAAGATATTGAGAACTTTTAGTAGAAAAAAATTAAATATGACATTAATGTACACAGTTCCATTTAAGATTAGAGCCAAATATGTTTAAATATTGTGGTAGATATATACAATCAGTTTTTATTTCTAAAATTGATTTACAATCTTAAATTGGTTTCCTTACCATCCTAGTTATTTCCACATTCGAGAAGGAAAGCGTCGTCTTAATCATGTTTCCTTTAAACACATTTCACGTTTTTGCATTTCCTACTTTCTTATGACCCACATTCATTTCATTCCATGTCTAAATTAAGTCTCTAAAGTTGTCAAGCATTTCCTCTCTTCTCAAGCTCACCACACAAACGGCATGTGTGATGTAATACTGTGGATTTCAGAGTAATGCCACCAAAAACTAGGATTTAAACCACTCTGAATATAACGTGTATCTCTGATGTCCATTTCCTGGGACCATGTGACTTATATGTATATTTTGTACATAGAGTTTCCTTTTAACATAGACGAGATGTCGATATTATGCAAGAATGTCATGTGACCACTGAAATTACAGCTGGATCGTTTGGGTATAATTTGTTCGTTTTAATTTGTAGGCACTTTTTATTTTTTTTTATTTTTATTAATCTGTCATTGAGTGTTTTTCAGTTCGATAACAACCCATAATGCATTGCTTTTGGATAACCTTCGGATTCACCTGTTCCACTTGATGGAAGAAGTATTTTTGATGCTACATTTATAAAAACGGCTTGATTTGATATTAGTCCGAAGCTTTTCCGTGGTGCAAGTGAAGGGATATTTTCACACTGTAGCAGATCGGTTTTGACTCTCAATGATGTGTAAATAGTACGTCACATGATGTTGATGTCCTAATAATGAAGTTAGTGACTAAATGCTGTTTGTCTCCTTTAGCTGCAGCGCACTTTATCGCAGAATGAATTGTTTTCTTTGATTAGTTCAACTGTGAGTTAAAAAAACAACATCATTATGTTGCTTTAAATTGTCACTTGATTCGGCCGGCATTCATTGTGACTGTAGCTTCTTGGTGTCTGTGATTGTACGAGATAATTCTACGATGCTATTGATATGTGAAGACGGTTTCTTGTCAAATATTGTTGTCAAATTGTGTCTAAAAACTATAATTTTTCTGTTTCCAGTTACACTAGCCACTTTTCAATACCAGCAAACTTTAAGGGGGACCTCAAGTGTTAATATTTCTGATGTTTTGTGTCTTAAGTTTTTAGCACGCAAGGCCAGTTTTTTTTCTACCACAGCATTGTACTCACTCTACCGGAGAAAAATAGAAAAACTTGTGAACACTTAAAACTGCTGCCTTTAGAGACATTTTAGTAATAAAATATGTGGGAAAAAATCTGACTCTTGAGTCTTTACTCCTAGTCAAATCTCATTGTATCTGTGTATAGAAAAAACGACTTTTGAAGAACACACTTCATTGAAGAATGTATCCCACAATGCAATGTGCCCAACCTGACCTTACGTTTCCTTCGCAACGAATCAGTACAGCTGATTTAGTAATCAAGTGCAATGTCTAATGTATTTTTTGGCTCATTATTTGCAAAAACCTACAATATTTATATGGAAAATTAAAACATAAACTAACAGTTTCACGTGCAAAATAACTTGGAGGCCACTCAATTGATTAAGCGTAATATAACAAGGTCATGTGATAATGTGGAATACTGCTCTTTTAAATGTCTACAAATTCATAATCTACAGTTTTAACCATATTTTCCAGAATATGAGTCACATTTTTTTATCGTCTGAAATAAACTGACCAATAAATTACGTTTGCTTCATACGGTTCATTTCTGATCTGTCTGATATATATATATATATACAGTGTTGGGAAGGTTACTTTGGAAATGTAATAGGTTACAGATTACAAGTTACCCTGTTTAAAATGTAATAGTAGTGTAACTTTTTCAATTACTTTATTAAAGTAATGTAACTAATTACTTTTGAGTACTTTTTGATTACTTTTCTAAATTTGTGAAAATTAAAGAATAATAAATAAAAGCATATACATCAACTTAAATACAGTTATCTAATAAGCATGTGACATATTCTGTGTAATAAACTCCTAAACATTGGTGTTTTTTTTTAAACTGCTGTCTCTTTGTATATGATGATTATGATATATGTTTTCTCAAAATAAGTAAAATGCACATGAAGTGACACAAAGCAGTTCTAGAAATTATGTTTATGTGCTTGTGTACTCCTATATTGAGGCAGCAGAGGTTGAAAACACTGCGAGCTTCAGTAGGCTTATGTGTAGTAAATGAAACCATGTCTTTGCCATTAATTTACAGGAGGGCAGACTGGGAAAAAAAATCAGACTGGAAAATTCAAACTCATACAAACAAATTCATGGACAAAACTATTTTTTATCTATTTTAAATCTTTAATTTGGGGACATGCAAAATAATTAAAAGTTCTCTCCTGAACTGTACCTTCACTTCCATTTTTCTCTTTAGTCTCTTTATTTTGCCCTGTTATCCATCTCTCTCATGACTTTAATACTCAAGATTGAACAAAACTATACTTTACAATACAATACTCTACAATACTACAATATCTTTATAGAAAAATCCTAATACTGTACACGAGTCATGTTTTTCCCTTACAAAAATTAACCATGCTTTTATTAGCCTATATAAAAGTAAAATAACCTTGTTTAATTTTTTTTTTTTTTTTGCAAATGGATTTGTATTTATTTTTAAATAAATACATTTGTAAAATAATTTTGCATTTTTGGTTATCACAGTTAAACAATAGTAACCATTTTCTCTGGATTTATAGTTAAATATTAAAATGTTAATTTTCGTAAGGGTTGTGTTGTTGTCTGTCGTAGCTCCCCCTAAACCTATAAAAAAAAATCGGAATTATTTTTCAGCTAAATTACTACTGTAACATTACAACAGATAATAATGATGTCCTTTATATAGTATTTTGAGTGATGACTGATGAGCAACGTGCTGCTGCTTGATTAAATAAAATAAAAAAACAAAGACAAAAAAGCATCTTTACAGATGAAACTGACCTGAAACCCTGAACAGGAGTTCTGCTTCTCTGCTCCAGCAGTCCACTCTCTCTCTCTCTCTCTCTCTCTCTCTCTCTCTCTCTCTCTCTCTCTCTCTCTCTCTCTCTCTCTCTCTCTCTCTCTCTCTCTCTCTCTCTCGCATTGATTACTCGGAGTCTGATCCAAACCGTTTGGCGGAGGCGCGGAGAGCGCGCGAGTCATGACTAACACTTCATGATTTATTAGAGATTTAATTACACGCAGAATGTGCAAGTCATATATTGCACTTTTGGGGCTTAATATTCACAGACACTAGTCCATGTCATGTTTTGATTCAAGTGTACTGACCTACTTTTGATTTAGTCATCCAAAATGTGGCATATTCCATCCGCGTTAGGCATTCCGTTTTTATGACTGGATTCTACGAACCAGACTGTATTTCCGCATCCCGGAAATTATTAGGGCGGTATGTCTCAGAATAGTCAGTGCAATTTGGGAAAGAAATCAGTTAAATCTGTATGTGGATGTGTCTAAATATTCAAATGTAATCCCCTTTGTAATCGTTAAAAATTTCATAAGTAACTGTAATTTAATTACTCATTTTTTCGTAGTAACTGTAACTAATTACAGTTACAATAATTTTGTAATTAAATTACGTAACGCCGTTACATGTAACTAGTTACTCCCCAACACTGGATATATATATATATATACGCTACTATGCCGTTTACGAACAGAGCCTATACCTTGCACTTTAAGTTGACCACGGAGGAAACTGAAAAGCATGTAAAACACTGTAGTGATCAGTGCTGATGTTATTCTAAGCTCTCTGCGGGGCGGTATCTTCGGACAATATGATTTTATTTCCATCTCTCTCTCTGCTCGTGTTGTGTCTGTTGATTCTGGCCCGTTTCTCACAGGAAAACAGACGGAGCCCAAGTTTTAACAGGACCTGGTGTCCGTCTCTCAGGCCATGCTAATTGCAGTGCTGTGGCGGAACACGGCTATTTTCAGGTGTTGTGGTTTTCCTTTTATCCAATCCGGATCTGACAGCCGCGTGTCCAGCAATTCTGTACCAGATGATGTCTTTGACTTTTGTCTTTGGAAATGGTTTTCTGTCTTCTGTCTTGTGCTTGGCTAATTTTAGACGCTGGACTACGAGACAACCCCTGTCTGGTTCACAAGTGTCTGTAGTCACGTCACGGTTTTAATTGTAGCTATTTTCTGCAAAGAGACCTCTGTCCGCTAAAGAAAACAAACCTCAGGCTGCTGGCTAGTCTCCTATAGCTGTGAAAGTTACCAGGATCTAACTGGCAATTTGAAGAATTAGTCACGCTTAATAAGTGCTCCAGACAACTTAATTAGTAGGTATTATGTGTAATGTAATATGCTAATATAAAGTATGGATTGGTTAATTTGATGATATCACTGTACTTGTTGTGCCATATTTATCCATATTTATTTTAGAATACCATTATGCAACAAAACTTTGAATATGTTTGTATATTTATTTGTCATTTGAACAACTAGAATGTCTTGCATAATAATACGTTTTTTTTTCTTTTTTTGGGTCACACTAACGTACCACATGACAGTTGCTGTAAGCTGTTTCTCAAAACTCAGGCAATTTGATAATACCTAGAATATCAAAATCAACTGCGGGCGGCAGATCCTTTTCCTATTTGGCGCCTAAACTCTGGAATAACCTACCTAACATTGTTCGGGAGGCAGACACACTCTTGCAGTTTAAATCTAGATTAAAGACCCATCTCTTTAACCTGGCATACACATAACATACTAATATGCTTTTATTATCCAAATCCGTTAAAGGATTTTTAGGCTGCATTAATTAGGTAAACCGGAACCGGAAACACTTCCCATAACACCCGATGTACTTGCTACATCATTAGAAGAATGGCATCTACGCTAATATTAGTCTGTTTCTCTCTTGTTCCGAGGTCACCATAGCCCCCAGATCCAGTCTGTATCCAGATCAGAGGGTCACTGCAGTCACCCGGATCCAGTACGTATCCAGACCAGATGGTGGATCAGCACCTAGAAAGGACCTCTACATCCCTGAAAGACAGCGGAGACCAGGACAACTAGAGCCCCAGATACAGATCCCCTGTAAAGACCTTGTCTCAGAGGAGCACCAGGACAAGACCACAGGAAACAGATGATTCTTCTGCACAATCTGACTTTGCTGCAGTCTGGAATTGAACTACTGGTTTCGTCTGGTCAGAGGAGAACTGGCCCCCCAACTGAGCCTGGTTTCTCCCAAGGTTTTTTTCTCCATTCTTTCACCGATGGAGTTTCGTTCCTTGCCGCTGTCGCCTCTGGCTTGCTTAGTTGGGGACACTTCATCTACAGCGATACCGATACCGTTGTATCACCGTTGTGACTTGATTTGCAAATGATTACACAGATACTATTTAAACTGAACTGAGATGATTTCACTGAATTCAATGATGAACTGCCTTTAACTGTCATTTTGAGTTATTGACACACTGTTTTCCTAATTAATGTTGTTCAGTTGCTTTGACGCAATGTATTTTGTTTAAAGTGCTATATAAATAAAGCTGACTTGACTTGACTTGACTCTTTTTGAATCAAGTGTAACCAAAAAGTGACTCGCTTGGTGAAGGAGTCTGATTCAAACTGCTCACTCACAAAGCTTTAACTGATTAATAGGAGTCTTGTGTTCCTTGATTCAACATTGTAGCTTGCAACATATTTGCTATAGCATGCAGGAAATGCTTGTCCAAGATTGTGTTGGATTCGAGTATGGAAAAGAGAGAGGTCCTTTCATCGCAATTTTAAATATGTATCGCACAATTCTGAGTTTATATCTTGCAATTCTGAGAAAAAACAATTTGAGCTAAACTTTGAATTCTGACTTTTTCATAATTCTGCACTTTTGGTCTCTGAAATTTGAGTGTACATGTCATAATTTTTACATGTTTTTTTTTTCACTATAGAATCAAAATAAATTGCTATTTTTATCACAATTAGTTTTTCTTGCAATTACATGTCTCTCAAAATTCAGATTCCTCACAATTTGTATCTCGCATTTTAGCATCTCACAATCCTGACTTTTTACCAGAATTGCTTTCATTCTGAGTTTATACAGTTCTGAGAAAATAGTCTGAATTGTAATTTAAAAAGTTGCAATTGCCTTTTTATTTATTTTTTATCTGTGGCAGCAACAGGTTTGCTAAATACAGATGTACAAAAAGTATTTCAAAAAGTATTCAATTATTGTTGCAGATTTTTATGTAAGCAGTTTAGTCACAGCTAACGCGCAGCCCTGCTTTTGACTAGAATTCTAGTCGCATTTATTTTCCCTTAATAACGTAAGAACTTCGTGCAATCTGCCTGTATTATTCTGTGTTGATGTGCTAATTTGGCAGACAAGCTGCTAGGCTAACACTTTTACGAGCATGATAGTGTCTAAAATACTCCTTTCTCAGTTACATAACAGCTCTGTAAAGTCAGCACCAGCGATCATGTCCCATGCAGGCCATATATCTTCCTGTCCTGACCCATAAAAATAAATGCGGATTGTTTTTTTCTGTGTCCATGGACACAACTTTAACGACTTTCTTTATTGCTTTTCGGTAAAACTTTGAAGTGTTTAAAGAACACCTGTTGTAAAATGGCCGATAATTGTACAATGGTGATGAATGAAGTTATTGTTCTTTGTTTATCATCATGTAAAAAGGAAATATGGCCAGGAAGATAAGGTTACTGCTGACTGATAGTATGCCACAACACACACTGAGTTTATTCATACGTTTGCAGAAGTGTAATCCAATAAAGTGGCCTGCGAAGAATCTGCTGTCATAGTAAAATCTTTGTGTATTTAGTTACAGGTCAGAAAGTCTTTATTTGGGATTCTCTGTGTGTGTGTGTGTGTGTGTGTGTGTGTGTGTGTGTGTGTGTGTGTGTGTGTGTGTGTGTGTGTGTGTGGTTGGCGATCTGTGATAAAAACGCTTGTATGTTGTAGTGCTTGTGCCAAATAGCTGTTGAAAAAAGAGTCTAAGATTCTTGCCAAGATCTATAAATGTCAATGGCCTGTGTGACTGAATGCTGCTGGCCATTTATTTGTCGTCCGACCTGTTTGGTTGCATGGGGACTTAGTTTGATAGCTGGTAAATCTGTCACTTATTTGTTTTGATCAATTGGGTATAGGTGCACATTGTTATTTTTAGCATTCTATTGAAAAGTATGTTATTCCACAGTTTGTGTAATATCCACATTTGCAAATGAAAGGCTATTAAAATTTAACATGAAGTTGTAAATTGTTTGTAAAACCATTAAGTATATTGTTATTACTGCCAACAATATGTAGAAATGCTTTCACAATTGATTTACACAGACATTTGTTGATTTTGTTTTTCATGAATAAGGCCTAATATGTGCATAAAATACTTTTTTTTTATTATTTTTTTTTATACAGACAAAATAAAAAACAAACAGTCATAAAAGAGAAAACATTGTCCGCACTTTTCCCTTTTTACACATTTCGTGCATAAAATACTAAAATATAAATATTACAATAGCGCAGACCTGATTAAATGCTAATAATATATATTTGTTTTCTTTAGCGGTTTGAAAATATTTGCTGCAGCAACTATTATCAAACCAAAACTGAAAGCAGCTTATGCTTACCAAAAAAAAAAAATCTATGCATCAACATGAGACGGGAGGGAAAAAAATATTTAAATGCTGTCTGCATTCATTTGCAAAAATGTTTGCATTCTCTCACAAACTCTCTTAAAAATTTCACAAAACATTTTCATTCTTTGACAAAACTGTTGCATTCCTGAGAAACTTCACATTCATTCACAAAACATTTGCATTCTTTTGCAAAATAATTGAAAATTTACCTGAGAAACTTTGAATTCTTTCGCAAAAATTTCAATTCTTTCGCAAAACTATTGCGTTGCTCTGAGAAACCTTGTGGATGTTTGCAAAATCAATGAGGTAAAGTTTTTTTTTCCTCCAGCTTATACTCGTAATTGTACACAGTGTTTTTAAAAATACATAATGTTTGCAAGAAAATGCTAAAGCATTTAAATATAATAATATTTATATATATATAGATATATATATATAATTATAAATTTCAAATAATATTTTTTTCCTGTACATTTCCTTTCTTTCTTGAGCATGGTGTTTATTTTTATTTTTATTTTTATAGATTGATTGTGAATTTTATTGATAGAGGGGAGAGTAGACTGGAAAATATAAGGAAGAGATAGGGGTATCTGTATTGGGGCATATTGCCAGATTGATCAAACCTGTGCGTCCCGCATGAGCTCAACAGCTACATGTTTCTTGCTACATGTGCGCAAACCACTAGGCCACGACTCTAACCTTATATTTTCATTTCTTTCTGTAAAAATATTTAATCATGACAATATTTTATTTTTTTCTCTCAAAAAGTGACTTCTATTTAAAAAAATTGGGTTTGAGTTTACAAAAAAAAAATTGGTTCATCAAATTTCCATAAAACTTATATGCTACAGGAAATGATTGAGCTTTTAACAGAAAGAAACCACATGACATTAGATGTGCATCGTATGGTGCTACACACAAAAAGCCAAGGCACGTCCTTGCCCACAGCTGCTTCATTAACCTTGCGAGTTAGAGAGGCTGACACCCCAACACCCTGGAGACGGGCGCAGACAGACGGTTCACATCCTTTTGTTGTATTATTCATCCCGATGTCACTTTTCGAGTGCCTTTTCTGTTGAGTGGCCCGTAATTATCAACTGGGCCCATATCGGGATGGGCAGACTGGAGAAGCGACCATCTGCCCCACCCTGTCTGAATCACACAATGGTCCAATTACGACTCTGCTGTCCCATCCTAGAGATACGATTCACTCTCATTCCATCTTGTTTTTTCTGTCCTCCAGGAAATAGCATAGAATCCCACTCATCCCAAACAAACAAGAGGCATTATGGTGATGAGGAACTATTTCAAGCATCCAAACATGTGGAGTGTCCATGGAATGCTTGTGAATAAGATCTGTGGCATGTCAAGCTGCTATCTTTGTCACCATTTGAGCAAATGGGAGAAGAATTCCCTTCCCACATTGGGAAATCTTTGCAAACTATGACAAATATTAATATTCTTTTGTTATGCAATTATCATCACATTTTTTTCACCTCCTGCAAGGCAAGAAACTTAAATTTTGAATTGAGCAACCTTTCAGAATCGTTCTGTCTGTCTGTCGACTACTGCGAGTTGAGAAATGTTTTATATTAGGTGCTACACCTCAACCTGAGGCCATTGACCGCACAAGGCTGAGCATCAAAGCTCGGCATCACACAATAACATTCACTGTTAATCAGAGCGCTGCTAGATCTGTCAGCGAAGCTTCTGTCCACGCCGCCCCTCCCAGCCACCCCCTGCTGTTCGGTGTAATTACTCCATTGTGTAAACAGTGATTACCGTTCCCCCCCTTCCCCAAAACACTGTTCCTCTCTGCTGGCCGTTTCTGTCGGAATGCTCTCAGAAGTCTCTTGCCTCAATTTTAGAGACTCAAATTTCTGTGCATAATTGTTTTCACAAATAACCGGCTTCTTTTATGGTGTCTAGACAAAGAGATGTTTTGGCAAGGCGGATGGAGGCGCCCACCTCGTTGTGTTTAATGCCGAGTGATGTGCATTTTACTGAGGGAAGCTTTATGCATGCGCTACAGGAGAACGGGCGATGTGTGTTGAAGAGTGTCAATTGTGCTTCCTGCCTTGAGTTTTCAGAAGCATTTTTGAGCATTATTGGTTATTTCTATCTATTTATCTGTCTAACGTAAAGGTTTTTTGCCTTTCAGGCAAGGCTTTGTCAAGCCAACATCAAGGTTTGTATTGAAGAACCTAATGGTTAGAGTTAGACTTTTGTAACCTGAATGCCGGGGGTTCGAATCTCATTACCGGCAGGAATTGTAGGTAGGGGGAGTGAATGACCAGTGCTCGCTTCCACCTTTAACACCCACTGAGGTGGCCTTGAGCAAGGCACCAAGCCCCCAATTGCTCCCTTGATGCTGTAACAAGAAATGGCTGCCCACTGCTCCGGGTGTGTGTTTAAAGCTATACAATGCATTTTAATGAAGGTGATCATTTCATATATTATCAGAGTATTGCTTAACATACCTTGAGGTCTGTCTAAATGCTGTTTATGCCATTGTGTAGTGGCTCCCTCCAGTTACACCACAGTACATTGAGGAACCACTAAAACCATTAACGTTCCTGACAGATCACATCACGACTTGACTGACGGAAAGTACCTGTGCCAAGACACCACAGACGCACCTAGGCATCAGCACTTTGAGCTGCCTGTGGTCAAAGACGGCCTGAATTGCGTATGTTTGTGGCCTCATTTTACCAACGTGTTGCTTTGACATGTCTGCCGGTGTCGACAACAACAAATTTCTTGCATTTCTTAAGGAATGGGATTTGCTGTGTTGGTTGGGCAATAAACCTCAGCCTGAACAGAGCCTAAGGGGTCTCATTTTTTCTGAGGATAAGAAACTAGATGTGCTTTGCCGGAGGTTCCTGCTAGGTGCAAAATAACATTTGTGTTGGTGCATTGATTTACAGATTCTGAGGAGGTGGGCAGTTGGAAAAGGACGCTTCTGGCCCAAACCCTCGAGGTAAGATCCCCACGGGGGGGGATTGTCCACTAGCTGATTGTCCACTAATGCAGGATCTTTGTGTTCCTGGAGGCCCCCCAGCTGCACGCATCCGCCTGGCAGACACACGCCAGTATTTGGGTGAAGGGGGGTTTCGACCCCTGTTCCCTCTTAGTGTCCGTTCCAACCAAATGCGCCCTTTCTTCTCAAGGTTACGAAAAGCGTTAACCAACTACACTCACTGAATGCCGACTACGCCAACTGCCCCCTCTTTCTGTCCACACTGTGGCGGTCCTTCCTTTCCAGACCGCATTGGCTAGCCCTTTTGTCTTCTGCCAAGTTTCAAATGTCTATTTATGCGCAGCGCATTAATTGCGTCGCCGGCGGAATCCTTTTGAATTCGGCGGTTTTCCATTTTGCATGACAATGGTGCTTTTGAGAAGTCCCACAAAAACACGCTAGTGCCCGCACACATCCTGCCAGGATCCCTTTGAAAGGAAGATGTCTCGATCCCCGTGCCTCTTTTGTGTTTGGCTTTATTCATTCAGATGCTGCTTCCCATCTGCGCTCTCACCTGAAGCACTTAGCAGGTCGACATGCTCAGCTGGAATACCGTGCTTGTGATGAATGAAGTTTATTTTTTGCCGCCTTTTTCCATTGTTCCAGTACACCAAAGCCAGCAATGCAATATATAATAATGTACAACCAATTTTTGTACATTAAAACTGAGAATAAAAACAGCGAAGACTTTTTTTCAGTCTGTTTTGCTCATAGCAGATCTAAAAGTATTCAAATGATCTCAATAACCTTCAAACTTTAAAAGGATTTGTAAGCCAAGTGCAAAATTATTAACTTTCATGTTCTAGTTGAAACCATTATGCTATTTATCACAAACGCTTCAGTAGTTGCAAAATCATTTTTACAAAGACATCTGTCTGGAAAACCCATTTTTTTCCCCCATGGGATCGTGCCCAGCTGCTTTTAGGGATTTCTCCCATCTGGCATCTCTGATCGGCTCTATTAGTGCATGGACCCGTGGCTTTTGACCTCCGCATGCATAACTTATTCAAGAGTGTCTGGCGGGCATCAGGCCAGCTCTTACTTTCAGTATCAATGTCTTTTTCAACCAGTCTCCTGGAGCTCTGCCATTGATTTGGTTTGGAAATGACTGAACTGCTTGAGATGTGATAGGAATGTTTGATTTCATCACTCAACGTTGATATCTTAAAGGACTAGTTCAACCAAAAATACAAATATTAGCAAACTGGATTTGGAGAAATTTAGCATTGGATGACTTGCTCACCAATGGATACTCTGCAGTCAATGGGTGCTGTCAGAATGAGAGTCCAAACAGCTGATAAAAACATCACAATAATACACTTAATATTCCACACCACTCCAATCCATCAATTAAGTGAAAGAGAAAGTGTCCATAATAAAAAGTTTTCTTGTCTGAATCAGGAGAGAAATCTGCATAGATCAAGCACCGTTTACAAGTAAAAATGGTAAAAACAAGTATGTCATATTGATTATTGTGATGTTTTAATCAGCTGTTTGGACTCCCATTCTGACTGCACCCATTCACTGCAGAGGATCCACTGGTGATCATGCAATGTCTCCAAATCTGTCCGGATCAAGAAACAATTACATCTTGGATGGCATGAGGGTGAGAGAACAAGGCGTTGCCGTTTAATTAGTGGTTTTGCCTCTGGATGAATCTTACCAACATCCGGTCAGTTTCTGAAATAACGTGTTTATTGTAATGTTTATAATCAGTAGTTTGGCTTAATTTATGCCTCTTTGTTTCAACAGACAGATCTCTTCCCTACAATCTGGGCAAAGGAATGCCGTCTGGAGTGCCATTCGTTGGCAGTTCCACTAATAACACCTGCCCGGGAATGAAAGGAATGAGGCTGGTGCTGTGACATGTACACGCACCCTTGATTCCGAAGAAGCCCTGAGCTAAAATAGCACACATGGAGCTGTAAAATTTGTGCAGAGAAATTGAACTTTACACCCCAGGTTTCTGAAGCGGCTGGAAATCGCTATGGTTAAAATCGCTGTGGTTAAAATCAACTGGGTGTGACCGACACTTTCAAAATTCCAGTGTCTCTAGCAAGTTAGGAAAGGTGCGAGACATTCCTCATCACTCAGCATGATCCTAGTCATGCTAATCCACTAATCCAATCTCTACAAGCTCTACAAAACAAAAGAACGTGTGCTTAGCTTGTTTTACCGAGATTTTATTTAAAAAGTCTTTAATACAGCATACTCTATGACTGACAGAAGTTAGAAACAGTATTTGGCATTAAATGTCCAAAAAAAACTGAACAAGGATCAGTGATATAAAAAAACATTGTACACAAATTAAGACATTTCACAACAAATAAACAAATATTTCAGAATAACACAGCATTTAGCTGGTAACATGTCTCTATCTGTGCTGCTTTCTTTGGCCTCAGGACAACACATTTTAATGACGTTTAAGAAAAACAGCCTTATGAGTGTAGATGACCGTTCAACAGTGAGAAGGACACAATGTGCAAAATCTACTTAAAAATACAATATACTTCACAAATGTACATACAACAATAGAACAAAATCAAGGCTAAAAGTACAGTAATAACATTTAAGAAGTTCGTCAGGTTTTCGTTTTCGTTTGGCACAAAACCATTAAGAAGAAATCCACAGCTTAAGTAGTTTAGTGAATGTCATTCACTTTGTAAACTACACATTATCCTACAGTTGTGTGACAAATGTTTTAAGAAATAAAATTAAGCCTATTTTGCATTGTGACATTTCCATGACAATTAAGAATATTTTTCATCATTACCGTAATTTGTCCAGGCTTTAAATCTGCATACACATAAATACAGTTTGAATAATATATTCTTGTTTTTCCTATTGCGGTTTTTTTACACTACTGTAATGCGAATTTGTGAGGAGAATCTGCTTGAATTTCCTTGGAAAAAAATGCAAACAATCGAAAAACATCTTATATGTTTGTTTTCTTTTTTTGCATTGTGATAATTTTTTTCATGACAACTAAGAACATTTTTCTTTATTACAATATTTTGGCTATCCACAATATAATTACTGTTTAAATTATAAATTATTTTATTTAATTATGGTAATGATTTTTTTTATTGTATTTTTTTTTGCATTACAGTGATTAGAATTTAGGGGATACATATGCTTTAATGGCCCTAAAAAATTATTCCACAATGCAAAAACACATAAGACAAGGCTTTATTTTCTTTATCCAAAATATAATTTCTTTCTCTTTTTTTCACATTGTGACATTATTTTCATGATAATTAAAAGTGTTTTCCTCATTACCACAATTTGTCCAGGATTAAGTATTTATTTAGGTTTTTAAAATAAAATCTGCATATGCGTACGACTTTACATAAGAAATACATTACTGTTCTTTTCCCTTACAGCAATGATGTTTTGCATTACGGTAATGAGAATTTATGAGAACGTTTTCCACATTACCGTAGTTTGTCCAGGATTTTTACGTATTATTTAATGAAAATCTGGATGTAATTAAATACTTTTACTCTTGTTTTTTTTCCACAATGGTATTGCGATTTGTGCATTACGGTAATGAGAATCTGCTTTAATTGCTTTGAAAATAATATCCCAAACGCAAACAGGCTTAATTTATTATCATTTGGAGGCGAAATATCATCCAAACTTGTTTATTAGCCCAGCCTGGCTATTCGTCTAGTACTTTTATAACAAGAACACAGTGCTAATCAGAGAAGTGTTTTGAATATTCTTGCATAATAATATATTCAATACAAAAAAAACAAAACACATTCTATATATAAAAAGGCAGCACAGTCTAGCTAGTTATTCTACAATTTTGGGTTCATTTCCTCTTACAAAGGTCACCCAAGTCTACTAAAGAACACAATGAGCCTTGTTGCATGCGCTAAAGTGAGTAACCAGAGGCAAGAGTTATTTATTACTTAATTTATGACCGAGCAGGATCCGTGTGAGTGAGCGAGACACTGAAGTGTGGAACCTCAGGCTAAAAATAACCTGTTTTAAAGAGTTGAGTCTAGTAAGTTTATGTACACATGCGTCCACAATGCTTTCTGCATCTCTTCAGGGCCGTGTCTCGCTGTAAGGACCGTGGTGAGCTGAGATGGGATCTGTTTGACATGGAGACCCACCCCACTGACCTAAGGCTTGGTTTCCTGCACGAGGTCCATGTGAATGTAAAGAAGGAAAAGTGTCTCCCCTCCCCCGGCATTCCCAGGCCTCGTTGGGGGGGGGGGGGGGGGGGGGATCGGCTGCATTCCAGAGAACGCCGGAAGATCTGAGGACGGAAAAACAGGGAATGAGTTACACATGTTGAACTCCACATGGTTCACCTACAATCCTTCACATTAGTTTGAGAAACTGGGCGCATCACAAAACTAATGGTATGTATACGAGAGTAACTACATGTAATCTACAAACACTTACTAATGAGATCACATTCGGTATGTTAAGCTACTTTTCATTTCAGAAGAGTTTTAAAACAAGCGCTATAAAACTGATCTTGGCCTGTTAAATGCGTTTCATCCCCTGAAACATGTAGGTAATGAGCTCATGAAGTTCACTTGTGCCTAATTTCCACTTTCACAACATGTTTTTCCACTATGTTTTTTCCTATAAAACAGGCTGTTCCTTTAGATGTGCTTTTGAACATTTGACCTATTAAGAGTGTGTTTTATCTGAATGTGAAAACCATTTGAATAAAGGTTAACCAATATCTAGAGAGTAACATGATATATAAACTGCTGATATATAATACAGCATTTAATTTAATACAAATAACACTTATTAATTAATATTATACCATTTGTTATTATTTCATTAACACTGAATATTTTATTATCATATTCATCTTTTAAACATGTCAATATTTAGCAACATGGCATATAAAATGCAGATATATCATACAATAGTTTAAATTTAAATCGCTATTATTAATTAATATTATACAATTATGAGTATTATTTTTTATGAATAAAAAATTTACATTTTATTATTATGTTGTTTTTTTATCATTATTATATTAATTAAATTTTGCATCATGGCACATAAAATGCTTACAAATAATACAATATTTAATTAAAATAATGACACTATTCTTAATATACTATTTAATATTATTCTATTTTTATTAATGAATTATATATATTTTTTTCTATTTTATCTTTTAAACCTAAAAGATAAAAAAATATTTTAATACAAAAAGTCAACGCTAGTAAATGACACTAAAACAAACAAACAAATAAATAAATAAATAAATAATAAATAATAATATTATATTATATATATATATATATATATATATATATATATATATATATATATAAAAAATAATATTTTAGTCTAGTTTTTATTTATATTATTATTAACTTTTGGTATTATATCATTTTTTACTTTAAAATCAAAAATTTTAATGTAGCAACATGGCATAATACAATAATTTATCAAATAAACAACACTATTATTATTAATATTATACTGCGGTTTATAATTAAACTAAAATAAAAAATATCTTATATATTATTGATATATTATTTTGAAGAACACTATGAGTGTTGTTAATGTTTTCCAGCTGGGATTGACACCATCGGAGCTGCATCAGAGTTTAACAGGGTTAACAATGCTGTAAAGTCTAGATAATACAGTGACCTAACTGCTAAAGCCAGCCAGCTGACCCGTTCACACCCAGCAGTGTCTCTTGACACCACAACACGTGTTTCCATGCGTCCGCTGCTGTAATTAAAGCCTTGAACCCCTCTACCAGCGGACATGATGATCTTTCTCTAATCAATACTGTTCTGGATGCGATGCATGAGGGTCAAAGCTCAGATCTGGTCAGAAAAAGATACTAAATTTAAATGCTATTGTTTCTCCCAATACTGCATACTTTCCAGAAACGCTGTCTGTTTTTCCGTTGTTGAGACGATCAACACTCCAGCAGTATTAAAAATACTACCTGAGAGAGATCAGCATTTCACAACTACAGTACAGCAGCTTCAGAGCTGGTTATATTTAAACATAAGCGTCCCGTATTTCATACTTTTGTGTTATTCCTGGGACGTGGCAGACACTTTGTGAGAAGCGATGCTAAACAAAACACACGAATGCTTAAAGTGTGGTAAAGTGAACTTTTGAGTGTTGTGTAAGTGCTCGTCCATCAGCGTCAGCGTCACCCGTCCCAAAGCAGCAGCAGGAGAACAGGTGACCTTTGACCCAGTTTGCAGACCTTGGAAATTCCATTAAAGCGAGTCTAAAGGCCCCGAACGCATGCCTGGGATTCAATCAAGCTTGTGTTTAATAGATTTTATGGTCTTGTTTTCATCACCTAGCGGCAGCCCTAAACTGAAAGCCTTCTTTTTTGTGTTTTTACGTCAACTTTATTCTTCCAAACTCTGCAGTTTACTGCCATGTGTTATTAGGCAGTCAACCACACACTTTAAAATATTAAAAACACACACCTTTTTTCAGCTTTTAAAGCACTTTAAGTCTTAGTATTCAAAGCTTTATGTATTATTGCATTTATCTCATCTTTTAGTTGTTTTAAAGCAATTATTTGGTTGCATTAAAATATTATTTAATGTTATTTGGGTGCAAAATTATTAATCACTCAAATATTATTTTATGTTTTAAATGGTTTAGCACATGACACCATGATCCGCACTCACAAAAATAATCTTTTTAACATTTAAAGTTTCAGTTCAGTGTGTTATAAAATGGTAAAACAGGAATGATTCATTATTTTTATCAAATTTGGTTAATATTTATTAAACCAATAAATGTCTTTTTTTTTATACTTAAATACATTTTTTAAGTAATGGAAAACCCCTTAATAAAACTTAAATGTCAAGAAATAATTACAATTGGTATAAAACAAATTGTTAAACAGCGTTTTATCTAATTGTCTTTATTTTGACTAAATAAATAAAGTGCACTTCACTTATTTATCACTTATCATACTTTCACTTATTTATTTCACTTTGTTAAATAAATATTACCTAAATAAATGATTTCCCCCCATTATTTTGTATTAAATTGTTTTTGTTAATAAAATGTGCAGTAAATAAAATTGGAACGATAAATATTTATCACAAACTATTTATTTAGTTGGTTATTATTTATTGTATATTATTTGATTGATAAAACTGAAATAACACTAATAAATAAATTGTGAAGCTAGCTCTTTCCTGATGGTTTCAGCAGCTGTAATGAGGGTCAGGGGGTGAACTAATGACAGCTGTGTAAACTACTGTGCCAATTGATCGGTTATCTGCTCCGGATCAATCCCAATCAGCACCGTATTTATTAGGAAACACCCTCTTCTTTGCATTATGTGCCACCTCTCAATACACTGGCAATGTTTACTTATGAGCAAGAGTGTGTGGGTTAACATATAAAATCACAGCATGACAGAACGGCCATCTAAACCTCATTAGCATTTTTTTTTGCATAATTTTTTTGCAGAAGAGAGCTCTATTGATCCCTAAATAACAAAAACACAGGTCTTTTCAATCTGTGTGCCCCTGGCTTGAAAAAAAATGATGGTGTGTATGCAGATCACAACCTTTTCACCTCTTCTGATGTATGAATATTATACAATTCTGATTAATAACACCAAGCAAGCTCCCAACCCGTTTGATGGATTTATGGCTGGTAACCAATTTGAGGCCTTTATATTATTAAATTTCCCTCCACAGGTCCTGCTTCCAGGACAAAGGAGTGAAGAAAATTATCCATTAACTTGCAGATCTAAGCGCGCCGCGAGGGCTCAGCAGGACGCGGTGACTTTATGCGCGTGTCGGGCATGAAAGGCCGGACGCAGATGCCAAAATAAAGGATCTTTCTGTTAGCGTTTCGGATGGCTTTTAAAAAGGCACGCATTAATAAAACATTAGTATTGACTGTGAGGGTCAATCTGGTCCACCTCAGTGGATAATAAAGCCGTCCTGAAAGCCAGGAACCGACCCTTGACCTAGATCAGGTGTGTTAAACAACAAACAGAGACTCATATGGTGTATACTGGATGGGTGCCAATCACGACAGCCTGCTCTGCAAGACCAAAGAATGAGAAGATCTTGATAACTTCCTCCCTAGTGCTCGTGTTACAGTTTGGATTACCAGTCTTGCCAGCAAGAAAACATTAAAGTTGCCTAAGGACAGGAAATATAATTCATCTGTAACCATGGATGTACAAATCAAGAAAAATGCATTGTGGGATACAGTATTCAGCACAATTTTATAATTCATGGGTTGAAGTACATATATTGTACTAAATACACTACAAGAAAAGTATGATAGCATGGGGTTTCAAACCTTGAAGCTGTGAGACTACATACGTGAATATAGGAAACCAATCTGTACTTTCATTGGGATGTTCGAGTAAAAAAGACAACCCATGTCTTTCCATCTCAGGTTGGGATAGAACTGCGTTCCAACCAATGTCTCAATGGTTAACTAGAACAGTGACTCACTGCGCTGATATGCAGTGACAATAGAAAAGAAACATATCTGCGTTTAAAGGGGCACGACTGACTGGTGAGACATTTTCTGAGACGGTACACCTTTGGTGCAACGCATATTCATACAGCATACTGGAAGTCAGCAAAAGTGGATATCAAAGAGAAGGAGATTTTCTCTATTTGTTCTCCTCGCCCCATTACGAGATGACGGCTTCTGATGTGTATTTTTGGTTTTAAGCTGCTGGCTGCCAAACGCTGCAAAATATAGCTGCACCCTATTCCACAAGCCTCGCTCCGCTGTTTCTGACAAGGCTATTCTGTGCAAAAATCAACTGCGAATTTGTGACATTCAAAAGAGCTGGAATTACACTCTCAAAGAAGGATAAAAGAGACTTGTCAGCAGCTGCAGCCGTGCAAATCTAGGCCCTCGCAGGCTCTCTTATGCCCGTCTCCACCCAAACCATCTGTTTATTATTGAGGAAGGGCAAACAGCAGTTTCCCCTAGGCATCCGTCCATTAAGCGAGTGCTGAGTTTTCGGTAACAAGCTGCGAGTGTGCTAAACAAGCTGAGATGTTTAACTAGATAACTGAACTAGTGAGAGAAATTCTTTAAGCAAAGGCCTGTTTTACAACAAACAAAGAGGTGAAGATGGCACCTAAACGAGTTGAAAGATTCTGGTCTCCATTCTTGAATCTTCCTGCCAAACATTAGGCCTCAGTCTCAAATAAACACACCTTCTCTAAACATCATCAGCCATTATTTGAGTTTGTTATCTGTCTGGCTACTGTGTATGCTAGCGAGAACAATGAGCCTTGACATTTATTTAAAAGAAAAGATGGAGGATTTGTAAATAACCCCGGGAAGCAAAACCATACTCTGTTTCAGTGGAGCAATGCGCAAAAAAGGGGCACAGGCCTCGCCATCGGCAGAACTGCAAGCATGAACCTGATCCTGCTCATGCTGGAAGCATTTGGAAAAGCCTGTACGCCCCAGAGAGACGCGTTGTACTCTGTAATTTGTGCTGCCACATTCCTTTTCGAACTATTAAGGAACATTTCGTCTTTATTTGACACCCAACAGCACTAATTACGGTTAGACATTTTTCATCAACAAACAAAATTACTGCTTTATACATCTGAGAGGGCTTGCACTCAAAGCAAATATTGTCAGCTGGACAGTAATACTGGAAAATACTCACCAAATCAGAGACATATTTTCTTCAAGATGGGAGGTACTTCCAGGTGCTGACAAATGCTGTTGGGATAAGCGAATATGGTACGCTTGTTATGCTGTCCCATGAGTCCGTTGATGGGTCATAGCAGTCCAAGGTTTTACACCTCTGCGCCCCAAAGTAGCCCCCAACCACATAGAGGCGATTCCCTGACGCCACTGCATGACAGCTGATTCTCCTGGAAGTCACGTCTCCAAACTTGGTCCACTGGAACGTCTCACTGTTGAAGCGGTACGCAGAGCTGGCAGAGAACTCTGTATCTCCGCCAATGACCACAACATGGTTCCCGACAACTGCTGCCGCCGTGTAACGCCAGAGCTGGGGACAAGTGGCCGGGACTGTCCACCTGTTCTCACAGGGGTCGAAGCACTGAACCTTGGGATACTTGTCCCTGTTGACACTAGTGCCTCCAAAAGCAAAGAGTTTGTTTTTGGCGCCTACGACAGCAGCATTGCTCACACCCTCTCGAAGAGGGGCTACTAGTGTCCACTTGTTGGATTGGGGGTTGTACTGCTCCACTTGTTTAAGAGACACAGATGGGGATGCAGGGAATGACCCCGCAAGGGATGTGTGTCCACCTACAACATACAGGCTGTGGTCAAGTTCTGCTGAACCATGTCCGAATCTAGCAACGAGCATCGGTGCAGCTTTGGACCATTCGTCATGCAAGGTGTCGTAGACCCAAACGTCTTTCGAAGCCCCGTTTTCTGACCCTCGACCACCTGTGACATATACTTTACAGCCAATAGCACAAGCGCTGCACTCTTTGCGAGGGCTAGGAAGGTCCGTTTTGGGAGTGATCTCCTTCGCCTTGTGATCGATCATGTACACTTTGTCGCACATGAACGTTTGGCCTCCTAGAAGCAGGAGAGCTTGGCTGACCTTTCGGGGTCGGGCGCAGAAGCCCGTGACAACGCCGTCATTCTGCAGGATCTTCATTTTGCATCGAACAGCATCCTCCACAATCTCACGGCCCACCTTGTGTCCCATGACGAGCTCCTCCGATGCAACGTTCTTTAGCAGATAGGTTTCCGGAAGCAAGGCGAGTCGTACACAGCGCAGAAGGTCGGGAAGATCAAGATGCCTCCTTCCAATGTCTGCTCTGACCCAATCAATAACAGCCTCGTACGCAATACTTTCGTCCTCAACCTCCAGCTCCTCGCTAAAAACAAGCTCCTGAACTTTATCTTTGGGCAAGCTTAGGAAATCTTCAGTGTGGTATAGATTAGCAAAATTCGCCAGACACATTCGCCAAGAAAGTTCATACAGCCTCTGGCACTGATGAGCATCGGAGAGAAGCATCATTCCAAGGCAGTTAGACGGATGCAGATTCTTCTCCAGGAATTCTGCGGCGGCGTCACGGATGTCGTGGAACTGGAGCATGTCGCCAGCCTCCAGCAAAGACTCTGCATTTTCCTCGTTAATGATCACCCGGGCCGAGTAGGCGTAGTCTAGCAGGAGCTCCAGTACCTCCGGGTGCAAAGAGTCGTGGAAGTTGACCTCGGCATCTCGACTCTCTTTTAGTCCACCACTGAACATGGCCTCAAAATAGCGGCTACATGAAGCCAGAACAGCTCTGTGGCATGGAAATGCTCGATGTCCGGCGTGCAGGACTACATCCGTGAAGACACGTCGCTTGCGGAGGAGGTTGAGTTGGGTAAGCAAGCTGTCTGCATGTGACGTCTTGTGGAACAGCTGGATGTTCATGGACCCCGAGCTTGACCTTGACTTTCGGTTTTCGTGATTACTGACAGACATCTTTAAACTGGAAGAAAGATCAAAAAAAAAAAAGAAACAATTTCCTTTCAGATCCCCTTTTGATAAAGTATTAACATCTCACATCATCCGTGGACATTCATTTGATATTACTCAGAAGGCCTATTGTTCAGCAGTGTTTAAAAATCCTTAACATATAATTAGACGGTGGATACATAATAGTTAGGGCAATTACACTTGGAACCAACCATCTCCTTGGACGGCAGTAAACCCATAATCGTTTGTTAAACAGCAGTAAAACATTACAGCTTTTCGTTTACCTTGAGATTGTTCTACCCTTCAGTACAAGGGTTAATGATTCGTGGGAAATGAATCACCGCGTTCCTCTTTGATCTCTGATAAAGTTACTGCTCTTAGCTATCATTTTATAATTTCAGTAATGCATGAAACAATCCAACACTGAACCGCAGTCTGAAACCTTATTGTTTAGAACAATAGTAAATGAAACGGAATGCTGGAATACTTCTAAAATGTTCCATTTTTTTTGTGTTCCGTTTTAAATAATGCGATTTTAAATTACATTCTCATTGAAAACAGGCAACAAACCAAATTTTCAAAAAGCCACCAAAGCATCTTGAAATGGATTCAATTAAGATACACCTGAATTTACCATGGTAACTATAAAACACGGTAGTAACCACATTTATTGTTTCTACAAGTACTGTCATGAGAAAATATTCCTATATTAAAAATTCTGAATCGATTTAGCATACCGTAAAAGTGGTTAGGCAACACTTGCTTTTTTTCGCGTTTAAATAACTTAAGTGACCTGTTTAAGTACAACAGGTTCTATATATATATATATATATATATATATATATATATATATATATATATATATATATATATATATATATATATATATATATACATACATACATATACATACATACATACATATACATACATACATATACATACATATATATACATACATATATATACATACATATATATATATATATATATATATATATTTTTTTTTTTTTAAATTTGAGGAAAAAAGAAAGCATGATATTCCTAAGATCATATCGCAACGCATTCAACGATTTAACATGACAGGTTTACGCCAGACAAGTCTACTGAGCGGCACACTACATGTTAATAAATTGTAAAGTTGTGTCGTATAATCAAAAGCAGTTGAACAAAAGTAGTATGACTTTACCTTATTTCCTTTCCACGCACGGACTTGTAAAGTATGCATTCGATATTTAAGGACGCGTGTTACTTTAAGACGTCTCGCCGAGAGGTTTCAGTAGTAACATTTCTCGAGATGAGCTCGGTCTGAACTCAGTGAGATCTGCCTGTCACACGCTGCTGAGGGAACATCACTACTGTGGTTTGAGCTGTGAGCGAGCGTGTATAGTAGTGTGGATCTCAGTCGCTCCTCCTCTTCCCGCACGAGAAACGTCCAATCCTGACCGAGGAGGTGATCTTAGGACGCGTTTTATTAGTAATCGGAAGTCTTTCGGAGAATGAGTGATCATGCACATGTCAGTGTGACTGATACTGAAACACAATGCATGGTGGATTATTTATTTATTTTTGTCTAAAGTAAGAAAATAATATTTTAAAATATCTAAAAATAGTTGCACGGTAAAATAATAACAATAATATTAGCGCAATAAAAAATAAATAATTGTAATTGTAAATCAATAGCATTTTATACCATTAAACAATCATACCAACACATTACATTGGTACAGAGTCTCTTTTATTATAGTATTTAGTATCAATACACAGTTTGCTTTCCAACACAATTACGCAGACAGGAGAATCATGATGTTATTCTTTGCATCTTTCTTTCACCCTCAAAGTGGTTTGTTGTACAAACACCACCAATGCACTGTACTGTCTGACTGTTAATTACTGTCAGACCCCCTGCCAACATTCAGTGTTCATGTCTAACAGAGTTATTAGAGCTTGAACACAGCCGTTACTGTCTCAGCGACTTGTTTACACAGTTTTTAACACCAATTAAACCTGACTTTCCTAAAGAAATCCTTCTGGCAGGTATTGTTATACTTTAAACTTCCCCTTCCTGTTCTGGCTTTAGACACGTTTAGAAAATATACCTTTTAGTATTATGATCTCCTTTAATATATTTGTGTGTGTGTGTGTGTGTGTGTGTGTGTGTGTGTGTGTGTGTGTGTGTGTGTGTGTTTTTATAAATATCTAATAAAACTAAAGAAAAAATTGAAAAATAATTTTTCCAAAGCAATAACATACCTGTTGGATTGTAGCGGCACCTACTGGACAGAATCCGTATTGCACTAAAGCAATATCCGTTAATAATTGCATTATTGCACCTATTTGTAACAAATGCAAATATTGCAGTCTTATAATAATAATAATAATAATAATTATTATTATATATATATATATATATATATATATATATATATATATGCATTTTAGCATATGCTGTTAATATAATTTTGTTGGCTCTTTCAAATTGCAAAACTGTGTTAAATCAAAATTCGTCACTTTAAAATCTGAATTTACGCTAATAGCACCTCTCCTTAACATCTGACTTTTTAGCTTAAAATTCATCACGTAATTTATTATTTTAGTTTTAATGTTACTTTTTGATACTTGCTGTAATGAAAAACTACATATCCCAGAAGTCATCAGGCAGGATGTTTTCAAGAGCGCTTCCGGCTCAACTCAAGGGCACAGTTATCACATGTAGCGAAGCTACGCTGACTTTAATCCAGAGTGTCATTGTAATTAGGTCTGTTAGTGTGTAAAATGGACAGTTTCGGTTCAGATTTCTCATCGAACTCTTCGTCTGGTAAAATGGACACTGGCACTATAATGGAGCAGGTCAAAGTTCAGATTGCTGTTGCAAACGCGCAAGAGCTGCTGCAGGTAAATGACTTTAACCTCTTGAGGTGATAAATTGTGTTTTTGTTAGTCTGTTTTTAAGAAACGTGTTAAATAGTTTCATTATTGTATATTGGTAAATAAATAAATATAAATGCACCATGGTTAAAGCATGGTTGGTATAATTTGGAGTACCATGCAGATGTCATGGTGGTTATCAGTACAAAAGGTAAAGTTCATCACGATGTATACTTACCAAAATATAACATGGTATTACCCTGGTATTTTCAACTACATCGTATTTTATCTCTCTCCCTCTAATTTTGTCTTTCAAATATGATAAAACTGCTTTTTGAACACCTACCATATTACTATCATGATACATTGTAAGTACTCTTGTATAGAAATACCATGGTATATGAATATGGTACGCTTTAAAAATGTACTGTGGTGGCACCATGGTACAGTGGTTGTATACAGTAATTTAGGAACTACAGTATTACTAAGGATATCCAAAAAATACCATGTTACATGTCAGAAAAGCAGTACAAAAAGTACCATAGTAGTTCCACAGTATGGTGTTCTTCCAAAAACCTTCAAATACCATTTATTTATATAAATATTGTAAAGTACGGTAAAATTACAATGTAATGCTATCACTATACTCTACTGTAAATAATGATTTAGTTGTAAAAAAAAAATAAGTTTGAAGTACTATTTTCTAGAAAACATCTTTCTACTTCAATTTTAAACGTTTCTTTTGTTATTTTTTTGTGAAATGTATTCACAATTTAGGACTGAATTGTTTCAAAGTAAATCTTACACTAAAAATTATAACTGTATGATATTGCCATATCACCTTTTTGGAAGGTTCTTAAAGTACCAAAGATAACACCTGGTCCTATCAAACTAGAATTATCCCATGCCTTTCTAATAGAATTTGTCCCACATTTGCAGAGAATGACTGATAAATGCTTCAAGAAGTGCATTGGCAAGCCAGGAAGCACACTGGACAACTCTGAACAGGTGGGAGCGATACTTCTTATGCTGTTACCCGTGTGTATTTGAGGGGGGAAAAAATCTAAACCCATCTGTCCCCTATGTGTTTTTTCCTAGAAATGCATTGCCATGTGTATGGATCGATACATGGACGCGTGGAACACAGTCTCCCGCGCATATAATTCCAGATTACAGAGGGAAAGGGCACGTATTTGATGTGCAGATGGCAGTCGGTACTACCTCAGTCCTCAGGTAGAGATGTCTAGCCTCTGAATACACGACAGATGTATAGACTTGGCTCTCTTACCACACAACAACAGCTGATGGCTGCAGAAGGAACCTGGTGGTTGGACTTAGACTCCACATGGACATTCATTTCTATTTTGAGTGTTAAAACGATTATATAAGACATAAAATAGCTGTTTAATAATTGACAAATTCAGATTTAGGGATTGATAATTGTAGTAGAAGCAACTCCTAAGCTTAAAATGGTGGCTGGAATCGGGATAATAAAATAATGAGTCTGGATTTTAGCTCCAATTTCCTGTTCAGAGGTTTCACTGTGTTTAAAAACAATGCTAAAATTCAGATTCTTCCCCTTTCGCTGTTATCCATTTATCAAGCAGCCAATCAAAATGCAGCATACCGTCTGTCTGTCTTTTGTCATTGGGTGGATGTTACTCCATTCCCTGAGGGAAGGGCTCACTTTACCAACTCTGTTCCACAAACCTAGTTCTTCTCCCAGAGGGGGAGAATTCAGAGGCGCCTTTGTTGCAATAATTGTCGCTTCTTCACCAGGAGCAGCCAAAAAGTCCTTCTTACTTACCTCTGAAGAACAAACCACAATTGTCGACCCTGGAGTGTCATTTGTCTCATTGTCTCAGAAGTACAGTAGTAGGGTTGTTTAACTGCAAGCCTTTGTAGTTCAATTTGTGTGCACAAGTCAGAATTTCCAATTTTCATTGCTTCGAGTCTTGGAAAGATTTGGTACAGAGACACAAACTCCACCAAGGTATGTCCAGAGACAGATGTTGTGTAATTGTCACCAAGCTGTTTTAATGAAATGCAAATGAATACCACCAAATTAGTCCAATTTTATTGATGTTTATTCTTTCATTGGTTAAGAGATATAGCACCATTTGTACAAATTAGGCCTGAAACACTAAGAAAGTAAATTAACTTACGTGTTGCATTCCCAGCATTGCCACAGGGGGCGCTATAGCATGCATTTCTGAACTGTCGTCTTGTATAGTCTGGTCAAGTATTGTCATGGTGGAGCAATAGTTTGAAAATAATCTTGTTCAGGCCCTGTCCCAAATGGCACCCTAAACCCTTGCGGTCTTCTGAGTCCAGATTTTTGTTTTGTAATGCCATTTTGACTGTCGGCTAGAAGTCTGATGCGGAGCTCGCCAGAAATGCGGATCGAGGCCGCAAAGGGGCGTTCGCGAGCACCCTTCTGAATAGTAGGGACACCCTACAGTCTTGTGGACTTAAGATACATGCACACGGCGGCCATTGTAAGTTCGTTAGACCGCAAGTGCACATGAAATGTTCCATCTGGGACAGGGCCTTAATGGCATAAACATGATTTGAGGTTTCCATTGTAATATACAATATGTTTCTTTCCTTAATCCTTCTTTCCACATCAACCACATAAAAACAAATCCCCTCCATTTTGTAGTAAAGTCCATTTTGTGTCACAGGAATAAAAATACTCCTGGTGATTTTTGTCTCTTGAAATTGTAATTCATCAAATTTCTCGCAAGCAAATGTTATTTTTTACATCTGAAGTGAAAACCACTTCACAATTATCCTTATTTTTTAAGTCATGTTGGTAACACCAGAATGCAGTGGTTATAAATACCAAAAATAAATATTTCGACAGTACAGTATGAAACAGTTGTTAAAGTTGTCCATTAGAGATTCATGTATTCATTTCTAGGGGTGTAACGATACATGTATTCGTATTAAACCATTTGGTACGAGGCTTTAAGTTCAGTACGCATTACAAACCGAAAGATTTGTTGAACTAATCCTATTACATTTGTAAGATAAAAGAGCTTAAAGTGTGTGAATCAAGATGCAATGCATCCCAAACAACATAACAGCCTCCAAAGAAAAACCACACTGCTCCAGACTAGATCGTTTGTTGCCGCGACACATGGATATGTTTTCTACGTGTATTTATGCTTTGATTTGAGTAAAACAGCGCATCAGTGCAGCACGGCTGACAAAGGAGAGTGTATGTTTCTTGCGTCCAGCAGATATTCTCCAAAATGTTGCTACGGTGATGTAAAGAGACACAGAGAAGACAAATTGTTGAATAAAGTTGTTATTTTTGTTTTTTCATAACTTTACGGTTGAACCACTGATGGCAGATCGATTATTCTGACAATTTTCATACTTTTCTGGACTTTGACAGTGGATTTTACTTGGCAGTCTATGTGACAGTAAAAAGCCTCCCGGTTTTCATCCAAAATATCTTAAATTGTGTTCCGAAGAAAAAACTAAGCTTTTACAGGTTTGGAACAACATGGGGGTAAGCCAGGGGTAGGCAAGTTCGGTCCTAGAGAGCCGCAGTCCTGCACAGTTCAGCTCCAACCTTGAAAAAAAAAACCTTACCTGCCTGTACCGTAGTAATCCTGAGTGGATTGATAAACTTATTCAGGTGTGTTTGATTAAGGTTGAAGCTGAACTCTGCAGGTCTGCGGCTCTCTAGGACCGAACTTGCCTACCCCTGGGGTAAGTGATGAATGACAAAATGTACATTTTGGGGTGGAGTATCCAATAATATATTTCTATAATATTATTTTTATTAAGGCTAAATCCAAACATTCATTTATTTGTGTAGTTTTTCTCCCTATTAAATATATAGTTTTATAAGAGGAGGTTGCATAGACTTGGCAAATTAATTTTTCAGAAGTTTGTCGGTACAGACATCTGTTGTGGGCAATCTGAGGCTTTTTAAAAAATATTGTTCCTGTCGATATCGGAATTATGAAGCTAGACGAAAACAAGGAGATACACACACTCTACAAACCATTCCCGCAGACAGGCATTTACAGCTATTTTAAACCGGGCAAAACAAATCACAGTAACAAATAAAATTTCTCTGGCATTATCTTTTTGCTGTATCAAAAAACGTACTGAACCAAACTGTAAATTGTCAACCGTTACACCCCTATTTATTTCATTTAAGAGGTTAGACTGCACATCACTTGTGAGAAAGATGGTGGAGGATATTTTTAAAAAGGGAGGTATATAGATATCCATTCTCTGACAGCCGTGACCTGCATGTAAACTCCTGGGAAGCCAAGTCGACCACAGCCGTGACCCCAGCTGGTCACCCCAGCCAGAAACCACCGGCCCTGGGGTTCGCGGCACACCAGAGGGCCCCCTGAGTCTCCCTGCAGAGAAAGACAAGACCACTGCATTCATTGAGGTTTTTATGCAAGGTATGACATTTACAGAAGTCTGCTGAAAACTCAAGGATATGGTTGGGTTACATTGGGCTGGGTTATGTAATCAGCTTAAGAGGCATGGTGGATGTTTTAAGTGGGGAAAAAAAGAGACTTTTAGAGCATTAAGTATCATTGGGTAAGTGCAGTGGTGCTTCAGAAAAAGTGATTCACATTTCTCCTACAAGGAGAAGAATGTGCAACTCCTCACTATTTTGAACGGTTGAGTTCAGAACAGTTTAATAATGGAAACAAACTTTTGACCAGAAACTCACCAGACATGTGTCCTTGTCTCCTTCCATTGAGCCAGCACACATCATGTTGTTGGTAAGTTCAGCACCGTAAGCTTGCTGGCAGTCCAACTTCTCAATGACATTAACCTGTGCTTTTTGCAGCAGATTGGTTATCATACCTACATGGGATAAACAGACCATAATGCACCTTGTCAAACAAAAGCGGTCACAATTTTACATATTTTTTTGGAAAAAGGTATAGAATAGAAGAGCTGTTTTAATGTCGTTTTCACACTTGGTACAATTGACACAAGCTTAAATCCCGCAATACCCGTGATGGATACCAAAATGGTCTACTAATAGCATATAGCAGGGGTGGCACACCTGGAAAGCCACATGCCTTGTCCAAATACCCACTGACATATATCCTGTATTTAGCTGTATTTGTGTTCAAGTGAGGATGAAGACCACAAGTGTGTGTAGAACTTTTCATTACCTAATGGGACACACTTAGGCAATAGTATTGTAAAAATCCAAGTGTACATAACATAGCTTTATTTTAATTTGGAATACTTTGCATTTTAACTCCAATGCTTTGGGGCTTGTCAAATTTAGGGCAGAGCATGCCTCTGAAAACTGTTTACATCCTGTTTGCATTTCATCTTCTTTTTCTTTTACCGGTGTTTGGTTGTTGCCTGTTGTTTTTTGCTTGATATTTGCACAAAGTTGAAGAATGCCCAACCTTTTTGATGCTCTCGCCCATAGGATTTCATGTTTGGTTTGTTTTTGTTCCTTGTTGCACACTCTAGTTTGGAAGACAGCTTCAGCTTTACCCAAGTCCGCACCAAAACGTTTAACGTGAAAACAATATCATAAACTACTAATATTAGGTTTTGTCTTGGTCACCTTGACCAAACCCAAACTTACCGTCCTCCCTCATAGCACCCCATCCAATGATGTAGCATTCCATATTTTTGATGAAGCTATGCCAGGGAGAAGGCAAACACACGGTCTGGATGGTGTAGGACTTTGGGGCAGGGATGGAGAGTTCTACCAGGGCCACATCGAAGTCCATGGTGCTGCCATTGAAAGCAGGATGAGGGATGATCTTTTGCACTGGAATCGCCAAAGCACCCACTCCAGACCAAATGACCGAGCCAAGACTTACCGTCCAGCTGGCAGGGTTCAGATCACTATTAAAGAAAACAAAATAAAACACTAAATCTTCCATGTCCAACTCTGAAAGTAGAGCATGTTGGGTAGATTCCATAAAGTTACACTACCTTCTGAAGCAGTGAGCTGCAGTCAGGAGCCATTTGCAGTGGATAAGAGTAGCTCCACAGCGGTGAGTGCGTTGGTACTGCAGACTGCCCACCCATGGCCATTCACCTCTATAGGCAGTGACACCACCAATAATCCTCTCCTGGCCCATAACTGGACGATTCCCACAGTCTACAAAGTAATTAGGTGACCCTTTTATTCTTATTCTTAAAGCTAGTTCAATGGGTCCTTAGTCGGGGTATATACCATATTTACATTTACACCAATAAATATGAGGCTGTGAGGGATGCAATGGTTTGCACAGTTGTGCAACTTGGCTTCAATCAGCTGACACAATGTTGAAAATATGCTATTCTGAAAAAAACGTACAGTGCAATAAAGAACTTTGGGTTGTGAAAATTGGTGAAAGTACAACCTTTCGAAGAGACCGTATCTCTACCCTTATTTCTTTCATCTAAATTTAAAGGGGTCATGTACTGAGAAATCACACCACCTCCTCAGAAGATCAACACCTGCTTCTACCCTTTTTAACCCCATCCACTCAATTGTGCATGTAGAAGGTAGAAGACGAGACCGGAAAACACGAATCTATGTAAAATCCAAAAGATAAACTTTTTTAATATTATTAAATTTATGAACTTAATTTCATAAAGAAATCAGACCATGTCAGTAGGAACTTGGTACTTTCACTTCATTTTACCATGTATTCATTTACAAACAAGGCACAATTTGATGCAGGATTTTAGAAAGATTTAAACTAAAAGACGATGCTGTCCCAACTATATTGGATCCGACAATAATGTCGCAACAATTGTGAGTATCTGTTTTTTATTATGCGGTCACTTGCTTTGTCTGTTATCACAGAGTGTTTGATATGTACGGAGTATTTAGGTGCAAGTCCATCTATGAAGGATGTAGGCTGTCAAACATAACACAACTATTAGCCAGTCAGAGTACAGTAGGAGGCGTTTACTTCTGAGTCTATACTCCGCCACACCTATTTAAACCGAGCATTCTGAGGGCAGTTAAAAACAGGATAGAAAATAGCCAATTACTTCTGAATTATGTTTTTTGATGTAAAAATCTTAATTGGACCTCGGAGAACAGTACAACATAAAAACAAAGGCAGTTAATGACTCCTTTAAATATAGCACCTACCCTGAAAAAGGTCTACTCCAGATAGTTAACAAAAAAGTGCAAACCAGAGTGAATGTTGTAGAGCAGTGGTGCCCAATCCTACGATCAACTCTGGTGCCTGCCTGCAGAGTTCAGTTCCAACCCTGCTCCAACACACCTCTTTGTAATAAGTTTATATTAATATATTGGAATATTACGTATTTGATTAGGTTTGGAGCTAAACTTTCCAGTAAGGTAGATCTCCAGAAGTAGGACAGGGCATATTAGAGATTGAGATTATGGATGGAGATTATTTACCACAGTTCTTCTCGTCAGCCTCATTGGGGCAGTCAGCGACTCTGTCACACTCTGGGTTTGTCTTGCTGATGCACATGTCTCCGCCACAGTTATAATTACCACTGCAGTTCCCAGTAGCAGGGTAATAGTCATTACTGACTTGCTGAGAGGATGGGCTCATAACTTTAGCAGGGTAAACCGTAGTGTTTGTGATGCTAGGGACAGTTGTGGTGATCTGGGCAGTTGGTGCAGTATTGGTGTAGCTCAGAATCCAGTTGCGGAGTTTGGTAACGTGGGAATAGACTCCAGGCTTGTTAATCTGTGCACATCCCACTCCCCAGCTCACCACGCCAGCCAGGAAGAAGCGTCCCGGGGACACCTCACATACCAGAGGGCCTCCGGAATCTCCCTGAAGGGCAAAACCACATTTAAAGCAATTGAATAAATAATTCTGAAACACTTTTAAATCAAGCACCCTTACCTGACAAGAGTCCACCTTCCCTTGAAGAAATCCAGCACACATCATATTTTGGGTAAGTGCACCTCTGTATACAGATGACTTGTTGCATACATTTGAGTCAATGATCTTCACGATTGCCTTCTGTAATGTTGAAGGCACCTCACCTGCTCGGGCACAAAGAGGTGTAGTCTCAAAAAGAGTAGTCACAAGTAGCCAGGCTTTTGACTTGTGGCAAAACCGCTGGTCTTCACGGAATCTTATTAAGACTAAGAACTACAAGTACATCTGAGTTATACTCAACAAATTCAAGCAAAAGTATATTCAGATGCTTTCCGCAACATCAAACACACTCACTTGTGTACTGATTAAGAGCTCCCCAGCCAGAGACGATGCAGTTCTGCCCAGGACTGAAAATATGAGAGGACGCTGGGATACAGATTGGCTGAACATGAGAGCTGAACGTCAGTGGTGTTTCCAACTCCAGCACAGTTACATCACTGTCAGTGGTCATGGGATTGTACTTCGGAGAGACAATCAGGGACTTGATGTTTTTTATGGTGGCTTCGCCCTCCTCCCCACTGACTAGATTGGCTCCCACAAGAGCCGTCCAATCTTTTGGGTTGTTTTCTCTTTGGCATATAAGAAGACATATATAGATATACATTGGTGTCTAGTGAGAGGCTGAAGAAGATTATACAAGAACGATTCCTCACATTTCAAAACAGTGGGCAGCGCTGACGAGCCAACGATTGTTGACGATGGATGCACCACAGGTATGACGGCCGCGTAGCCTCAAACTGACTTGCCAGGGTAACTCCCCGTGACGGGCATTTTCACCACCCACAACACGGTTACCCATGGCTGGACGTGTTCCACAGGCTATAAGAGATACAGTGGTTAACAATCAAAGAACATAAATTAAGCTAGAACTAGCCCCTACAAATCTATTGGTCTTTGGTTGCTAACATGCTTTTAGTGCCTATAGCATGTTTCTGTTCACTTCCAATGGTATTCTAGGGGATTTCTATGTTGTTCTGGTTGGTTTATAGGAGGCTTCTGGTCTCTGTTCAATTCTTGTCCCTAGATATGACTTGTGTATATCTTAAATTGAAGTCTGTTGATTTTTTTGCCAGTATTGCTGTCTATTGGGTGGAAATCTATAGAAGGCTAATAGCACACATTGTCTCATTATACTGCACAATTTTACATTTGTACATTTGATTAGGATTGGTGGTTTGTTCAAATCCCTAACCCTTTACAAGCACAACTTTAAATGCATGTTACACTCCTTTAAACTTTTTTTGATACTAAAATGTCGATTAAGTCCTTTACTTACAGCAAAAAAAAAATGTTCTTAAACTTACAAAAAGGAAACTAACAGCTAGTTCAAGTGTTAGCATAATAGCAAGATGGTGACACTTACAGCAAAAGGCTTCATCTGAACCATCAACACAGTCGGTGATATAGTCACATTCTGGATTTGTTTTTGTGATGCACTCGCCATTGTCACAAGTAAATGTGTTCTCAGGACATTTACCTGCCATAAATAACAAACACATCTGAGCACTCTTAAGTTTACAATAAACCTGCAAATATGATCAATAATGTATTATCCTACTTATGTCATTCCCAATCGAATAGAATGACTTTCCACTTGCTCCTGGAATTATAAAATAGGTCAAAATAACACCATTATTGACTTGTTTTTTAAATGTATTTTTTTAAGAGAAAAACAGGAAGCTGGCGTACCAAGAAGGACGATGCTAGTGATCTCTCCATATTGTGGGATAACAATGGGTTTCCCATTCAACATGGCCTTCAATCCAGAGCGGAGGAGGTCTTGAACAAAACTCTCTGTATACCCCTGGACTTGAGAGATCCGGAAGACCAAACGTAGAGTGGTCAAAACATTTGTGTTGGCATTCCTGAAAGATATCACAGACTCTTAAACAAATAACATTATTCCCCACCATGTGAAAGAAATAGTTAACCCAAAATGAAAATTTGCTAATAATTTACTTATCCTCAAGCCATCAAAGATAGTATGAGTTATTTCTTCATCAGAACAAATTTGTAGAAATGTAGCATTACATCACTTGTTCACCAATGGATCCTCTGCAGTGAATGGGTGCCGTCAGAATGAGAGTCCAAACAGATGATAGAAACATCACAGTAATCTACAAGTAATCCACATGACTCCAGTCCATCAAATAATGTCTTGTCAATTGAAAAGCTGCATGTTTGTCAGAAACAAATCCATCATTTAAGTGTTTAGCTCTGGATGAGATAGCACTCCATAATCCATAATAACGCTGTCTCCAGTTCAAGTGTGATGTCAGATTATTGTGAGGTTTTTATCAGATTGTTCTGAAGGCACCCATTCACTGCAAAAGATCCAATGGTGAGCAAGTGATGTGATGCTAAGTTTCTCCAAATCTGTTGGAGAAACAAACTCATCTACATCTTGGATGGTCTGATGGGACATACAGTTTCAGCAAATTTTATGTTAAAACATTGCATGTAAGCAGTGTACCAACCCATATGCAACTATCTGGCAGTCTGTGAAGTGTTTTGCCACTGCAGAGGCTCTAAAGATATTCCTGATCTGTAAAATAGTGAAGACAGCAAAACCCCTTTTTCATCTGCATTTTATTGTTTTAAAAAATAACTAATCGATTGTGCACATTAACATTCATGTCTTCTGGTCGTACCTTTTCTTTCAGAGTCGCAGTCAGAACCACATAGAAACCTGATGTTTTATCTCGCAGAACTGGATCATAACTGAGACCCTCCAATTCCACTGTTTCCATGAAATAATGTTCCTCTTGTATTAAATAAGCTAAACAGGGGAAACAAGGTTGGTTTAAGTTTCCATCATTATCATAATATTTTGATTGTTTGCACAAATTACTATAAAATAGATATATTGAGTTCACCTGTCATAAATCCTACAACAGCCCCGATGATGAGAAGAATCAGAATGGCAGCTAAAGTCATACATTTGCAAGTGGAGAGGTAAGCTGGCCGTGGAGCACCCTCGGGCCACGTATTCAAGTCTTTCTTCTCCATTTCAGTCTAAACAAAGACCTGCAACACAACCTGGACATCAAAACTGTAAAACATAAGAACACATGGATGTAAGAAATACAGACAGGTGACAAGGTAAAAACAGGATTGGGGTTTTAAGAGCTCAAAAGCATTAGCAACCACCTTGGGTGCCGACACAGAAAATCATCTCGTGGGATGTCAAAGTATTAGTTCAGCAGTCATAGAATGAGACAATACTAGGAGTGGTTCCGAAAAGCCAAAACAAACCTCTGTCGAGTTGGAAATATTATAACAGAAATATGAAGCTTGCTGTTCCAGAATATATTGATATAGGTACTTTTCACTACAGGGTTGTAAATGCCACAACAACTCTCTAATTACATATATCAACGTCAAACAGATGATAAATGCCAATTAAAACTATTATTTGCATCTGGGCATACAGCTTGAGAAAAAAATACAGTAAACTCCAATAATCTAATTGATAAAATATTTGAAATTTAAAAAAAAATTTGATAAATAATAATTAAATACTTTTTATTTCAGGTCACAACAACTACAAAAATGCATGCTAGAAACAGGAGTATGCTCACTATAAATGCCATTTAAAACCTAAATTGCTAAATTATTATGTGCATGGATGCATGAAAAAAGAAGTGTGCAATTGTGTCAAATATAAAATAGCTATAATAAAATGCAACAAATAAATCAATTACATAATACAATATAATAATATTTTCATTTTTAACAATAAAATAGATTGTTTACATGACTGTGCAGTTAAAAAAATACTATTCTGATGAACTTGAAACAAAGTTATGCAGAGTATTAAAATGAATTGAATAGATTGTTACTCACCGTTTCAGATAGCATCTGGTCACCGAGGCATCTGATCTTTATGTTGATATCCGAATAAACCTCAAGACACGTTTGGAGACTATATAGAATGCAGCACTGTTAGGCGGTAGGCTTGCCAGTGGGCGGGGCTTCACACAGGTGAGAGAGGGATCTCGTGTTTGATTGGCCAGTGCTGCCTTGTCCACATAAAACTGTTGTTTTTATAATAAAATCCTCAAATGCTTCTCACAGTATTACTTTAAGACTTCTAAGAGATTTAGAGAAATAATATTTGTTGTTCTTAGGAGTGGTTAAATGAAAAGCAATCCAAAACAAAACCCGAAGCTTATACTTCAAATAGTTTAAAATTTCCATCTATCCATCCATCTCTCGTCATTTTCTCATCTCTGTTTATATCCTTATTTTTATCTTTTTATTTTATTTATTGTGTTTTTATATATATATATATATATATATATATATATATATATATCTTTTAGCTCATAAAAGGTATTCTAGCTAACATATCTGCTTCTGAGTTTTGATTATTGTTTATATCAAATTTTATTTAGATTGTTTATAGCCTAGGCTACATATTTTTATTTATTTCTTTTTTCAAAAAATATGTTTATTTCTTTCTATATACATTTATTTAATTCTTATTTTAAATTTTTTTTTTTTTTTCAAAAAATAAATTTTTTTGATATATTTAATTTTTATTTAAACTTATTTCATTACTGATGTTTTCCCATGTTTCATGCTTGTAGAATGTAGACTATTTTAGCTGATAAATCTGTTTGGCAAATGTAATTTTTTATTTATATATAACTTTTTATTATTCCCTCTCTTTTCTTTTTTTTTTTTTCTTCATATGTTTAATCTACTGTGCAAAATGAAATACATGAATGCAACTAGCCCCACTAGCCCACCGCGCCTCAGACTTCTGCTGACCTGGAATAGTATTAAGAGTTGGCGTGGCTTCAGACCGCAGCTCCTCTTACAGACCCCTCTAAAGTTAACCATCAGTTAACAGACCCTGAACCACTATAACTGTGTTACCCAATAAAGCCCAGACTTGGGTGCCAGTGCGCACTGATAAAATCTGGAAAGTCCTGCTGTTCAAAAGAGCACCTGCGAGGCAAGGCACACTGAGCCTTTCATTCATAACTGCTAGAAAACTGCCATCACAAATGGAGGGACCAACAAATCTCAATTACCACACACGTATTGCATTAAATATCAGTGGAAACTATACTGGATCTCACTAGTATATTGATGTACATGCTGTTTCCCACCTAAAGTCAATCCTGAAAGGTTATAAGCAGGGCTTTGTGGCTGTGCTAAGAAGCATGAATGGCTAATCTCTATCTGATATCCATCAAAAAAGCTCTCGGTGGAAAAACCCTTGTTTCCAAGCTTTTAGTGAAGGTTATAGAAAAACATGATTTGAGTGTATGGGAGAGCAGCTCTTCCGTTATAGTTTTAGTAAACTGTTTACTCAAAAAAGAAAATTTGCTGAAAATGTATTCACCCTCAGGCCATCCAAAACGTAGATGGGTTTGTTTCATTATGAGATTTGGAGAAATGTCACTTGCTCACCAGTGGATCAAATTCAGAGAATGGGTGCCGTCAGAATAAGAGTCCAAACAGCTGGTAAAAACATCACAATAATCCATAACTCCAGTCTATCAGTTAATGTATATTGTAAATTTCTTAAAAGTTTGTAAGAAATAAATATATCATTAAAACATTTTAACTAAAAACCACTGCTTCTGGACAAAATACTAGTTCTTTATCCATAATATTGCATCTCATCTGAATCAGGAGAGAAATATGCACAGATGATTGATCACATTTTAAAAGCAAAAACAGTCCGAAACAGTTCTAAACAAATAAATGTTTGTGGATGTTGATGATGGATTTGTTTTTTCACTTTACAAGAGACTAGCAGACTTGCAGATTATTGTGATGTTTTGATCAGCTGTTTGAACAATTTACATTAAATGATGTTTATAGCATTGTTTGATGCAACTGCTTGCCGTATATTTTTCTGAAAATAAACAAACTGAAAACACTGTAACTGAAAAACTTTTAGTGCTTTTCTACAGTATTAAGCCTCAAATGTCAACTATACATAGGATTGGTTTATTCTTTAAATTATAAAAAAGTACAAATATGAATGGTATTATAATGTTACACTAAAACTAAAATTTAAATAATGGGAAAAGACCCTTAAGATTAGAAATTTGATTAATTGTGCAGCCCTACGGCACCCATTCACTGCAGGGAATCCACTAGGAAGCAAGTGTAATAAAGTGTATGCATGTTCTTCACAAAGGTAAGAAAAACATTCTCCAAAATAGGGAAGGGTCCATAACTGAATCTTTAATCTTAGGAATTAGTTTTGCGAGTGTAAAACAGAGGAGACAACACCACAAAGGCAAACAAAAATGTTTTCTCAAGGTGTCTCCGAACCGAAGACTTTCAAAATACAGCTTCCATTTACATTACACAAAGATGTTCACTGAAAGCGTGCTGAACGTTCGACTGTTTGTGTGTCTACAAAAGCCTTCTGAGAAGGTAATCCTTCTGGATCCACCTTTGAGGTACAGGCATAATCTCAGTTTTTGCCTAATTTAGAAACGGTTACGTCCCATATGTTTATAAATTGTCTAAATTGATAAAACAACGCTGAAAAGACTAGGGCAACATCACGCACCCATTTTCATTAACAGAAAACATGCCTTATAATAAAATAAGTGAGTTTCATAAACCACAGAAACGAAACAAACCAAAAACATTCATCCTGAGTCTAAATACAGAATGTATTGTTCATGATTTCAGACCTAACAAAAACCATCTATTTACTAACAAGAAAAAAAAGGCAGGATGTTATCCATCCTGCTGTTGAATGAAAGGGTTCGGAATGGCCTCCATCCCGTCCTGTGGACAGATCAGCACGACGGATGTCCCTCGACATACAACCAGACCGAGCTGCCTGGTGTCTTCAGTCAGCTTGTACTGATCATCAGGATCTGCGTAAAAAGATGTGATCAGGAATCTTTCATACTGATTTTAAAAAAATTATAATAATAAATAAATAAATTATATATATATATATATATATATATATATATATATATATACACACATATATATATATATATTAAAATAAATATTAAAACTTGAACCATTTGAATAGAATAAAAATATAAACGATTTAAATTAATTAAAAAAACTGCTAAAAATTTAAATGAAATAAATTATATTTATTTTGACATTCATTTTAATATTTTGTATTATTTATTTCAGAATCAGTCTGGAGTTTTTTTTTACCTCGCATGTATTCAATGGTGCCATCCAACACGAGATTCAACAGTGGGTCGAAGCCTTTTAAGACCCCACTTGCTGAAAATAGGAAACAATGAATGTTAAATTAAATCTACCTTAAGTAAGCATAACATAGTCATTATATTATTTAAAAACCCTTAATTTATCTCATAAAGCAACCGTCTCACCTTCACGACCTCCTTGAAACTTTACTCTGATATGTTTGTCGATGTACTTCGACAAATCAAAAATACTCTCCTTCTTTTTCTTGTCTTTATCCTAAAAATCAAGACCACGGATTATATAATATATATTACAGGCCTGTATAATAATAAACATCACACCATGTAGCTTAGCGCAAGAATACACAACACAATACACCACATTTAAAATAACCAGCTTGCTCTAATGTGTAAAATTAAACTTTAGGATCCACAAGACATGAATGTGTTTATATGCGTGTTTTTTGTAAGCGCCACGCGTCCACAGAAGCGTTTATTATAAAGTGAACGGCGAGGAAACGTTTTCTCTACTCACCGCCATGTTCAAAACTCCGGTACGGTACGCCCCGCCCACTCTGCGCTGACGTTTGACGTCTGCCTCTCGACCAATCACAACACGCGCCGGTGAACCTACGCCATAAAACGTGTTTAATTTTATCATCTTTAAACACCCACCGATATAGATTAGCACTAATTTTGAAGGTTTTGTGTTTACTTTCTAATATTGTTAAAAACATAAACATGCTTAGATAAGCTGATATGCGTGATTAGGTCGAGACGCGCGGTACATCCGGGTGACAAACGCAGCGGGAGAGAAGCGCGAAAAAACAAACCAGCAAATGATTCATCCACCAGCCGTAAAAACACGAATAAACCCTGTTTTTTTATGATTAATATCGGTTTGGGGGTTGTTAAATGAACTCGAAATGACGGAATTACTTTTAAACAAGAGGTTACAGGTGTTTGTGAAGAATAGAGACACCGATGAGAGGTAAAGCGGTTGTTTATGTAACGTTATGTGTTTTAAACGTAAACATGACCTAAATGTGTGTTTTGGCTTTGATAAGTCGTTAACGTTAATTGTTTTGTATTTTTATAACATTTTGTTTTCGGAGGTTCTTAAGTATCTAAATGTGATTATTTATAATGTTTTTTTTTACTCACAGACGTTCGTTCATTCGTATCAGTATTGAACTGCAGCTATCATCAAATCCTATCCACAGAAAGGTGAGAAACATCATTAGTTATGTATTTAATGTTTTATTTTGTATTCTGACTTTATTATTATTTTTTAACCAGGATTTGGTTGTACGGTTGACAGATGATACCGATCTCTACTTTTTATACAACCTTGTCATATCAGAGGAAGATTTTCAGAGGTATTGTGATTTTTTTTTTTATATATAATATTGGTCCATATTTAACTTGAGTGTAAAGTTTTCAATGTAATAATCAATATTCGCTTTCCTTCACAGTTTAAAGGTACAACAAGGGCTTTTAATAGACTTCACATCATTCCCACAAAAATTTATTGACTTGCTCGAGCAGTGCATCTCTGAACAGGACAAAGAAAACCCACGGTTTGAGTTTATCGGGATATTATCGCTCTGATGTTTCCTATTAATGTGTTTTGGTTGTTTGAACCGTTTCTATCTGTGTTCAGGTTTCTCCTGCAGCTCACGTCGGCTTCATCAGCGTTCGATCACAGTCCTTCAAACCTCAACATTGTAGAGACCAACGCTTTTAAACACCTCACGCATCTCTCTCTGAAACTGCTGCCGGGATCTGATACAGATATTAAGAAGTATCTGGCCATCTGTCTGTCCACCGTGAAGGTCAGACTCATCCTGGGCTTGGACTACACATAGAATATATATATGTCGTTAACCTGCGTGTTTTTAATGAGTGAATCTGTAATACGTGTTTTTGGTGTAGGAGGAAAAGCAGCAGTTGGAACAGAAGTTGAGAAAGACTGAGGACGATCTGACGAGACCGCTAAATTACGCACAGCAAGTAAGACACATTCAAGATTCCTCTCTAAAGTGAACTGATTATTATTATTATTATACACTTTTTATTTTATTTGTCTTCCAGACGCTGTCTGAGAAGAGTCGAGAGCTGGACAAACTGCGATCTGAATGGACGTCTCAAACGACCTCTCTGTCCAGCAGACACATTCAGGATCTCTCAGCTGAGCGTGAACAAGCTCTCGAGGTAACGACCTCCACAGGCTAGTACGGGCATTTCAGTGTTGAAATCATTATAGCAATCAATCGTTCATATTTATTGGTTGCATTTATTTTTTACCTTTATGTATTTTCGTTTGTTTATTGTGTCTTATTTTGTATTTATTTTATTATCTTGTGTTTAAGTTAAGTTTTGTTGTAGCATTAGTTGTTTTTCGTCTTTTTTAAATATTTTTATTGGAATTTGAGATTTAAATACTTTTTTTGTCTTTAAGTTTATCTTATTTCTTAATGTATTTTATTATTCATTGTTTTTTTCTCTTGTTTATATTTAGTTTTTTTTTATCTTTAGGTTTTTTTTAATCGTTTTTTTTTCTAATTTTATTGTTATTTATTTTTCTAATTGCTATTTCTATTTTAATTTGTATATTTTATTTGTATTTCTTGATTTATGTACCTTTTTTTGTTTGTTTTCATCTCTATTTATATTTTTTTTAGTTTCAGTTTATTTTTTATATTTAGTTTTTTAGCAAAGTATATATTTAAGATTTAATTTTATTCAGTTATTTGTTGGTATATGTGTGTTTGTGTGTGTGTGTGTGTGTGTGTTAGAAGAGCTTTTAAATGTATTTATTTCAAATTTTCTTACTAATTTCTTGCTGCACTATTTTGTTGTTTGATTTGTTTGAATTGTTTTTAATAGACACAAGCCCGTCTGCAGCAGCAGAATGAACAGCTGCGACAGGAACTTGAGTCGTCTCATCACAGAAGCACCCAGCAGCTCCAAACCAAAGTCTCTGAGCTAGACACGGCCAACAGAGAGCTCAACGACAAGAAATACAAGAGCGACTCCATCATTCGAGATCTCAAAGCCAAACTGGCCAGCCTGGAAGAGGTGCGAGATTGATCCAGAAGGATGTGATCTGGAAATCAGAAGGAAATCTGAAGTTTTATCTTTGCGTCTCTGTCCAGGAGTGTCAGAGGTCCAAGCAGCAGGTTCTGTCGTTGAGGAGAGAGAACAGCACCCTGGACACCGAATGCCACGAGAAGGAGCGTCTGCTCAACCAGCTGCAGACGCGAGTGGCCGTCTTAGAGCAGGAGATCAAAGATAAAGAGCAGCTGGTGCTGCGAACCAGAGAGGTGCTGGAGGCCACACAGCAGCAGAAGGTGACCCTTCTCATCAGCATTGTGCACAAATAAATGTCATTCTTTTTTTATAGTAATTAAAACAAAAAGTTTGGCATCAAATGGATGTCATTTCATTTCTTTTGTGTTTATAATTTTGTTTCTTTGCTAGAACTCTGTGGAAGGAAATGTTGAAAGTAAGCAAGTTCAGATAGGCAAGCTGGAGGCCACGGTAAAATCCCTGTCGGAGGAGCTCATCAAGGTTTGCATTGATTTGAAAAGAAAATGATCTCTATTTGAAGTCCAGTTGAATGCATCTCACAGACAGAATTACTCAGGCGAACGGCATCATCAAGAAGCTCCAGGGGGATCTGAAGGCACTGGTGGGGAAGATCAAGCTGAAGAACACGGTGACGGTGTCTCAGGAGAAGATCCTGCAGGAAACCACAGAGAAACTGCAGCGGGAGCAGCTGGAGCTGCAGGACGCCCAACAACGGCTCCGACAGAAAGAGGAAGAGGTACTAATGCCTGCTTGATCAATAGTTCTTTTTATCTCGGTATCAACATCTTCTTTTGCTTTAGGTAACGAAATTAAAAGAACAGTTAGACGCGACAGTTCAGAAACTGGACGAGAGCAGGGAAGTGTTAAAAACCAATGAGAACGGTAAGGACATTCATTTATTCGGGTGATTTTTATTTTTATTTTTTTTTACGCATATGCTGTTTATTTATTTACTGTTTATTTATCTTTTATCTTTATATACATTTTTCTAATTGTTTATTTTTTTAATTTTAGTTTTTATAGCGTGTTTGTTCCTTTTTCTGTAATTGTTTATTAAGATTCTTGATGATGTTTATTTTTCTATAAACATTCTTTTTTTAAATTAATTTACATAATTACCATTATATGTGTATTTTGTAGCTTTTAATTTATCATTTTATTTATTATTCTATTTATCAATTTTTAATAAAATTTATGTATGTACTTTTTGGTTTTATTCATATTTTTTTTTTTGGTACAAATTTTTCCATCTCTGTGCTTGACATAATGAACACAATTTATGTCTGTGTTTTAGCTTTTTATTTTTTTTTATTTTTTATCTGTTATTTCTGGATTTTTTTATTTATTTATATTTGACTTTTTATATCTAAAAATCCCATTCAAATCATCTTTTTAATTGTAACATGGTATTCTTCAGTGATCACTTGGCTGAACAAGCAGCTGAATGAGAACCAGTTCTCTGAGAAGCAGGAAACTTTAGGAGTGTTCGAGACTCCTGCTGCAGGTCTGAGAACAGGAAGTGTTCCTCACAGTATGGTAATGAATCGCTATCACTCAAAGTCTAGCATGAAATCCGCCAAGCAGTGTGTTGTCTGTAGATGTAGCAGGAAATCAAGCAGAAACTATGAGTTTGTTTGCTTGCATGTGAGATTGGACCTGTCTTTTGAAGTGATGCAGTGATCTTGTCTTCTCTAGTTTGATAGTAAAGGTTTCCCCTCGTCTTTGGGACAGGGTTTCCCCATCACCTCTACGATAAACTCCAAATATCCTCTTCCTCTTTCCTGTGTGAGCTCAGGACCTCGCTCTGTCCTGTCAGCACACAATCAGATGTCAGGACCAAAGGCAGGCCTCATCATTTCTCTTATGCCATCTCTTTTTCCCCTACATTTTATTAATTTTTTTTCCGAGTTTGCATGTCTCTATTACATTCTCTGCTCACACTGAACACAATTCTTTCTGATTTGTTTGTCCAAATTTAAGCACTATGTGTCTACATTTTTTATTATTATTAGTATTTTTTTTTTTCCTTTGGCTGCACCTGTCGATTATTGCATCTCGCTCTGGTGTTTAATACATGTAGAGCACCAAAAATATTTATTATTAAATATATAAATAATATAAATAATTATTAAAAGTTTATATTTGACAATTTTCTAAAACTAATAAAAATAACAATAAAAATTTTCCCAAAACTTTTTTTATTTTATTTGATGGAAATTTTAAAAATATGTATTTTTAAATTTTATAAACATATTTATTGCATTACTATATGTTGTGAAAATAGAAAAATATTTGTTTTATAAAAATATTTGTTTTATAAAAATATTTGTTTTATAAAAGCTTTCACCATAGTTTTGTGAAAATATTTACCTCCAATTTTTTTTTAAATACTTTTGTGAAAATCTCCCCTACACATATTTTCCAAAAGTAGTTATAGCATTTTCAACACAATTTAATTTATATATTATTATTTTTTAAATAAATTAAAGAATGAATAACGTGTTCACCATAATTTTGTGAAAATATCCAATTCCCTCATGAAGAATTTTCCAAAAATATTTTTTATAAAATTTATTTTTATCAGATTTTTGTAAAGAAAAATAAAATGACAATATATACTTTTTTAAACTTTCTGTAGCATTTTTACCATAATTTAAAAAAAAACACACATTTCCCAAAAATGTTCACCATAATTTTGTGAATTGTAAAAAAAAAAAAAAAAAGGTTTCCCAAAATTTTTTCAAAACATACAATTATAACATTATTATAATTATTATAACATTATTATAATGATTATACAAATATAATCATTTTGTGAAAATATGAAAAAAAAATGAATTTCAAAATTTCTCCAATAAATACACATATTGCTACGAAACCCTGAACTCTGATGGGGGTAACAATCAGATTGTAGCGGTCAGTGTGAGTAAAGCATTTTTCAGGGACAATCGCTGCTTCTGAGTGTGTCATACAAAACACGTTAAATTCTCTGGATTCTTTTTAGGTCCAGTTTAACCCTATGAGTGCCAAACCTCCAGCAGCAGACGTGAGTCCCTCTTCACTCTCCCAGCCCTCCAATAAAGAGAAGTGAGTTCCTCTTTCAATCCATTTACTTCCTGTTCTCTGTAATAAAGCCTTCGGTGTGATCATATCTCTAATCTCAACAGCGGAGAACCTATTGGTCTGGACTCCAAGTACTTTGAGAGAAGAGATGATAGCATTCCTCTCCGCGGCCTTCTACCCAGCATGCATCTAAACCGAGGCAAAACACAAACACTGTTTTTCCCCATTTATTCCTAATTACTAGACCTTTTTATTAAGTATTTAATATCTGTACCTACAGATGTTCCTAAGACTTTGAACACGGTTGGAGCAAAGCCAACAGCGTCCTCAACTTCTGCGTATTTCCCAGGATGACAAGCAGCAGTTTAGATGTACTTCTCTTCATCACTACGCTGTGTGTGAATGCCACTTCTAAGATGGGAATTCATTGCATTCTTGTTTAAAATGTCTTCAATAATTTATTAAAACATTTATTTTTAAACCCATTTCTCAATGTGTTTACTATGGAAGCCAGTTATTGCTACAGAATGAAAAAAAGGGAGGGAAAAGGGCAGAATTGTGAGTTTTGAAAATTGCTGTTTAAATCTTGCTATCAGGTTTTAAGATTTTTTTTTTTGTTAGAACAGTGAAAATAAGTTTTATTTTGAGTGTTTTATTTTCACTCTTTTCACTTGCAATTCTGAGAAGTCCAGATTGTGGAATTTAAATTGTAATGTAAAAAGTGAGCTTAAAGTCGGTTACATTTTTACTTTAAATTCCATAGTGGAAGCAAACAACATAATTGTGAAATTTAAAATCTGAATCACAAGAAGAAAGATTCTGAACTATAGACAAGTTTTTTTTTTGTTAACCTTTATTCTGTGGTTTAACTGGTTTCTACAGTAAAAAGAGTTTCCTTGAATGTTTGAGACTTTGGCATTCGCATGGGACACATTTATTTTTACTAATAATGGTGCTAAGATTTAAGTCTGTGGTCCCTTTGTCTTTTCAGTGTCCTAAACTTGATTGTGCCATACAAGAACTGTCTCTGAATGAATGAATGAACTTTTCCTAATCTCTGAGACAGCTGCCTTTTCATATTCTCAAATACAGCTATTGATGTAATTGATGATTTTAAGGCTAATAGAAGGATTCAAGTTCTTGGTTGATATGAATGGCAGTGTGTGGTTTGCTGTGTAAAACTATATAATTAATTCTGTGTACATTTATATTTTTGTATTTATGGTTTACTATAGTATAGTAAACTTTGTAATCTGTTTATCATGGATTGCAGTTTGACTGCTTGTTCACCAGGAGCTCAATTTTAGGACAACCGTAAATAAAATCTAATGCAGTTTGAAAAATTGTCTTTACTGTGTAGCTAAAAGTATAAATACAACCAACATGATCGTACATACATCAAAATATTTAGATTTTATTGAAATGCATGTTTAGATACTTTGACATATTTACATTGTTTGGAAATAAAAAATACACCATGTTTAAAATTGATAATGAAGACGGCACAACAAAACCACAGAACGTAAAAAAAACCTCACACTGTATTCTGAGACAAAGGAAATATCTTACAGGAAATCATCTCATAAATATCCAAAGCACACAACTAATATTACAGATTAACTCGCCTGTCTTGCGTCAATAAAATATCCATATATTTGGTCAAAACTTAAAATGAGCCATTCAACGGTCTGTGAAAATAAAAAATATAGAAAGGCCACTGGCAAATTTCACCTGTTTCTCAAAGGACTTCTGTCAGTTGGCATTTGTGAAATGTTTTGCGTAAATGTTCTTATTTTTGTTTTTATAAATAAGGCCGAAGCGAATTCAGACAAACAAAAAACGCATCACGTATTTCAGTTTCACTACTGATCTACAGTCAGCTCTACAGTTATTTTACTTAAGACTGTTCAGTTGCGTAAGTCTGACACTGCTCAGATCTCTAGTCTCGTGTGTCACTTAAATTCACCAGTTTCCATCGACAAAACAATTTAAGCTGGGGAAAGGCACCAGTGTTTCTAATTGGTATAAAGAAAACAGGCTTCAGCTTGAACATGAGCAGAAATGAAAAGGAATTTTGAAGCTGTGGATCAATCATTCCATTGTGACATCGAAGTCTGAAACCGAACTGTCAGTTAAGGCCATTCATGTCAAAGCGTTAGAAATCCCTAAAATGATCTTATGTTCCCTAACAAACTTGTGTTCTCACGAACGCAGCACATTTATAGCAAAACCACTTTATTTAGTAAGGTCACCGGGCCTCGGGAATTTTTAGGTTCAAAATTTTAAGGTTTTTACCAAAAGTTTTATGAATGATTTACGAAAATCGCTCTGCTTAAACTCTTATACTTACATTAACAATTTCTACTTAAAAATTCTGGTCTCGTAAATGGTTTTACCAACAATTTGCATAAATGTGTTTAGCATGAATTCTTACATATGGTTTTACAAAGAAATTCCCCAAAAAATGAATTTTCAACAAATTTACGCAAATAGATGTAGGAAACAAATTTAAAAAAAAATGTAAATCTCAAATTATTATGAATGGTTTTACGAATGAGTTGTGCAAATTCATTCCACTCAAAACCTCAAGTATTTTTATGAACGATTAAACCAAACACAATTACAGAGTTTTGCGAATTACTTGCATAACTTTGTTCTAGGAAAACTCTTGAAAGTAGTTTTAGGGAAAGATTTACACCATTTTTTGACTCAAATTCTTATGAATGGTTTTTACGAATGAGTTACTCAAATCTGTTTTACTTAATCTAGTAAACAGTTTAGTGAATGATTTACTTCCATTCTTTCCACTCTAAATATTTGAAAAGCAATTTTACGAACACTTCACACAAAAGCTTTTAGCTGATATTCTTACGAACGAATGACTTGCATAAATTTGTTCTCCACAAATTCTTGCAAGAAGTATTAGGGAATGATTTACACCATTTTTCAACTCAAATGGTTTTACGAACGAGTTAGACAAGTTTGTTCAACAAATTCTTTACGAAAAGTTTCACGAGTGATTTCCACAAATTCAATCTGCTTGCATTTCATGAATGGATTTTGTTATTTACATGTCATTGCTCTGCCCTTCTGATAAGGGGAACACACTGTGTTCTGAAACATTGCTGACCAGGATAATGTCCCTGAGTGAACTATGGTAATGAAGATCTACACAGTCAAAACTGAGCAACAAAAAAGGAAAGAAAATTGGCAACAACAACAAAAAATAATAAAAGGAATAAATACAAGCCATTGCTATAGTGCCTTTGGACAGATCCATCATTAAATATATGTTCTTCTATATACATTTCTTTAAAAAGTGGTGCTCTATTGGTGATTCAGCATGTCTTAATCCAGGAGACTTTCCTTCCTGTCTGTAATTTCCATAAACGTTAATTATCAAGCTCAGGTGTATTTAAACGAAACTCTGCAGAAAGGTAGAGCTCTAGGTCCAAGACTCACCGTGTCTCCGATATAGCTTTACGTTTCAATAAATGACAACAGCCTCCATGCGCAGTTCGTTCCTCAATGGGGAATAGGGGGCGTGGCCAATTCAGCCCCATCGATACTCCCGATCACACGTTAGTGTCCTGTAGGAGAGGCTCTTTGGCCTCTCCAGGTGGGTGGGGACTGTGCGAGTGGCCGTGGGGTGACGTGTGCTTCTTCCAGCTGCCCGCACGAGCGCCCATATGGGGGTGTTCAGGAATGAAAAGTGCCACCAGGAGCGCAAGCAGCACAGAACATGCACCGAAGAGGAACGGCGGTCCTGGGATAATTGAACTCTGTAAGGGGAACAAGATAAACACAAAAGTCAAAAACTTTCCAAAAGCTACAGTCTACAGTGAAGGCCTATTTAGATACAAATTTTCAAATCTAAACTACGCACAATGACTTTTTAAAATGCATCTCTATAAACTCTTTCAACCTACTGAAAAAACATCATACTGTGATAATTCATTCATTTTTACATACAGAGGCTAGACTGAGATTTGAATTGCTTGGATAACTAAAATTCTTAAGAATTTTAGCTCTGTTTGAATTCTAGCATCTATTTTTAAGAATGATTTTAATCAATTCTGCCTGGAATTGTTTTATAAGCAATTTAAAAATTGGTACCAAAAAATTCCTTCAGGTATTAATTTGTTTTTTCCAGAAAACAGATTCTGAAACAATATTGCGTAGTATGAATACAAATTGGTTCTGCTCAATTTCTTAAGAATGCTTCTACGAACAATTCCCAACACACTCGTTCAGCTAAAATTCCTGCAAAAAGTTTTATGACCTATTTAAATTTAGACAGCTTTGATTTCTTAAGAATTGTGCTACGAGCAATTTACAAATTCTGCAATTTTACAAAGTTTACACAAACTGGCTCTGCTCAGATTATTACAAATAGATCTATGAACAATAACCAAAAAAACAAATTCTGTTTGAATTCTTGCAAATAGATTTATTCTACTTGACTTTTGAAAAAAAGTCTATGAACAACTTTTCAGAATTTCATCATCTACACACTCTTGCACAAACTTGCTCTGCTTAAATTCTAGCAAGTGGTACTGCAGATGATTTTAAGGGTTAGTTCACCCAAAAATGAAAATGAGGCTGTGTTTTACTCACTCCTGAGGCATCCTAGGTGCATATGACTTTCATCTTTCAAATCCAGTCGGAGTTACATAAAAAATTGTCTTTGATCTTTCGAGTTCTACCACTGCAATCAGCGGGTGTTGCATTGCTTCAGTCCAAAAGAAGTTAAATAAAAAGTGCCCATCCATATACACCTAGGATGCCTTGGGGGTGAACGTAGCCTAAATTTCATTTTTTTTGGTGAACTAACCCTTTAAAACAAATTGTTTCTGCTTTGCTTGTAGAGGCTAGGTTGAGTTTTTGTCAATCAAAAAATTATGCAAATGTCATGAAAAATCTTGGCAAAGATTTCATACTTCACAGCGTTTAGTACAGGGGTCTACAACCCTGCTCCTGGTGAGCTACTGTCTGAGCAGGGTTGGAGACCCCTGGTTTATTAGCATCGGCCCAAACTATAGTGTCTATTTTTAAAACAAAACTAAATCAGTAAACAGCAATCAGCATGGTCCAGTTCAATTTAACAATTTGCGGTGACTTACCTGTTGGTGGTGATCTTGGTGATGCGTTACATCCGGTTCTTTCTCTGGAACTTGGTCCAACTCGACATGAAAGATGTAGAAGATGAAACCATAGAGAGCCGGACCCAAACCGTTACACAGCCCACGGATTCCCGTAACCATACCCTGACCCACACCTACAGAAACAAGAGCTTTACAGTCAGCCTGAAAGAACAACCCTGCATCTGTAACATCATATAACTCAGGAAAACCCACCTTGTTGATCCGGATCGGCTGTGCGGGAAATCAGGGTGCTAACAGCAGGGAACGTGATGCTAGACATGGCTGCAACAGCTCCAGCTGCCCACATCATCCTGGAGAAACCATGCGTTGGACAAGAGTTGTAACATTATTCTTAAAGCTACAGTTACATTATTCTCTTTATTTTGATCCATTTTAGAAATGAAAACCTAGGCTTTCGGTCTTACCAAGGCTCCGATCCAAACCCGTACCAGGCGAGCTGCAGAATCTGAAATCCCAGTCCCAGCAAAATTGTGTTCTTGTTCCCGATGGAACGCATTAGAAAACTTAATACTACGGTCTGTAGATGGGGAAAAAGACACATTTAACATAACTCACATTAAAAACTAATGATTAGTAGGTATTTAACGGGAAAATACTGACTTGTGCAACAATAGACAGCAATCCTAGGACAGCGATGAAAGCAGCGACACTTTCAGGTGAAAATCCCATTATCTGCATAAGAGGATAAAACAATAAAACTTTACAGTCGCGTTTGCCGACAGGATTTGGATAAACCAGACTTGACCCAGTAAACACAGTTAATTAAAGAGCGAGTTAAAGATTAACCACGGAGATAACTGAAATCTCTCTCCTGTCGTACCTGTTGCAGATAGAGGAAGAAGCTGGAGTATTGTCCGGCCTCAGGCAGAACGGAAAGGAACACTGTTATACAGATGAGCAGAACCGTCGAGTCCTGACCCACTTTCCTCAAAGACTGCAGAGAGAAACATACGGCCGTCTAAATCAATGGAACACTCTTCTTGATTTAAGAACAGTTCGATGAACAATTTACATTCCTTTGTTCTGTTTAACAACTTGATTCTGACTTGATTCTGACTTGATTCATGCTTCATGAATAGTTTACAAATTGGCGCCAAACAGTTCTTTCAGATATGAAATTTTACTCAGCAATTTTACAATTTACTCTTATCAATGGTTCTATGAGAAATTAGCTGAGCAGAACCATTGAGTCTTGACCCATCCAACTGTAGAGAAAACCGCTCTGTACATACAAGACCTTTTTTAATGCATTTTTTAAATGTAATATGGTTGTTGGATATTTAATTGTGCAACAGAATTGTACTTATCGAACACATTCAGCATTTAAAATTAATCTTAATAATTTCATAACACTGTAAAAGAAATCTTTTAAAAAGCAATGCATTTAAAAATACTGGTTTTGGTTTTGAGTGTTTTAGGTTTATTTACAAATTGCTACCATTTTAATGTCAGTCATTTATTAGTTCATTGGTCAAAAATATGCGCTGTTAATTAACATTTTAGGTATATAAATTAATACAAAATTAAACAACTAAAGTTATAAAATTGCAAAATAGAAAATTACACAGAAAATGTACAAAGGCACATAAAAATTACTACAATTATAATAATTATAATTAAATTAGAATATAATTCAATATTATCAGTATATAAATAATATTAAAAGATAAACATTTCATGATAAATACATTCAGATTCCATTCCTTGCAAACTTTAACATTAAAGTAATATGAATATGTTATTAGAAGATAGGGGAAAAAATCATAATAAAAACCCTAAAAGGTACAGCACGTGCACATGCTTGTATTAACTCTAACTGAGATCTTTTGCTATGCATTCGTTTATGTGCTTTGAGCTCACATGAGAACCTTAAAGTGTGACTTCTTGTGTGAAGCTTGGCAGGACTATATTAATCAATTAAAATCAAGAATAATCTCGTGAGAAACTGACGGGAACTCTTCAGAACGAACCACGTGTGAAAACAGCTTTATTTGACATGCGTCCAGAAAACTCCATTATGTTGACACTCATGCTTTCGAGGGGAAATGGGCGTAAAAACACTTCTCTACAGAAAATCACACAGGATACGAGCTAAATGTTACATGGCATCCTCTGTTTTAAAATGCACATGTCCAGCCAACACTCACGCTCAAACTACTATATTAGCAATGCACCTGATTTAATAAAACGGATCATTCGGTAGATTATTCATTTTAAACGAGCTCAAAAAGGTCAAATCTACTTACAGCGAAGGGATCTGCTTGTTCCCATGAGATTGGGGCGCCCCAGGACGCCGGCCTCATCTTTTCCGGCAGCGATTCGGGCACGGCCACCAGGATAAAGCAGATGTCCAGCATAGCGATGGCAGAAGCTAGAACTACGACCAGACTGTCTCCGTACACCTGACTCAGATACGCGCCGATGGCCGGGCTGATCACCAGACTCGCCGCAAACGTGGCCGAGACCTTTTGGAGGAAGAACACAGACATTAATACAAAACAAAGCAGCAAAAGGAGAGACGATGATGATGGCGTATTGATGGGTCATGCGTACCATGCCGTACGCCATACTGCGCTCATGCTCCTGGGTGATGTCGGCCACATAAGCGAATACAACGGAGAAGGTAACGGCAAACACTCCAGATACAGAGATCACGGCAAAGTACCACCTGAAACACAACATGCATGTGTATTACAAAACAGAAACAAACCGATATATCGGTGAGACCGATATCTGGGCTATTTGAGATTATCTGTATCAGCTTCTAATTATTATTATAATCAATATTTTTTTTGGTTTAAATTTATTTATTTATAATTTTATTTTGACACTAGAAAATAATATGAAAAATAAAAAATATATATCAACTTTGTGCAATAATTTAAACAATAATATACTAAGATAACCTTGTTTGAAATGGGTTTGGCTAAAAGAAAATTTAGGTTTTGTCTATACTACTAGGTACTTGTATTATATTGACTGGCTTAAATATATATTATATTATTGCATTAAAATAAATAGACTAAAATAAAATTTTCATTGAGTAAAACTAGAGTAAATGTCATCAGTTTTCATCGACTAAAACTAAACGAAAATAGTCATGGATAATTCTGACTAAAATAAGACTAAGATGCTCAGACTTTTAGTTGACTGAAACTAGACTAGACTAAAAAGAGTATGAACGTGACAAACTAATAAAAACTAAAAACCAAAAACAACACTACTTTGTGCACATCTAATTTGCTTTTTTTAATTAAAAAACAAATACATTAAAAAATAATAATAAGATGAATTGATATGATAAATTAAATATTAAGTTAATATTAAATTAAATACTAATATTTAAATAACTTAAAAATCAATTTAAACTATGTAACTCAACTTTTAATATTTTAAACTGTAAATGCAGAAAAATGTAAACTAATTCAAAATATGAAAAAAATATACAATGGACACAGAAAATAATATATATATTTTTTTAAACTCATAACTTGTGTACATCTCACTGGCTTATTTTTAAATTAAGATAAAATCAAAACATAAATCTTGAAAATGTAAGATTAATTAAAAAGGCACATTAAATATTAAATTAATATTAAATCATAAAACAATTTAATAAAAGCAAAAATAAAATAATGACAACAAATATATAATAAATATATTAAGTTAATTAAAATACAACCAACCGACATTTATATATTAAAAAAAAACAATCCAAAAAAATGAGAAAAATGTTAATAAACATTATAATAGTATATAAATTATACTAAATTAACACTTTTTAGAGGGCATTCAAAAGATGCATTTCATGATAAAAACAGTCATACATCCAAATCTCATAAACATAACATTTAAAAATAAAATAAAACATAGATTAAATTAAAATGTATTTTCAATTTAAATTTCAGACTCATAAATTAAAATTTCAGAAAACTAAATCTACATTATCTTTTATTTTGTCCCAAAAAGAAAAAACAGAAACACAACATACCACGGGCTGATCTTCAGTAAAGGAATTGGTGCACATGTGAAGAAGACGGTGAGTAAAAGAAACGACTTCCTTCCCCAAACGTCCGACAGAGCACCAATCAGAGGAGCGCTTAAAAACGACAGCAGACCCTGCGAACAAGAACACAGCGTTAATGAATCCTGAACTGGATTAGAATCAGGACCTAAAGAGCATGATGCTACAGATGATACCTTGACCCCCTGAACCAAGCCGTTCATGAGAAACGTGTGTTTCGGGAACGTTTCATGAAGAGCCTGCAGACACACGAGACACAAAACAATATCGGTTATGATGCCCATGCAAGACTTTCCTTCCTGATCATATCACAGAGTCATACAATGGGCAACTCTAACACAAAATAAACGTCACCTGATATGAAAATAATATCTCGATTTAACACAACTTACTCCTAAAGTAGGTGCAGTCAGCAAACCCCAAGCGAAGAACTCCAGAAAGATGACGATGACGGCATGATAAACGCTGGGGGAACCGAAGCCTTGAGGCTGGAGAGAGAAGAACCAGAAGTGAAGAAACAAACCACAGGTTTACCAAGTAAGCCAGGTTTATCTAAGTTAGTCTGACTTACTGTCAACTGATGTGATTCAAAACAAGTCTGACTAACTGAAATAAGCCTGGATTGTTTGGTAAACTTGTTTTATGAAACAGCCCCCAGGACTGTTTGAGGCCTAATCTATCAAAATAGAGAACTAGAGGTTTTCATGTCCTTATCTTGCACCTGTTTTTTGAGTGCTGACCGCAGATTCTGGCTTATTTTGTGCCGCAGACGAGATAAAACGCATCCAAAGAGGAACTCGGGGAACTAGGTTCAAATTCAGACCTATTACAACCTACAGTTTTAATAAAAACAAGAACAACTGACAGCCGGTGAGCGGGACATTTGATAACGAGTCTGCTTCGGTCGTTTCTGGTGACGTGTGAGTAAGAAGATGAACATTTCAAGCAAATGATCCTCAACTTGGACCATTACAGATGTGAGGAGCTTATTATTTGAGTTTTAGACATTTTAGACAAATTACTGACCTTTAGGATATTTATTATTATCAATGGTTTATGTGAAAAGAAACAACTGTTTTGAGGCAGAATTGTCATTGTTAATAGAAACTATTAAAAATCATTTCAGTGATCGAAATAGAGATTTAAAAAATGTAAGATATAACTGTTAAATTAAAAACTTAAACCAAAATTCAACTGCAGTAAAATAAGCTGAAGTACTAAAAGCACTAAAAACTAAAGAGAAAAAAAAAAAAATTTAAGCTATATATATATATATATATATATATAGAGAGAGAGAGAGAGAGAGATAGATAGATAAATATAAATATATATAGATGTACATAAATATCTATATATAGATCTATATATCTATCCATCTATCTATCTATCTATCTATCTATCTATCTAGATAGATAGATAGATAGATAGAAACATGAGAAATATGACAAAGCCCATGAGAAAATTACAAATAATGCCTTAGAAATTAACTGAAATACGGTGAAGTACAAAAATTACTAAAACTTAAAGTGAAATAAAACAAGCTGAACAGAAACCTAAACATAGCTAAAGCTCATAATGTTGTAACAAAAAATGTTGCATTGAGGACTAACTGAAATATAATACTAAAATGACTACATTTACATAAAAACCTTTAAAAGGACAAAAGCAGAGAACTAAATTACTAAAACTACAAATACAATCATGGTACTGGTTTACTACCATAAAAATAAAAAATGTAAAACTTGGTTCTTGCAATACTTATAAATGTTTTGTTAAATGTTTATACTGTTTTGTTTGAACGTCACCAGAACAGTAAAGTCTATAACTATTTAAAGTTTATCCCTATAAACAAGGAGAATGTATTATATGTACAGCCATGAGTAATAACAGTTTTAAACCTGTCTAATGTGTCGTCAAACAACTTGTGCATTAATAAAACCACTCATATTTTTCAGGTTTATGTACAGATGTGATTTATTGCTCGTTACAGGAAGTAAATGCTGATGTTCACAGCCTTGAATGTCAGTTACATTCCTCAAAGCACTTTGTCCTTCAGACATTAACACAATACTTCTGTATCGGTCTATTTAAGAGTTAAAGCTTGCTGTGTGAGGTGTTTGTAAGTGTTTGAGTCCAGCAGACACTCACCGCTCCTCCGTCCTTGATGATGATTTTCTTCGCCAATAACAAACTGCGATTCACTCGCTTCTTCTTTTTCTGGGTCATATTATCATCCTAGTTCTTCACACTGGGTTAAAATCGGCTTCGTTTACGCGCAAACGCACGAGTGGGACGCAGAGGAGGGAAGAAGGGGGATATTGAGATGTTTTGGGCTGTTTTCTGTCCATTCAGGTTCGCATCATGTACACAGCAGCCATTTTCCAGAAGAGAGACGCGTGGTGTGCGTCATGACGTCAGCATCATTCGATTCCACCTGGCCACGCCCACACACAGTGCGCACACGTGGTCTAAACATGAGTTAAGAGCAATTAAAATACTTTCTTGCTTTTTCCAGTATTTCTTAAAAAGTAATGTGTATTATAGTTTATATTTATTATTTAAGAATTCCCATGTTAACTTTACTTTTTCCTATAACATTTTAACGTGATTTTATTTATCTATCTTTATTTATCTTTTTTTTCTTTTCTTTGAAGTTCACAGAAATTACTCTGATAATAATAAAAATACTATTATTATAATTATACTAATTATACTACTATTACTGCTATTATGTGTGTGTGTGTGTGTGTGTGTGTGTGTGTGTGTGTGTGTGTGTGTGTAGTCTGCAGAGGGTGCAAAAATAAGTGCATTTTTTATGTATCAACTTTTATTGAGAAATTATACAACATTTCGTCAAACTTTGATTATTGCCTTAATCTTTAAAAAATGTAAAAGGATGTGATAAAATTACATTTTCTAAAAATGTCTGTCAATTTCATCAAGTCAAGAACTGTATACTCACATGCATTATATATTATGTATGTTATGGTCTGTTAAAGAAAACATGTTGAATCAACTCAGACTACCATTTTCTGCTTTAGTCAAAACATCCGCATGTACTCCCTGGACCCCTGCTTCTCAAAAGTTCTACTGTGTATTGTGCACATTATTTCTGACATCATTTTGACATATTTCAGACATCAGTGTCATTAAATATTCATATGATGATGATATGAAAACAGATGGATTGTTAGGTAATAATCATTTATTTATTATCCAGCAGTTATTTGGTGATGTATGACCGTGAAAGTTATGTTAATGTTTTTGTGCAGCCACCCTAAGTTTTTGACAGACATGATATCATGCATGAGGATTGTTAGGTAATAATCATTTATTTATTATCCGGCAAGAATTCAGTAAAGGACCGTAATTGAAATGCTTTTTAAGTAGTTCATACTTATTTTACAGAACCACGGTTTATTTTGTGGTTTAGTTCATATTTGCATATTTTGATAAATGCACTTTGACTTCAGTAAGTGCACTGGAACTTACAATATATACCTCTTAAAGTATTTTGGTTGTAACCTGATGTCCCTTGTGGTGCATGTCCATTAAATCACAAATGCAAAACCGTAATATTGATGAAGTTTATTTTGCATTGAACAAAAGAATGTTTCATGTCACTGCAGTACCATGCACACAAGAATCTGAATTCAGTCCCAATGACAGATCCCTTCATGTTGAAGATTCCTGATGTTGGAAATATTTACAGGGCAGAGGTGCCTCACAGTCCTCTAAAACATAATCATATTTACAAGCTATAAACAAACAAAACAACAGACCACAGCACATAAATACCACACACATTACAGTTTCTGTCCTGTAGAAGCTTTAAGAAATCAATAATAAATATGTAATGAACACCTAAATTTTTAGGTGTGGTAATGTAATGAACCCTTCTTTTTTTCTCTACAGTCTCAGGAAATTGTCTATTTACTGTAAGAAATAATCTACTGCCAGTATGAGTCTGACAACTACTGATAATGTAAAACTGAATTTACAGGCGTGACAGGCCTCCAATACTGAAAATCTTCACTCGTTTTGCACTTCTAAAATCATGTGTTGAGTCATTCACACATTGCCGTGCTAAATTATGTATGTATGTGCCAGCTGCTGGTGTGAACATACTGCATTAATTAACATGCCAATAAGACAAACAATACGTGCCAAAAAAAATAGAAATGCTGTTTACTTCTCTGAGATGTTCTTGTAGGATTGATGAATTCAGTTACATGTTAAATGTTTCCAAGGGTCATGACAGTCATGACGCTGATTTTTGCCATCATGTATCTCTTTTTGTTACAGAAAACCATGATAATTGTATTATAAAAACAACCCTCATACAGGAAACCATGAATTTTGTATAATAAGAAGAGCCAAAGACCAAAAACATGGTACCTGTGTTTTACAAGAACAATCCTCAGAATGGAAACCATGGCAACAATGTTACTAAAAGCAACTGTCAGACTAGAAACCATGGCAACTGTGTTATAGATACAACTGTCAGTCTGGAAACCATGGCAACTGTGTTGTAGATACAACTGTCAGTCTGGAAACCATGGCAACTGTGTTGTAGGTACAACTGTCAGACTAGAAACCATGGCAACTGTGTTATAAGTACAACTGTCAGACTAGAAACCAGGGCAACAGTGTTATAGGTACAACTGTCAGTCTGGAAACCATGGCAACTCAGAAAGAAAGCCATGGAAATTTAGTTACAGGAAAGTGTTTCGGACTGGAAACCACAGCAACAATGTTACGGAATAACTCTCAGACTGGAAACCATGGCAACTATGTTACAGGAAAATCTGTCAAATCAGATACCATGGCAACAGCTCTATGGAATATCTCTAGGATTGGAAACCATGGCAATTGTCTTACAGAACATCTGTCAGACCAGAAGCCATGGAAACAACGTTACAGAATAGCTCGCAGATTGAAAACCATGGAAACTGAGTAACATGAACATTGCTGGCAACAGAGTTACAGAACTGTTTTAGAAAAGAAACTATGGCAACTATGTTACAGGAACATCTGTCAGACCAGAAACCATGGCAACAGCATTATGGAAATACTCTCATATTGGAAACCATGGAAATAGTGTTACAGGAACATCCGTGGTAACAGAGTAACAGAACAACTCTCAGAAAGAAAACCATGGCAACTATGTTACAGGAACATCTGTCAGACCAGAAACCATGGCAACAGCATTACAGAACATCCCTTAGACTGGAAACCATGGCAACTAACTGTGTTACAGCAACATCCCTTGCAACAGCATTACAGAACTACTCTCTTAAAGGATACCATGGCAACAGTATTACGGAATAACTCTCAAAAAGGATACCATGGCACCAGTGTTACGAATAACTCTCAGCCTGAAACCATGGCTACTGTGTTATTACAGGGAAATTCCTCAGTCTGGAAATCCTGGGAACAGCATTACAGAACAACCTTCAGGCTGGAAAATGTAACAATGTAACGGGCCATTACATGCAAAAGTGTCAAAACTGATGAAAGGATGTTTACAAAAGAAGCGTTACTATAGTAACTCTGCTGAGGTTCTGTTTGTGTGATGTATTATATCATCTCATCTCTTGATGGAGCACGCAGGGGAATTATAAGGAGTGAGCAGATGTGGATGGCCGACAGAACGCTCAGGTGTTTGTGACATTTCAGGACTGGTTTTACAGCTACACTGCAGTCCTGGTCATCATTTTCTTGTCTTTTTCTTCACCCAGTCTCTCCTAAAGTCTTTTTCACATGTTTGTTTGATCCGTTCTCACTCTCTCCGTCCCTCATTCGAGTTTGCTGAGGAAGTCGAGCAGAGCACGGTGGAACTCGCGGGGTTTGTCCATGTAACAGGCGTGTCGCGCTCCTGCCAACTTCACCACGGTGTGATGAGGCAGTTGAATCAGGTTCTTATGGGATTGGGCGCCCAGATTGGTGTCTAACTCTCCATATATGACCAGAGTAGGAGTCTGTCATACATATGAGAAGTGTGAATCAAAACTGAGCATTCAAATCAAGGAATTCTTAAGTGTGAGATGAATCAAAAGAAATACAACACCTGGATGTCGCGGTACTGCTGTGGGGTGATGCCACGTGTGCCAACGGGGGCGATGGGAACAAAGCCATGTAGCTGGGCACTGTGTTTCTGGAGGAACGGCAGGGCGTAATGACCGCTCATAGATGGGCTCAGTAACACTGGTGCTCGCACCCCCAGAGACTCCAGAAAACGCTTCAGCAGGTCCACGCGACTCTGATCCGACTTTACCGACTCTGAGTCTGGAGAATTCCCAAAACCTGATGAGAAACGAGACGATTTAGTGATCTGCTTTATATGTTTTAAACATATAAAAATTTGTATTTTAAGAACATTATTAAAGGGGATTATAAGTACCGGGCAGATCGAGAGCGAGGGCCTGGTATCCATTGGAAGCCAGCAGGCTGAGGGTGCCCAACTCCTCCCAAGTTTTAGAGGTGAAGGCCTGACCATGAAGAAGCACCAACTGCAGCCTGATGGAGAGGAGATACAGTTGCTGAATCTGTACAGGTATTTAAGAATAGGTCATAATACTTGCATGCAGAATTTTGTACGTTTAAAAAATACCATAGTTACTATAGTTTCCATTAAAATACCACTGTCTATCTGTTCATCTGCCTATCAAAACTTCCAAGCAACCAGCCAAAATGCAATAAGACTAATAATTTTTGCTGGCGAAATTCAGTCAGTACGAATCCACACAGTTGGGAATTTCATGTAAGGGCAATTTTTTGCAAGAAAATACAAAAGTATCTTTCAAGAGAACACAATATTTTGTGAGAGAAGCTAAAAGTATCAAGCAAAAGCAGGGTTTCTCAATAAACATAACATTAAACGAGCAAATAAAAAAGAAAAAGGGCCAGAGTTTCTCGAGGGAAAAAAGAAAAGTTTTACAAGAAAACACTAATTTTATCTGTGAGCACAATATTTTGCGAGAGAACAACGAAAAGTAAACGAAAAGTTTATTGGGGAAACATTATATTTGGCAAAAGAATGAAAGAGTTGTCAAAGCGAAAGCAAAGTTTCTTGGGAAAATGCTATATTTTGCAAGAAAACTAAAGTTTTGCAAGTGAATGCAAAGTTTCTCAGGGTTAGACAATATTTGCAGGTTTTTGTGAGGTTGTGCAAACGACGGCAAAATTTCCAGGGAAACGCAATATTTTGTGAGAGAATGTAACGTTTCTCTGTGAACACAATATTTTTACAAAAAAGGCAAACGATTTGCAAGCGAATGCAAGGTTAAGTCTTTCTAAATCAATATGGAATGGGATATAATTGTGCAGAGAAATTAGTAAATGATTATTCGATAGTTTTTTAAAATGTAGGCTATAATGTTGTATTTTCCCAGTTTTACTACAAATAAAACCAAAAAAAACTTTGTTAATATTTAAACCATTGTAACCACAAATTAAAGGGCTAGTTCACCCAAAAAAATTAAAATTCTGTCATTAATGACTGACCCTCATGTTGTTCCATACCTGAAAGACCTTCACCTTCAGAACACAAATTAAGATATTTTTGATGAAATCCAGGAGCTTTCTGACCCTGCATAGACAGCAACACAACTGAAATGTTCCCAGACCCACAAACGTAGTAAGGACATTGATAAGACGGTCCATGTGAAATCAGGGGTTCAATTTTGCAATGTTACAAGAATACTGTTTGTGTGCAAAGAAAATAAAAATAACAGGTTTTATAACTCTCAGATTTCATCAAAAATATTTTCTTAATATTCTTACTGGCTTGGAACGACACAAGGGTGAGTAATTAACAGAGGTGGGTAGAGTACCCAAAAACAGTACTCAAGTAAAAGTAAAAGTACTTCTAGAAATATTTACTCAAGTAAAAGTAAAAGTACTAGTCTTGAATAGTTACTTGAGTAAGAGTAAAAGAGTATCGGATAAAAAAATCTACTCAAATAGTTAGTTACTAGTTACTTTGGGTCATATATACTGTACTGAGCCTATTTTTATTTAGATATATAGATAAAATGTATGTAATGTATGTGTGCGTGTATAAATGTATATATTTCATCAGCCTTTACTCCAATTTATGTAATTTATTATAAAACCCTGTCTGTTTACTTAAGTAACAGATATAGGTGTCATGCCATAACATATTTTTAATACGACTGACTTTATATTAAATGTGAATTTAATATTGAAAGTTAATGTGATATAAATATTGCTACTAATCTTTCATTGTTCAGAAAGAGAGCAAATAACATTTACATTATTAAAGATCATTTTCACTGACAGTCTACATTTCAATCACTCTCAGAAACTCCCATTAAAATCACTGAAACTGTTAACACTGTGAAATCAATATCTTAATTAAAGATTCGTACACACATCTGCACTTTGTTGTTCCTGCGAAAGAATTCGCCAGAAAGAGGTATCCAGTCAGCGAGCGAGTGAAGGAGGAACTGGCATTTCAGCGATGACTCATCTGAACGCCTCTGATTGGCCAATGCTTTAATAAGCTCAAAAGAATCATGTGTGATTTGTTATAATGGGCAGCGCTGTATAAACGCATCTATCTCTGGCTCAGCGCCAGCAAGCGAACACAGATCTGAATTTAGCAGCTGATAATATGACTCGCTGAACGTACTTGCACCAGTGTGATTGTATTAAAATTAATAAAATCTTAATCGGCTATTTTTTGTCTTTTGGAAGCTGCATTCAACTTGACTCCCCTCTGTTATAAGCCACACACGTACAACAAACTAATGTCACAGTGGTATCGTGTACTGTAATCGAATGTAGCCCAAGTTATTACCTGTTAAACAGTAGACAGCACACGCGGTGTTCATCTAATAAGGATCTCCATCGCAAGCAAATAATAGCATTTGCAGATTTCAATTCAGTGCAGTTCCAGCCACGTTTTCAGCGCTCTTTCTGTTCTTAAACGTTACAACTCCGAGTGAACCACTTCAGACGCTCAGCGCGTGCGGCAGGGAACTGAACGACTCATTCAAACTGATTCATGAACCAATTCACTCGTTTGCCAATTGTTTTGATCAAGTCTTTGAACAGAATTGACTCAAAAAAATGAATCATTCACGAATGGGCATCGCTCATTGCCCAGAGAAAAGTAGACGGCGCGTTTGGAATAAACTGAAGCATTATAACATTTATTGCATTAAGATAAAGTAACGAGAGGAGCGTCGCCCACAGTAACGAAGTAAAAGTACAGATTTTTCCCCAAAAATTTACTCAAGTAAGAGTATAAAGTACCCATCTTTAAATATACTCCGAAAAGTATTAGTTACCCCAAAAAATTACTCAAGTAAATGTAACGAAGTAAATGTAACTCGTTACTACCCACCTCTGGTAATTAATGACAGAATGTTTGGGTGAACTAACCCTTTAACCATGTTTTTGCAATAGTAATACTGTGGTTATACAAATGGAAATCAATATGCCAAAAAAAAACATGGTTACTATACTTTTACTACAATACAACTATAGTTAATTCCTGTAAGGGCTGGTACAATGCCTTGCCCCATAGACGTACTGTAAATTCGATTTTTAATGGGTACAAACTGAAGAACGAATCAGATTTAATTCTAAACAGCTTTATGATGTAAATTTGGAACGTGCCAATAATGAGCCAAAACTGATGTCTATCTATTCAGCTCAATACAATCATTATATAACGACGGAATCAATCTCAAATGATTAAGTAAGCTGACCTGGGCACGATCTGTCGCCCAGCGCTGTCCACAGGCAGAGCCTCCCTGAAGAAGAGCGGCGGGTCACCGGGCAGCTGTCCGGTCCTGACCGTGATGTTGACGCTGTTCGGCGGCGGCGGAGGCGGAGGAGAGGCGGCGATCATCCCCATCCGCTGCTGCACCTCCAGAGACGGCTCCATGCTCCCCTGCCGCATGGAGGGCAGCAGCAGATACAGCAGCACTGTGGCCAACAACACCAGCCCCAAAACCACCAGACGGTTGCGGAAGAAATTCATCGTCTGCATGTAAACCCATTCAGTTACAGCAAATAAAACATTCACACTGGGTTTAACAAACGGACACGAGGAACAACCATTAATCTCATTAACCCCCAGACTTCATTTTAACACGGTGACATTTACAAAACAAATGAATGATTGATTACATGAAATACGTGTACATTAAAACGAACTATGCATAATTTTAGTTTTTAGTTGATGCATAAAAGTCTAAATAACATCTAAATAACGTCGCGGAAATAAAATGCGCAGACGTGCTGCTTGCTATCCTGCCGATGAACGCAAAAACATGACAGCTACGACGTGCATTTTGTACTTACCTAGAAAGTAACCGAAATACTGTAAATATCCAATAATCGATGAGTGTCTGAAGATTTGGGACCGATCATAATTCGCATGTAGTGACTGTGAGCGCGGCGTTAATGCATCACACACACAAAAACAGTTCCGTGTGGAAACGGCTGAACGTTTGCGATGGTTCCGATGCATTTGACTCGAGCTCATTCCTGCAGGTTTGTGTACGTTTGTCCTTTCTTGGAAATCTTTTAGAATTGTTGCGAAATTATATCTCATGATAATAAGACATGTTACTACACATTTGGAAATGCACCGAGCCTCTGAAGAAACACGGTGATGAAAGATCTATCTACATATCTATAATCTGACTCAACCTATCTAATAATGTTAAAAAAAAATGCAATATAAAATATTGTAAAATAATATCTATCTGTCTGTCTGTCTTTCTCTATCTGTCTGTCTGTCTGTCTCTTTAATACATAAAAATTACCATTTGATACTATTACTTGACTATGCTACATAAAATCATAAGGGCATCAATGGTGACGACAACAGAAAACAAGGCCATGGCATAGTTTTATTTTATTTTCTAGTCAGATAAAGAGAAAAATAAGTGTCATTGTTCAGCTGAGCTGCGTGTAATATCGTGCCGATGACGTATTGGCTCAGACATGTGGATGCCATATTGCAGTGCGATTCCCAATAGTCTGAGCCACAGATTCCAGTATTATATTCACACACAGCAGCAAACACACAGAAGATCCCAGAGCAAAGGCCCCGCTGGGGGTCCGAGAAGAGGGGGAGAGAATAAAAGGAGTCTGGATGTCTGGTTTAAGTTATAACACAAGGCGTTTTCTGTGCTGTCTGCCCATAATGTTCCCTTTGGCACCGTCGTCTACCCCCTCAGAACTGGAGCAGGACCTACAAACCAAGGGCTGGAAAAAAAACTAGAGGAAAAGTAAACTAGCTATTGAGGATGAGGGGAAATCGACATTTAGAAACAAATTCCTAAATAATGTCTCATCACTTTTCAATGTTTGAAGTAAAAATTGCCTGTTTAAATGAAACAAACCCCAGCTTTTCAACATGGTTTTGGTCATTGGTACTGGAGTTACTCTGTTAAACTACAAAATTACAAGCAAGAGATTGCTTTTAAATATGAAATTTATTGAAAAAAATATAAAACGAGTCACCAAACACCTGATAAAACTCAACCGGAAAGCAACTAATCTTGTATAACTCACATTATATGTAATGATCTGGAAAAATATATATATAGCAGAATTTGGTATCAAAATTCTATTGGATGAAAATAAAATTAAGCTTTTTAGGTTTAATGTTGCAATTGTGAGGGTCTTCAAAACATGATCAATTAAAGAGACTGTTCACCCAAATATGACATTTTTATCATTATTTGCTTTGTTGTCCAGACAAGCAAGCAGTCAAACAGGTTTGGAAATAATTTCATAAATGACAGAATTTCATTTTTAGGTGAACTATGCCTTAAAAGGCATTACAACAACAACCACAACAACAGAAATCTACAGGAAGAAAAAAAAAACACCTTCTGGAAACACAAATAAATCCTTTCCAGTTTATCCCACACAAATAAAGAGCAGAAGTTCAGCAATTAAAGGGGAAATCCTGACTCAAAACAGATTTGTGCAACCTAGGCGGAAAAATGAAAAGGCATATTTTCTTGTGTGAACCGCAGTTCACTGATGTGACATTTACATTCATGTTTTTGGCAGAAGTTGTTACAAGACTTTCAAAAATACCTCACTATCCAGCAGTGGTCTAAGAACATGTCTGAAATCATATTTCACCCCAAATTTAAAAACAAATCATGATAAAACGTATATTTTTGCATGAAGAAACCTAATTATAGGACCATTTAGATCCTTATTCTTATTACTGTAAAGACAAATTCAAAATTCTAAAAGTGAATATTAATTTAACAAACATTTATAGTATAATACAAAAACAATTGTCACAGAAAACAGATTTCAAGCATATTTTAATATGATTAATTGAATGTGATTAATAATAATAATTAATGAATAATTTATAGTATTATAATTTATAATAATGCACATTTTATTCCTTGTTGCATTGCCTATAAAATGACAATTTACAAATCATTACGATTTTCTTTTTGCTATAACAAAGCAAATACATACCTATGAGAATTAAAAAAAAAAAATGAAAATGCACAACAGTCATGAAAATAAGTAAAAAACGATGCAAAAAAATGTATGTAAAATAATTTCTCTACTTTCTTTTAATTTAAGAGTGAAATGTGATACAGAAGACAGGTTTCAATCTAAGTGAGGCTTTAATGAGGCAGCAGCGTTGCAAGTAACAAAACGTGTCCCTTTAAGGAGCTGGTCATGTGACACACTGCAGAAATAAGGTCACAACTGGTTTTATGCAGATATAAAAGGCAGCAAAAGTAATAAAAAAAGGCCGCAAATGACAGCGGAAACCACCACATCAATTACTTTTTATAAAAAATGCACACAGACAACACAATACACAAACCTAGTCAAAAATCACAATTCCTTCCTGGTGCAGTTCTTCCTCCCATGCAACAGGGGGCGATGCTCTCGACCCAAAAACACACTGAGCCACCGCTGTGCTGTACATACAGTCCACAGAGTTAGCGCGCGCATTCAAATTCTATTTCTAATCAAATTCTAGCGAACAAAAGGCCTTTCAGCTGTTGCGCATCTCTTAACGAGAAAGTCGGGCATATTGACCTCAAACCACTGAACTCCTCAGTGCAGGAACCCCATCAAGAGCAGCGGCAACAGCAAAACCTGCAAAAACGTGGTCAAGACGAGCGTGGCTCTATTCCCGGCATCCGTCTGGCTGCAGTCGTCGCCGAGGTAGCCGTTATAGCACTGACACTGAAACTCGTTGCGCACGCGGCTCAGCTCTTCTTCTCCCATCTGGCCCGCGACCTTCAGCGTGTTTCCCAGTCGCTCTATGCTGTGGGTGTTCGGGCTTAGATGCAGGTACGTGTCCGTGTCGGGTTGTTTGCGAAGGCAGCGGCCTCGAAATCTGCAGAGGTTTCTGCTGCACTGCTCGGCGGCCGACGTCACGTTAAGTAAGTAGCGACCCAACGGCCCTCGCAGGTATTCGTTAAGTTTGGAACAAGCCTCCTGGAAGATACAAGATTAAAGAATTGATCAAATATGACCAATAAAAAAAATAGACCAATATCTTTCGCAAACACAAATTAATGGTCCAATATTTAACTTTTTATTTCATGATTATCTACTTTGGCCAATTTCTGCACTGGCAGTTTAAAACAAATACCTGCTCCTTGTGTCCGTTTCAAAATCAATAGAATATATATATTTTTTTATTTTTATTAATTATAAAACAATATGTAAAATTTTAATTATATATATATATATATATATATATATATATATATATATATATATATATATATATATATATATATATATATATATATATATACATATACACACAATTTATGTATATTTAAAGTTTTGTTAACTCTCTCCATAAATAAACAATAAGAACAATGCCTGACAAATGATGAAAGAAATTTTTTAATAAACACTGTTAAATAAAAAATAAACACTGAAAAATAAAACTAGTTTCCTAATTAAATCATTAAAACATTTTTAAATGAATAAACAAACGTTAGATAAATATAGGGGAAATTAATATGTGACACATGAACTAATATTGTCAGACACCCAATATAGTAATATTGAAATATTGTGCGTCCACAAATGAACCTTATTATGATCCTAAAAGACCCCTCCACATGTTAAAGTCCTGATCACCCTGTCAGGGTTTATTTCTGTCATAATAACTGACTCATTGTACATGACTCATGACTTATGTAGAATACATATTTATCTCCAACATCATTTGAGCCCTAAAGTCAAGTAATGTGAAGGAGGTGAGTTAATATCCTGATTAGGGTACAAACTTACAAGACTGCTGGCGTAGTTGGAGTCACCCCAGAGGATGACGCCCGCTACACCCAAAGCCACGCTCTCGCCGATGGTCGACACCAGATCCGTCTGCACACAGACAGAGAGAGAGAGAGAGAGAGAGAGAGGGGGGATCGTCAGCTCAGCTCCAGTGTGAGGGTCCAATGAGGAAGCAAACCAGGTGTTTTAGATAAGGCTTCATGCGTCACTGAATTCTGAAATAATCACCTCGCCAAACACTGAGCTTCTTGTGTGTTTGTGAATAGTTTTTCTGTGAGTATTTGTTAATCGTTCTGCCGTTTGTATATTTGTGACAAGTGACATCGGTGATGAACGACGACGACAAAGACTTCATTCTTCTCTTTCTTGACCACACACTTTGTCTTCAGCCTTTTCATTACATTAGTGACAAGCACTCGTTCACTCTTTGGCTTTTGTTGAACTGCTTTACCTCTTGTTCCACAGACGCTGACGTCAATTCCTTCTACAGTCCAAACTTTTCTGCTTGATAAATGAACGACAGAAATACTGTGGATCAAGCCACAACGGGAAAACTACTTTTAGTTCGTCACAACATTTACATTATGACGAATTCATACAGATAATATCATAATCATAATTCATCATTAATAATTATACATTTTATATTATAGTATATAACCTTACAAGAGCAATGATAATAGCATATGTAATACTAAAAAGTAATAATATTAGTAAATACAATAAAATGGCAATTATTCATTATAATTGTTATATTATTATAAAAGAAATAGCGCTGTCAGATGATTAATCGCATCTAAAATAAGTTTTTGTGTACATAATATGTGTGTGTTATGTATATATTTATTATGTATATATAAAAACACAGGCATACAGTATATATTTTGAAAATATTTACAAGTATATACATTTAAATATATATATATATATATATATATATATATAAAATAATATTATATTATATATAAATATATTTTACATATTTTTCTTAAACATATACATGGATGTTTGTGTATTTATATATACATAACAAATAAACAGTACACACACATATTATGTACAAAAAAACTTATTTTAGATGCAATTAATTGCGATTAATCATTTGAAAGCACTCAAAAAAAACATTTATAATAGTATTTATTTTATATAGCATTTATTTTTGGCACTTTTAAAGAGACTGCAATGGAATAATCAAAATAGCCTAACACAACTCTGTGCTTTTGTTCTCATTTACTTTTCTTTTTAGTTTCTTGAATTTAATTTCTACTTTAAAAGCCTTATTTTTGTTTTTAGACTGTAACGTTACAATTTTAGAATGAAATGTGGTTTTAACCCTTTTTGCACATAATATAAAGGCTTACATGGTTAAATTAACTTTATTTGTTTTCATAGCCTTTAATAGGCAATGTATTGTTTTTTGGACAACATTGGGCAGTAAGCGAAATAAATAGATATTAAATACAGATTTTTTAATTCAAATACAAAAATTTAAATACCGAGATATATATTGGATTTCACAAATCGGCCCAAAAATGCAGAGATATGATCACCCAACCCTAGTATATACATACACACACATATAAATATGTATACATGAATGTGTGTATGTTGTACATATATTAGTATATTAAGAAGCAACAAAACAAATGTTACATGGGCTAACAGAGACTTGACATAGCACTTGTATTTTATTGCTTTTTTTGTTAGTTAAAATTTTCCTATTGTCCTCATTTGTAGGTCGCTTTGGATAAAAGCGTCTGCTAAATCACTAAATGTAAATGTAAACAAAATATATCACAGTGTTGTGGTGAACACTCGTCACATGTGCTGGCAATCTGGAGATCAAACACAAACAACCACCACCCCGAAACATGGACACGTCCAGAAGATGTTATGTGATCTTCAGCCTCCAGACAGACCAGAAGTACTCTACAGACTTTAAGGACAGTTTTACAGACGTCACAGATGCGTCATGTGACCTGTGGTGCTGTCTGTATGAACAGTTAGTTAAGGACTGCTAACTAGGTGTGGTATGATTTAGGGATTCATGATAAATATCGCCCGATATTTAATGCTCATTTTGTCAGTAATGCCGGGCGATATTTATCAGCATCCCTAGATTAGATGTAACGGGGCGTTCACACTAAGACACAAAATTACAACAACAATTGTTTTATTTTTATTTATTTTATTGTAATTTTAGTAATCATTTATTTCGAAATATTATTTTGAAAATTAGTACTAGTAATATAAATAATATTATTAATATCATTATATTATTAATAAATAACTAACAGTATATTATTATTAATATTACTATACAAATATAAAATGTAATTGAATTTTTCATTTCATATTTGTGACCCTTGACCACAAAACCAGTCTCAAGTCACTGGGCTATATTTGTAGCAATAGCAAACAAAACATATCGGTCAAAATTATCGGGGTTTTTTTTTTTATGCCAAAAATCATAAGGATGTTACGTAAAGATCACGTTCCATGAAGATATTTCATAAATTTCTTACCAGAAATACAGCAAAACTTAATTTTTGATTAGTAATATGCATTGCTAGGATATCATGTGGACAAATTTAAAAGTAATTTCCTCAACATCAAAAACATTTTTCACCATCAGATTCCAGACTTTCAAATAGTTATATTTCACCAAAGATTTGTCTGTCTTAATTCAGCTTACAGATGATGAAGAAAAAAATTGACCCTTATGACTGGTTCTGTGGTCCATGGTTATATATATAAATATATATATATATATATATATATATATATATATATATATGTGTGTGAAACACAGACGAGTCTTTGTCTCCAGAAAGCTGAGAAGATTCTGCATGTGTGATTGCTATATTTAGGACAAGTCATGACATATATCAGTCTGTTTAAATTCTCTGCACCTACATTGCATTGGGAACATTGCTCAATGCCAGAAAAAAAAACACACCATGACACAGTAGTCCTAAAAATATAAACACCTCAGGAACATCTGAACTTCCTTCAAACAGTGGCAGAAGTCAACAGACCATCACAAAGATCGATTCGGCTGGACAATTGTAGCTCAAGTTTTGGCTTTTGCCTCTGGTATTTTTTGTGAATAAAGATCTGGGCTGGTATCCAAAAGGTTGTGTATTTGAATTCTGCAAAGACTCATCTCAGGTTACTCACCTCAGGAACCTACAAAAAGTGTTCCTTTAGATTAAAATATCAATAAAATGACTAGATTTTATGTGAGATTTTAGTAAGGCTACACAATATATCGGTATATCGGTTGACCATATTGGTTATCGGCCAAAATTAGAAATGTTTTAACTAGATAATTAATTGTTAATGCTAATTTTAAACCACTTTATATTTGAAAACATTTATAATTTAACAATGTAAAATGTAAATGCAAATCTTAAAATGAATATATTCTTTCATACTGTACATCACATATTAATGTTGAACTTGTAGAATGTAGTTTTTTTCTTAATTAGTATTGTGTTTCATGCTTAGTTTAATAATTGAATAATACAGAAAAGGTACTAAAAGAGGCAAAGTATTCATTTTAAATATTAGTATTAGTATTAAATAAATTAATAAATTCAAAACAGAAAACTCTAGTATTGCCCGATAACTAACACGATACCAATATGTTGTGCACAACTACTTATAGTTCAGATCATCTTTAACAAACAGGTGCCCTCACTGGTTTCCACTCGTCTTGAGGAAAATCAAACACTGCCACACCAAGCGTCATCTTACGAAAATCTCACCTCTGTCATCAGCAGGAGATCAGAAGGGTTGCCGTTAGAACCTGGAAGATTGTTTTGGTAAGTGGGCCGCGTGTAGATAAACACAGGCCTGGCCGACCCATTCCCAACAGATGCCAACCTCATGCCCTCCTTGACCCTGTTGCGTACGAACTGGCGTCCAGCCGGTTGGTCCTTCAGCCCTTTAGCCATGTATATGGAAGGATACAGAGCTGTACTCTCCGTCCACAGCCACTGCAGTTCGTTGTTCCTTTTCACCTCCACGTCCGGACAGTGTCCCGTGTTGCTCTTGTGATTGTAACAATCAGGAAAGAGGTAGAAACCCCAAAGCTGTTGGGGCCGTAAGCTCTTGGCCGTTCGAAGCGTCTCCAACATAAACTTGCGTGCAGAAAGCTCGAACTCTTGCTGGGCCACTTTGGCCACCTGGTCTTGAGGCCAAGTTGGGTTTTTCTCAGTGACTAACCGTCGCGAATAATTGCGGTAAATGTCTTTAGTGCCCCAGTTACGTATCCAGAGGGGCCGCCACTCTTCCCAGTCGATCACAGCAAGACCTTTCACCGTCGGGTCCTTGATGTACTTCTTGAGCCCTTCCGGCATCCTTTCTAGGTGTTGCCCGAGACTGGCGGCCTGCGGTAGGCCGCCGTTGACTGGAGTGCCGTCTGCTTCAAAATAAGGGTACAAACCCAAACGGTCGTGATAGAAGATGGTGAGGTTTTGCTTGGTGAAGCCCTCATTCGGTGAAGCCACTATTTGGAATTGATCCAACTGGAAGGCGACATCATGACGGGGTCTACAGTCTTCTGTAGGGGCGTTCCAGGCCAACAGCAACGGCTTGCCGGAATACAGCGGCCATCTAGTGTTTTTTAACTGTTGTGCTTTTAAACAGGTCCAAAACAGCATCAAAAGTAAGAGTCTCAGCCAGGAGACCCACTGAAGTCGGGTCGCCCCAAAGAGACCCGTGATGTTTCTCATTTCAGACCTAAGAATACAGCAAACCACTACAATTAACACAATTTCAAACTCACTATGAGTGTTCTAGAGCATGGAAGAAAAAAAAACTGTTTCATGTGCAGTTGGTTTATTGGTACATTATACATATATTAACAAATAAAATTATGAATTTTGCACAATTTAATGATAAAAAAATTATAAATAAATCACTGTATATTTAAAGAACACATTTCATGGGAATCAAACCAATGACCTTGGCTTTGTTAGAACCATGCGAAGTAAAAAAGTTTTAAAAGAACTTTTAAAGGAAGGAAACAAATATGAATATTCATACAAACAACTACTTGCACAATACCATGCTCTGCAAGCATTAAAATAGTCATCATAGTCACAAATAAATGAGAACATTTACATTCAGGCATTGATTAAACTTTTGTCAAATGCTTCTAACATATATTATTATTAGTAGCCTACATGTGATCGCTGGGAATCTAACCCATGGCCTTAGTATTATTAGAACGCAGTTCTGGCATTCCAAATAAAACAAAAGGAAACAAACAATAAGCATTCCACCGAACGTTTAAACTTTGTTTCAAACATAGGATTCGGATCATCGTTGCGTGTTACAAACCCGCTTCCGCTTCACACTCTAGAAACACTTAACGTTACACGAACTAACTGTAATCTGTTAGAGGAGACACAGACCTGTATAGATCCGACTAAACCCGTTCAGCACACCGGTCCGATCACTCATGAACTACCACGTAGCTTCCACCCATCCATCCAGCGGATGCCAACACCTCATAACTATAAAGTCCCAATAGCTATTTCAACACAATCTATGATCACTGTTTCTGCGTCTTTGAAACGCCCCGTTCGCGTTCAGTCAGTAGCTCTATTGCCGTGCCTGCTCATCTGGAACAGTGATTCAATGTGTGCGGATCTCGGCCCTCAGATTGAGAAATGTACTTGTGGATAAAGGGGTGCGAGCTGGTATATATGACGAAATTTGCTATTCTGTAACATTACATTTTGAGCCCAATCGATGTAACACGATATGACATAGCACATTAAGTCTATATAAAGTGCTGAAGTCGTTACTTTGGGTGTACAAGCAGTAAACCTCTTAACATATGTCCCCTGTCCCCCCTACATGGCGAGTTGGTTTAGTCCGAATTCTCCGCTGGGGATGAAGAAGCGTTTCTACTGAACTGAGCTGAGAGACCTTCATGAGTCCAGAGCCATTATACATAAAATCACGTTTCACTCCGAAATCATTCGGAGAATTAAATTCTCTATTTCCTGTCTTTTCCTTTCTTTACTCTATTGATTGTTTCCCACTTTATGAGGGTAAAACTACAGCATGACTAAAGACTGACTATCAAAAAGTACTGAGGTAGCCTAACATTACTGTTGTTTTTGAACACGGTTCCATCATAGTAGCCCACCATGTTTTTTTTTGTTTTTTTTTTTAAAGACATGTATCACGTTAATACCATGTTTCTGAACAGGATTCATGGTAATACCATGATACTTTTTGAATTACATTACCATAAACTCTTAATTGATTTTATAAGACTAGGCTATTCTGAAAAAAGCTTCAATGCAGTTAGCTTTAAAAATAACTAGAGCTTAGATTAATAACATTAACTTTTAAAACAGTACATTAAAACTGCAAAATAAGCCAAACATTACATTGCGCAACATGGTGTTGGCGGAACTGGCATCAACCATTGACATACAGGAAGTCAGCTGACCAAAGGGCAGAGCAGTTTCCTGTGGCACTGGGACCATCCTGTGTGCTGACTTACTTAAAACTGATGAATATTTGTGAATGAACCCACACAGATGAATGTGTGGCAAACTTAGCACCTCAAAATATCTCACCATGCTCTGCACCAAACATATTTCACCACGTGTAACAGATTAACCCACTTGGTTTTTACGGTTGCTAATGTTTGCTAATGTTTCACGAACAAAAGCTCATTCAGCCTCAAACTATGAATCCCTATAGGACGCCTACAGAACATAAAAGCCTCCAGGAAGGACCTGGTTTCCATGTGTTACAGTGAAGATGGGTGTAATGACATGTTGCGGTCAGTGCTATAGGACTTCTGAGGTCTACATTAGTGGGAAAGTGGAAAGGGCGCACAGAAGGAAAACCACCCACAGCTGCAGGCCAAAGGGGTCACCTTTGATGTTGCCTTTGAAGGGCAGATGTCATGAAAACGTCACAACTGGAATCAAGATAGTTTTGACACTTCATCTAGAACTGAAAATATGCTTTGGTGAGTAGTATACGAGTGCATTTCTCGCTCGAATGACGAATGCGGTGTGTATGTTTGCTTCCGTCCTCAGCGGGAGGCAGACATTCCGGACGAGTCCCCGCTCCGGGCGGAATACCTCAATACTAAAACACATCTTGTACTAATAAAGGACTGTAGGAGCCAACACAGACCCTTACAGACTCTAATAAACTAAGAACAGAGCGTACAGCTGCGAGTGGTTTTTACCACTAATGTCTAATTACGTGAGGTAAAAACATGAAAAAACTCTCCATCTGACTTCGACAGGTGGTTGTTCCCTAATGTTCAAATTCTTTCTCTCACATCTCCGGAAGTGTCATGGCCTGTTTTTTTCGTTAATTAAGACTAAAAATGGAATGGAATGTTTAAAGAAATAAATATAATAGAAAAAAAACGTATTTTATTAAGTTAGTTGAGAAAGAAACATTTTATATTTTGTTTAGTTTAAGTACTAAAATGACTGAAACTAAATTAAAATGGATAAAAATGAAAATGAAATAAAACGAACACACAAAATGACTAACTTTAAATAAAATGAAATATCCAATTTATATATAAATTATACGATAGTATGGTAATGGTAGTAAAATAAAAATGGTTATGGCTTAGAGTAACAATTCACTCAAAAATGGAAATGAAATGAAAGTGAAATTGGGACTGCTGAGGTCTAAAAATGACTTGAAAAGTAGTCCGTGCAACATTAAATGACGTTAAACTTTGCGCAAAATGTTGAAAAAAAATTCCCAAGTGCATTTGCGATTTCACATCCACGGCGAAGGGAAATATTGTCAATGAAAGTGACTTGAATGTAGTTTCTATTGATTGCATGATTTCAAAAGACTTAAAGCATAAACCACATGGACTACTTTTATAGTATTTCTTTCATTCTGCCCTTGAAAACTGCAGTCCCCATTTACTTTTATTGTAAGGAAAAGAGCAGCCTGGACAATCTACTGAGCGTCTCCTTTTCCATTCTATGAAAAAAGACAATCATATGTGTTTGAAATGGCATCATGGTGAGTAAATAATGACAGAATTGTATATATATTTTTACACATAGCGTGTTTTTTCCATATTTTCCATATGGTACACTGCATCCGTTATATTTTAAAGGTAGCTTGAAATGCAACATATATTAATGTTTTACATATTTTAATTCAGAAAATTTTTTTTCTTATGCCACTTCAAATGAAAGCGTCTACTTACTGTGCGTAAAGGTTATCCCTCTCCCAGCAGACAGACGTCCTTAGTTGTCTCTATATGTAGATGTGCACCTGCTTCAGCTCACCTGTCACTGAATGCACAGCTGATTTGAGAGAGACCCACAGTTTTGATCTGGGAGAGACCACACCCCTGTACCTCCTTCACATTTAATCCTGCCCATCTCACCCAGCCGCCACCAGCCCCAGGAGCCCAGCCAGACTTTGATCTTATCATGATTGAGGATTGGATTTGAGTGCTTTAGACTGATCTCAGATCAGCCCCAGCGGGAGAGCCCATGCAGATCCCAGTTCTGGTTGGCAGGGCGATGTAGAAGACTCCCACCGCTGTGTAGAACTTAAGGTATGATAAACTAATAAATCATTGTGAAAGTAATGGAACTAGAGATGGGGACAGAGATAGAGACAAGAATGTTAATTAAAAAGATTATAGCTGAAGAAATGAACAGTAGAACATGGCACAAGCAACACTTAAGGTCATGAATTTCATTCCAAGGGAATATAAATACTGATAAAATATGTGCCTTCAATGCACTTTATGTGGATATAAGTGTGTGATAAAGGTAAAAAAAAATGCTTATTTGTTTTTAGTGGGGATAGTCCGTCATGGAGATCATAAGACTGAATTATTAAAGCAAAAATGTCATGCATCCACACCAGTAGGTGTCAGTATATTATAAGTCCAAAACCACTATTATAATTTGTTAAATAGGCTAAATAGAGTAATTTTGATAGTAATCTACACAAACAGGAATTTTGCGTGAGGGCAAAAGATTTTCACCAAGCAGATTTAGAAATTTGCGTTGCACATACATTGCTACACTATTGCCAACATTTTATTTTTATTTTTCAAAATATTGCCATACACACCATACAAACATCGTGACATCTGTAGCCTACAAGCTACATCTCCATTTTTTGCTATGTGGTTATTTGGCTAGCCAGGTCTGCTGAGAAAATTGAAAGTTAAGGGGAAAAAACCCTGACAAGCTACACAATTTGAATTATAATTCACGTCCATAGCACAAAAACTCCTAAACAAATTTTGGCTCATGGTTTAAACGGTGACGTCAGTGGAGTCTTAAAGGCTTGTGTAGAGTGATGAATCCCTGAGCAAAAATCAATCAGCTCTGTCTTCGCTAATCAGAAGATCGATAACTGACCTCCTAGGTCTGAGCGAAGCGATCATCATGTTTGACGAAGCCAGTAAACACAGCTGACTGCTCTCCATCCCCCTTCTCTTGTTTCCTCTTCTCTGCTGACTCAGAAGCGGCACAGAAACCTGTAAGTAAAAACTAAGAGAGACTGAATCCTTAAAACCCTTGAGCTCAGCAATAACCCGCAGCTTTATTTAAAAAATGGATAGAAAAACACTGATATCTGATTATAATCACACATGCTGTTCTGACAGAAAGTCAGAAATTTTTAGTTCATAAAGGAATAGTGCGCAAATTATTAGTATTAGTATTTTAACTATTAAAATATTTTTATAATATTATTTTAATGTTAATGGACATTTATTATTAATACTACAATTTATATTTATTAATTCCAAATATTTATTGTCATATTTTAGTATGTAGAGGAGCGGCCTGGACACTCGGCTAAAGAACTCCTTTCACCTTTTGACATGTTTCAGTCAACTTAACTAAAATAAACCCAAGGCAAGTATGTGAACATAAACACTTCTAGATATTGTTTTGAGTGAGCAATATTATAGACAGGGGACTCGTATTTTAGCTGGCAACAGACTGAAATTAAAAACACCTTGATGAGGGATTTGTTTCTTAGAAACACGCAGCTTTTCGCTTCACAGGATGGTAACTGATGAACTGGAGTGGTGTGGATTATTGGGTTAGCGGTGCAAAATGTTGTGGGCTCGATTCCCAGGGAACACGCATACTGGTAAAAAAATGTAAAGCCTGAATGCACTGGAAGTCGCTTTGGATAAAAGCATCTGCTAAATGTAAACAAACTCATCTGCATCTTGGATGGCCTGAGAATGAGTAGATCTTCGGCAAATCTGAATTTCTGGGTGAACTACTCCTTTAAAGTCACATACACTTTCACTGACTTGTTTCCTGTGTCAGTGAATGGGATGAGTACACATATTCCCCAGCTCCTCTCCCGGGCCCCATGACTCTGTTGATCAGGACAGTCACGGTTGGGAAGGGAAGGAAGGTCACTGGCACCAGCAGGACATGGACGCCTTGCAGAGCAAGAATCAGGCAGCAGTGCATCAAATCCGAACATTCACGGTACCCAAAGACACATCATTAGAAAGGGCTGCGTGAATTTTTCTAAACAATGGCATTATGAAAAAAGAAACAGGCATTTTGGGGGATGCTTATTTTCTATGTTACAAACTTACCATAAAGCAAAATGTATATGCTTAAAGAATATTTACGGCACAACTGAGAGTTTGGAACATTCCTGCTCGCATGAGATACATGAACGCTGTTGCCTAATGAGCCTGAGGTTTCAGTTATTGAGACTCATCTGAGAGCGATTAAGTAGAGGACCGGTTGGTGTTGATGGATCAGCCCTGCGCACACTCTCAACAGCTGTGCTCCGACTGAAACACTACAGTACTGCATTCTGCAAACCATTAAAATCATACCTGAAACAGTGTACAGCTGGGATATTATAGCGAACTAAAAAACATAAAAAAACTACATTTTTGTTAACTGGAATAAACATTAATAAAACCTATAATAGCATCTCGGTGATCCAAAAGTAACACTGGTGTGCGATATGTTTTAATTTGGCAAATTCGTATGAGTTTATTATATGTTTTCTTATGACTTTGCTAATGCACATTGGGGGGTGAGTTAATGGGCTCATCTTCATGCTTGATTTTTATTACAAATTGTATATTTTCCTTTGATCACATTGTAAAAACTGGTTGGCATACTTCACAGTTTAGGCTATAGTAATGGTAATGATGTTTTCACCTACCAGTAAACATCCAACCGTAAAAGTGTAATTCTCTCAGTGTCATTTAACACATTTGACCAAGTTGTAATTCAATTCTTTTCAAAATCTGCACAGAAAAGTTTTAATTTCAATCATATTGTATAACATACAAGTGTTGTGCACTGTAACATCGGTATGAAATTAAGTGCAAATTGAATCTGTAAACCACTGGAAGAAACTCTCTTCTAATGCTAAAAGCAGCTGTGCAGCTGAGATGGAGGGAAGCATCTATGTTGTTATTCTGCGTCAGTTCATACGTGGGAGTTTTGATTGCAGATCTGGGATATGAAATTGTTTCAGATGCACTGGAGTAGTTTGAGTAACTCATATGATAGAGATTATGAGGCTCCAGGCACAGCAGCTAAAAGTCATCACAGCTCATTTTTGGTGTCTCCAAGGAAATCGCAGCTAATCTTCGGAAAACCAAGTGGGAATAAACGTCCCCAATTAGGACTATGGGTGGGTCTGAGACCATGGCTCTTTAAAGATGGAATCATGGACATGGAATGAAGATTTGTTACAAAATCAATGTCATAAAAATTAAAAATACTCAACATGTTATCTGCTTGCTAAAAAAAGTGGTTAATACCTCATCGCTATGTGGTAACTTGTTCTGAGTGGTTGCTAGGTGGCTGTTCTGGATGGAGTCAGTAAATCCCACCCAAAGTGTCTATGATTGGAATTATTCACTCAATTTATCACTTACAACAAGCCAACATGATAGGACAAATAATTAATGTTTGTAGCACAAGTGGTGTAAAACACTTACACCGTTTTAATACTTAATGCCTCTGACCTAAGAGAAACCAGTGCACAACCATCAGTGTTGCCAACTAACTAATTTTCAGAGAAAGTTGCAAACTTAAGGTTGATTTGTTGCTAAAAGATGTTGTGATGTCATTTTGGGATAACGTCACTGCGTAATCATGACGCAAAACTGTCACATCAAATCTCAGCAAAAGACAAACAAACAAATAAAACAGGTAATTTAGATGTCTTTGTAAAATAATATTCCTAATATATTATTAAAATATAACTTTTTTTTCAATACATTGTATTATTGAACGCTTGCACATTTTCAATTACAATTAAAAGATATTTAATAGATTGTAAACTAGAAACTACACATTTTCAACAATTATGCTTAAAGCTGTGTTTTAAGTAGTTAAAATGCTACACTCTGAGAAAAGTCTGTAAAAACGGCACAATCTGCTACGTTAATTTGGAAGAATTGTCTGTATTTTATTTTATTTTTTTACCTGCATTATAAATTACGCACTGTGTTTTCGGGTTACAGGGTTACAATGGATAATGTCCTGGAAAATTACTAGTATCGTTTCCATTTTCCTTACAGTGTACTAACTGATCAACAATCACAGGTACAAGCTACTAACAAAGAGCATCATAAATTAACAATTATTAAATTATTATTAAATTCAACAATTGCAAATAACCGCTAACTCAATTCATGTGATATGTCAATGTCAAAGTCACCTTTATTTATATAGCGCTTTAAACAAAATACATTGCGTCAAAGCAACTGAACAACATTCATTAGGAAAACAGTGTCAATAATGCAAAAATGATAGTTAAAGGCAGTTCATCATTGGATTCAGTTATGTCATCTCTGTTCAGTTAAATAGTGTCTGTGCATTTATTTGCAATCAAGTCAACGATATCGCTGTAGATGAAGTGTCCCCAACTAAGCAAGCCAGAGGCGACAGCGGCAAGGAACCGAAACTCCATCGGTGACAGAATGGAGAAAAAAAACCTTGGGAGAAACCAGGCTCAGTTGGGGGGCCAGTTCTCCTCTGACCAGACGAAACCAGTAGTTCAATTCCAGGCTGCAGCAAAGTCAGATTGTGCAAAAGAATCATCTGTTTCCTGTGGTCTTGTCCTGGTGCTCCTCTGAGACAAGGTCTTTACAGGGGATCTGTATCTGGGGCTCTAGTTGTCCTGGTCTCCGCTGTCTTTCAGGGATGTAGAGGTCCTTTCTAGGTGCTGATCCACCATCTGGTCTGGATACGTACTGGATCCGGGTGACTGCAGTGACCCTCTGATATGGACACAGACTGGATCTGGTGGCCACGGTGACCTCGGAACAAGAGAGAAACAGACAAATATTAGCGTAGATGCCATTCTTCTAATGATGTAGCAAGTACATAGGGTGTTATGGGAAGTGTTTCCGGTTCCGGTTTACCTAATTAATGCAGCCTAAAAATCCTTTAACGGATTTGGATAATAAAAGCATATTAGTATGTTATGTGTATGCCAGGTTAAAGAGATGGGTCTTTAATCTAGATTTAAACTGCAAGAGTGTGTCTGCCTCCCGAACAATGTTAGGTAGGTTATTCCAGAGTTTGGGCGCCAAATAGGAAAAGGATCTGCCGCCTGCAGTTGATTTTGATATTCTAGGTATTATCAAATTGCCTGAGTTTTGAGAACGTAGCGGACGTAGAGGATTATAATGTAAAAGGAGCTCATTCAAATACTGAGGTGCTAAACCATTCAGGGCTTTATAAGTAATAAGCAATATTTTAAAATCTATGCGATGCCTGATAGGGAGCCAGTGCAGTGTTGACAGGACCGGGCTAATATGGTCATACTTCCTGGTTCTAGTAAGACCTCTTGCTGCTGCATTTTGGACTAGCTGTAGTTTGTTTACTAAGCGTGCAGAACAACCACCCAATAAAGCATTACAATAATCTAACCTTGAGGTCATAAAGGCATGGATTAACATTTCTGCATTTGACATTGAGAGCATAGGCCGTAATTTAGATATATTTTTGAGATGGAAAAATGCAGTTTTACAAATGCTAGAAACGTGGCTTTCTAAGAAAAGATTGCGATCAAGTAGCACACCTACCTAGGTTCCTAACTGATGACGAAGAATTGACAGAGCAACCATCAATATGTGTACTGCTAGGCATCTTTGGTTTCCTCTTTTTGTGTAATTTGGATAGAAAATGGTGCTTTTTTATTGTCTGAATAACTTCAAAAGTTGGCAAATAAATTTTAAAAATGGCTCAATTTGATGCTAGGTGCTTTTGGAAGAAAATTAGCTAGGGTAATATGAAAGGTTGCTAAATTTGGCAACACAATTGCTAATTTGCCAATACTGAAACGGAGGACAACTACCGCGGCGTTGAAAAGGGGAGGAGCTAGATAAAGTCTACTTTAGCGTCGATCAACGCATGCTAGCGTTCTGTTTAAACCAGGATGCATTCTTCAGCATTCAGTGTTTTCATCATTCATCAGTTCGAAAAGAAGACGTTTTTAAAGTGATTACAAAAATGTTATCACAGATCTCTATTATAGATCAGTGGTTGTTATCGTAATAGTTGTACTCGTCCTTACTGTCATACATGATTATTAAAACTTGATCGTCCTTTGTTTTAAGTTTGTATGTGACTTTAGTGTAAGCTTCAGTGTTAGCCATTTGTTCAAATCTCTTCAAGCAATAATGAGGCTTGATTTAGCAATAATCCTATAAATATGACTTCCCTCATGTCCAAATGATTTTTCCTGAGCTTCTGCCAGTGCTTCAGTTCAGCTCAGAGATTTTCATTGCTGGAAAACAGTCTTCGTAATAATAAGAGTTTCCTACAGCAGAAAATAGCAAGCTCTTTTGTTTGTGGGTGGAACATTGTTAATGAAACCAGGCAAAGGTTGATTTTAGTCCTGTGGAAAGAACAGGAGAGCTCGAGTAGAGGACCGTTGAGAAAAATAGACCACACGAGGGAAAGACAGTCAACTGGCAGAGAGATAAAATAGCTTTAAGTTTTTGAATAATACATTTTGTGTAAGAAGAAATAAGAAAAATAGAATTTTACTTTTAAGTCATGCTGCAAAAAGGGTTCAAATGATGTCAGTTTCTATACATAGCATTTTATGTAATATTCAATAGTAGGAATAATTTAAACATTTTTAGACAATGCCTATAGTGATATTTCAATTTAGCAGATTTATATAATATAATAGCCCTTCTTTTCCACTCAAATCCACATAGAATCTGGTTCACCTACATTTCCACTTGATATTCTGTTTTGCTACTGAATAACATCGAGACAAACACATTTTTATGTGCATTCATACGTGGTATTTTCTTTAATGCCATCTGATCCTTTAAACTCTAATAAATAACGACAGAAACAACAGTGAGAAGAGGGCGGGGCTTCCCCCAGTGACTGGCAGCACTGTGTTAGTCAAGAGACTCAACCGTCCAATCAAGGAGCAGCAGCAATTCCATCATCCAATCAGCATTCAAACAAATCAAAGCATAGTAAACAGCCATTGATTCTCTTCTACTGGCTGAAAAGAAAGCAGAATGGGGTCTATAAGGAACTACATGCAAAATCCAGGCTGTAGTTTTGCTCACGATTGTACTAACCCAGGTTTATTTCTACGAACATCGCATCCTTATGATCTGTGGAGCTCTGATGTTACACAATAGCCATGAATTACAGCATTCAAATGCAACCTTATCGTTCCGAGGGCTTCTTCGAAAATTCTAAACGGAACGTTCTAGAAGGGTCCTCCAGAGTCCTTCATGATGTGCTTCTGATAAAAGTCGAACATCGCTAAATATTCCCTAATTTCTATGGTCACATACAAACAAACATACACTCATATACAAACCACACTTCGTGTCTTGGCCATACAGCCCATAATAGTTATCATGTGGAGGATTATGGGAAAACAAAGAGTCAGGACATCATTGTCAGGCCGCAGCCTCTTCTCAGTCAAACAGCCAGAGCGTCTCGCGGCTTGTTTGCCAGGAGTCCACATACACACGTCAAGCCCTTCCGAACACAAGGGGGCGCTACACAGCAAGCGTGTCTGGGATCCAGCGGGCGGTCACCAACAGCATCAAACTTCACAGATGACGACCGGAAAATCGAAGTGGATACAAGGGTGATCCAACTTGATGATTCCCTATGGAAAAATGTGAAAAAAAAATTTATCGTTATCACAGAATTGTCATTTCAATTCAATTCAATTCAAACACACTTTCGCAAAACACTCCCATGCTGATTTACCTGAGGTATGAGATTCTTGTGGATTCGTTTTAGTTTGGCTTTCTTGCGGCCATTTTTCGTTACTAATGTTTCTTCGTAAAACTCGTGGGCCAGGTCGCCATCCTCATCGAAGTACAAAGAGCTAAAAAACATGAATAACGTTACAAGTTGAAACATATGTATGCAAAGTATAATACACTTTACAAGTATAAAGGCCTCTTCACATCAATAATAATAACTACATTAGCGTTCATTCACACCGACGCACAATGACTTTTTCTCTTTATTATAATCATGAGCTGAGTTTTTGTCATCTGCCGCTTTAAATGTTTGAGTTCTTAAAAGCAGGATTGAATCTGATTGGCTGTCGTCAATGATTCTATCATTCATTAGCCGGAAAAAAAAAACATTCTGAAAATGATTCCAACAATTTCGTTCCTCTGTGTCATCATTGTTAGAATTATGGAGCCTCAGAGATGTAGAATATTAAAACTTCATAGGTATAGTTATTGCTCTTGGTCTGAAAGGCCAGAATGGGATTTTTTATATAATTTTTCAATGTAAACATGCACTAAACGAATGTGTTTTGTATTGCAACGCGTGACACACCAATTATTTAATATTGACTTTCACATAATTATATATATATATATATATACACACATATACATATATATATACACATCTATATACACATATACATATATATATATAAATAAATTTAAGATTTGGAGAAATATATATAAATCAGTTGACCTCTAATGAAAAATCTGTGTTTTCTTAATTACATTTTAAAGGTTTACTATTAAATAAATAAGTGAGCATTTTAAGTTTTGTAATAGGTGCGTATGAGCCCCTCAGTTGTCCTCAGTCACAGTGTGAAAAGATGGATCTGAAAATCATACAGTCATTGTTGCAAAGGGTTCAAATATGCAAAAGATGCAGGAAAACCAAAGACTTTGTGGGACCTGAAGGATTTTTCTGAAGAACAGCATGCAGTTTTACTGTTCAAAACAAACAAGAGACTGTGAATTCAACTATTGTTGTCTCTTTCGGACTATATGTAAACATGTTTTAGGCGAAATATCTTTCTATAATACACATATTGTATGAACGCTCTAATCTTGGTAAAATAATTAACATTTTGCAGATACAACAAATTTGATGTAATATATTGTACTGTAGATACAGAGAATTTAAATTTTTATTTAGTAAGTAGTCACAAAATAAGAGGAGTAATGTATAGTCAGCCGGTCAAGGTTTATTTTGGAATAATGTATCCTAGTTAGTGTACTTTATCCTTTACTTAACACTGAAGGTTCAGCTACCTCAGTGACTGTCAACAGTTTGAAAAGGTAACTTTCAAGAACGTGTGTGTTTCAGACGATCTGTTTCTTGTTGTCAGTGTATGTGTCACGTGGGTCCAGTGGTGCTGTCAGAAATCGAGTCACATGCCAGGAGCTGTGGTTATATTTACCTCCTCCTGGTAAACACGAATGGGGTGGCATTTCGGACACTGCGCACCCGGGCCAGGCTCTGCTCCTGGCCGTCTTTTACAGGCTCATCTCCTCCACCTGAACCTGAGAAGGGCCAATAGCCTTTACCTTTAGAGCCGCTGCCGCCCATCATGGGCTGAGGAACATTCTCCTCCCGCTCGGGTCACACTCGGGATGCCCCTACAGCTCTGAGGAAGAAACAATAAACTGTTATTGAGCTCACACTGTTAAACATTGACCTATTTGATGTCATGAATCTGATAATGTCAGTCATGATGAAATATGGCTACTTTTTATGCCATGGGAAACCCGTGAGCTTTGCTTTCCCACTAAAACTCTTCATTGAAGGAAATTCATTCTAAGTTGTCTTAAAATCTTAATAAGTGACATTTTATATAATAGGTTATGCAACAGAAATTTTCACCTTCAGCATTAAAAAAGATGACAGATTGTGTTTGACAGCCAAATAACTTACCTAAAACAAGATTTAAAGTTCTTAGACCTAATTAATCAAACATGATTGCATGCAAGTATTGTTATTAATTAATTCATTAATTTTCTAATAGTCTAAATTGATGTGGCTTTCATGCTAATGCGGCTAACATCATAATGACCTACAACAATTGAGTTTAAAACATAAAATAATTCACGTGTATAACGATGACACTTACTTGTATTAAGTCTCCTGGTGTTAAATGAAGCAGGGCAGTGGAAATAACGCGGATTGACGCCGGTTTGAACAGATTTATTGAGTGTGTAAAGTCACTCACAAAAGAACCGCTGCATCAGATCAGAGTGAATCAAGACACGCTCAGCCAAAACCGGAAGTTACATGTGACGGTGAGAGAACTGACAAAATAAAGGCTCAAGATTTATTTGTAGAATAAAAGTATTTTTTTTTCTAGTCACATTTTTTATTATCATAATATTTCGTCTTACTGTCGCTTGATTTTTATTTTTTAAAGCCATTATATAATCAAAACAAAGATTTTGAGACCATTTATCTTTATTTAACCAAAATTATACAAATAAATCATTTTGAATCAAAATTATCGCTTTCTTAATTACATGTTGGCACTGTAAAGTATTCTTTTCTCAAATAGAGAATGTTTTGGAATCTAAATGATTTCCCTTTTCACTTATGTAACAGAAGTGCTTAGTTTCATCATCATTATTAAATGTATTTAATTACATTTATGTTTTTAACTTAAAAGTCTGTAATTTATTGGCTCCTGCACACTACAAAAACAGTTTTCAAAATTTCAAAGGGGAAAATATTTTATTTAATTTCACTTAATTTACAGTAAATATCCAACATATACATGGGTGCTTCAATATCTGACAAGTATTGTATCACTAAAGTGTGTTATTTTAATAGACATTCAAATAACCCCCCCCCCCCTCTATTACATGTATAAATGATGCTAAAAATACTCTATAATCTGCTTTGATGCATTTCATTCACCACAGACGACCATCTGTGGCCCACACTGGAATGATGTCACTCCACACCTGGATCTACAGCTACGACCGCAGCATTTCTTCCACTCAGTTTAACGTCACACTCCTCTCACGCTCACCAGTCACGCTTAAACACACACTTCTCGTCTCTCTCGCTCTCATTTCCCTTTGACCTCTGAGCCGTCTCACATTCAGAGCAGGACAAAGGTTTCTTCCACACACTCTCTGGATTCAAACAGTACGCTGTCTTCTTGTTTTCTCTCGTTTGTGAGGTATAAGAAGCAGCTTGTTTCAGCCCGGCGTGCTGAAGTTCTTAAGAGCTTCTTTCATCTTGTCTCTGGCCAGAGCGTAGCGCCGCACGATCTGCCGCACGTGATCCTCCTCCTCCCGCTGCAGGATGCGCAGGAAGTTCTGTAGTTCAGGAAAACTGAACGCGTCCCACTGCCAGAAGAAACAACATCTTGTTCATCCCTCAAATGTGCATTAAAAAAACTAGCATATTTAAATTGGTACTTTTTCAGAGGACTTCCAGTCAGAAGGTTGTGTACTCACATTGACTTCCCCCGTTTCATTCTCTTTAAGGACTAAGCTGAGGACTTTCTCGTTGGGTCCAGCACACAGGCGCAGGAAAAGCGGACGTTCGTCATCTGCTAACTTTCTTAAGTACACTATAAAGAGAAAGAAAACATGAAATGTGTTATTTGATAATGTATTTATTGTTTCCTGTAAGGATGGATGTTGAGAAGATCTCCACACCTTGATTGTGTCGCTCGCTGCGTTCAAACAGTGAGAACTTGGCTGGATTGTCCACCACGGTGAACTTCCTCAGCAGCGCCTCGATGACCTCTCTGCTGCGCGTGCTGGAGCTGATGTGCAGGTGTTTGACCGTGTCTCTGGGCAGGTAGAATGAGGTGCGCTGCTTCAGGGCTTTGTCTTCCTGACAACTGTCATCCCGTCCCGAGGAGGAGGAGGAGGACATGCTCCGGGGAGGAGGGAGAGACACGGGCCGGGCCAGCTTGAACTGGACCTTTATGAAGCCAGTGTAAGATCCATCACGGTTCTGAGGGGAGGACCACAAACATTTTTACTCTGAAGCTTAACACTTACAGCAAATACCACAAATATATAAAATAGCTAAGTGTAACTAATATAATACTATATATATTATATTTATATATTATTACATTTATGTATTAATACAATGATTACAATACGAACACCACAAAGTAAATTATGTATAACGATTTTTTAAATAAATTATGTATTTTATATATAAGAAATAGTATTGATAATTAGTAATGTCACATTACTGTATGTAATTATATTTATTTTTATATTATAATTGTGTAATTACACTTGCGTAATTGCATGCAAGTAACCCTAAAGCACCATTCACACCAATAATTTTAAAGATAACAATATTAGCATCCACACCAGCGAATGATATCATCTGTTTATTATAAGCGCACGCTTGTCTGCCGCTTTAAATTCTCCAGCTCGTTACAGCAGGACTGATTCTGATTGGCTGTCAATGTTTTTAACCCTTCATCAGCTGGAAAAAGTCCTTCTGGAAGAGATTCCAACGATATCGTTTCTCCGTGCTTTTATCGTTATAGCTGTAGTGTGGACTCTGCTATTCTTTATTATCGAGAATGATTTTTTGAACTATATCTTTATCGTTTTCTTTATAGTTATCATGCTTGGAGTGAACGGGCCTTAAGACGAACCCTTATATTAACCATAACCATATATAGGAAGCACATGTAGTTAATATTACTCAGTACTTAAATATATTATTACACTGTAACAAGGACACATTTACATAAAGTGTAACCTATATTTACATCTTTAACACTGAAAGATTTCTTTACCAGAACCATGAAGAGGTTACTGTTGACCTGAGCGTTGTATTCTTTGACTTTCTGTTGTATTTCACTGAGGGTCAGCTCCTGGTTCCTGCAGTCCACCGGCTCATCCTGTGGGACAAGAAGACATGAGCATCAGATGACCACAAGAGGACGGCAAAGACACTTAAACCGACTCAGAGTGGCTGATGTATTCCTCAAGATACTACATTTACATTTAGCAGACAATAAAAGAGCAATGATATAACACAACTTGACCACTTGTCCAAAACACTGATATATTGATATTTATGGGTTTTTCTGAGGATAATATAACCTTTCAATAAAGAGAAGAACCTTGTCTAAAACATGTCTGACTCTTATGCAACTTAACAACAATAGCTGGTTGTGTTCGTAGAGCAGAACAATCTCAGTCTGACTCCAAGGCAAAAAGTGAGTTTGAAACAGTCTTTCAGATCCAGCTGGATGCCTTTACTCACACTCACCGAGAAAACAACCCGCCCTCATCCACAAATAGCAGGCAGGAAGTGGAAACACAAACACACACACACACACACTCACTCACTCACTCACACACACACACACAAACACACACACTCATGTCGACTCTAAATGCTTTCAGATTTCAGTCAGTTCATTACCTCTGAAACTTCACACGTGTAAAACATTATATTCCTTCATTTGAGAGCCAAAAAGTAGTTTTATTTATCATTTGTATCGTATTTATTATATATTTATAATATGTAATAACTACTTAAATTGTTTTTAAATTTGTAAAGCTGTACTGTGAAACGTACCATATATATTGAAATAAATATTCAGTTTAAATAGTTAATTAATATGTAATTTAATAAACACGTACTCTAGGCCTATAATAAATACAATTACAGCTTTTATCTAAAAAAATATAGCCTATTTTAAATGGGATAAGACGAACTCCACAAAAATTTGGTTTTTAGCATCACTAAAACAATACATAAAGTTTTTCACTGATGTCACATAAAGAAAAATAAATCTGGTCCAGTTTTATCTTTGAATAAAAAGCTGGTTTCATGATTAGTATTTAAGGTTTAATTAAGAATCAAGTTTTTAAATTGATTATGTGCTACCAAAGTCCTTTTTATAAACTGTCTCTGGTGCTACTCAGCATGACATCATCTAAAGAAGAGGAAACCCCCCCAGCGCGTCATTTAAAACAAACACGCACGCGCGCGCGCATCGGATTTCCGTTAACATTAGTTCAGTTTCCCCCGTTCGAACTGGCCTATAAAGTCGCGAAGCCGCCTAAAAACGCAAAAATAACGCACAAGGACGGTCAATATTGTATTTTGTATGACCATGAACCACTGTCTTACTTTTTCCTTGCGTCTTCTGGTCTTTCTGAGTGAGGTGCGCGCGGTGTAGAACTGCTCGAGCTCGTGCTCGGAGTCGCTCTGGCTGCAGTATCCGCTGCTCGCGCTGCTGCCCCACGTCATGTCCAACCGTTCGCAGTCCGTCATTATTATCAAACCGAAATCGAGCGCACCGGGTCTGCGCGTTAACTTCCGCTGTGTCTAAGGAGGATGATGTGGCTGTCTGATAGACCTCGTGCAACCGGGAAGCAACCGTTAGGCGTGATTTGAAACCCCACCCTTCTACTGAGCCCCGCCCCCGGGAGTTTACGGCACACAGACTCCTCCCACAATCCAGTCCTGCCCCTCCCCCTTAAACCCCGCAGAACAATGGAAGATAAGATTGCTGTTTAAAACATGTTTACAATTTCGTTTTTAAATATTTTCTAATCAATAAAAATATAATTACACCTACTTATATTGATATAATAATTATTACAGTAATATATTTGTAATATATTACAAATATATAATGTATTTTAAATAGTGTTTATAATAGTAAATAATAGTATGAATATATTTTAAATAAGAACATTTATTATTGTTGTTGCTGTTTTTATTATATCCATTAGCAATTTGCTAAACTACATAAAAAATTACATATAGTATGACATTTATTTTAAATAGTACATTTATAATTAATAATAGTATAAATGTACTTTATATACGGTATATATATATATATATATATATATATATATATATATATATATATATATATATATATGTATATATATATACTATCAAGCATATACAGTTATTATTATCCACAATATTACTAATTTATAGAATAAATAAATATTACATCTACATATAATTACACATAAATTATAAAAAATAATTACATACAGCAATATTTATTATACAAATATATAACATTTATTTTAAATAGAACATTTATAATAGTAAATAATACTATAAATGTATGTTTAAATATGTTTATACTCTTATGTATATAAAAGGTATATTTAATAATAACAATAATAATAAACACTTATATATCAATAATATTATTATTAATAATAATAATTATATCCAATATTATAAAAATTAACAAACATTTGATATGACAGAAAAGTTGTGAAACAAACAAACAAATCACTTAATCAATACTGCTGAAAATTAAAAATATAATTTACATAAAATTATAAAATAATGAAATACATGTAAAATTAAAATAAAGTTTATTACATGCAATTAACATTTACATTAAATTATACACTCATGATAGTAAATAACAGTATAAAAATATTTTACATTATTATGCATATCAAATACATATAATAATAATAATTACTATTATTATTACAGGCATAATTGCTGGGTTTCAGGAGGATATATACATATATAAATATTTCATAATTCTATGCCATCTGCATAAAATGTGCGGCTGGAAAAAGCCTCGTGAGTATTTAAGGATTTGTAGTATAAGAAAAACCATCAACCAAATGTTGCATTGCCAAATGAGATTTTAAGATGATCTGCACATTTGTAATTAGATAAGAACTCCCTTGTGAAGCAGCAGTGACTTGAGCTGCTTACTTCATTCACCCAGCTGTCACCATATCACTCTCAATCCATAACTCAACACACACTCACTTACACTGAAAATCAGTAGCAGATCCCTCCTTCACTGTGACTAGAACCTTCCATTATTATCTAAACAATAGCTCATTATAAACCAAATATCCCATGCAACTTTAAATATACAGACATGGTTAATAAATTCCACATTTTCAGAAAACATAAAAAAATAAATCAGTCTGAGATGTCAGGATAGTAGATGTATTTGCATTTCAAAAGCTAAAGCGTAAGCAGCTGCTCCTCTGCAGCGCTGTCGTAAATTGCGCGTATGCAGCACGGTAATAAACACACGCTAATGGCATCTGGTGCATTGAGACGCTGCTCTACGTCTAGCGACAGATGACAGGGTGGAACGATTTCATTAGGTTTAAATGTAATGTCTGTGCACATCTCTGATTTACACTGACTAGTAAACTCTCCTCTGTATGGTGTTAGTAGTTCGCTCACCACATTAGTGTCCGTCTCAATCGTGTCCTCGCAGTAGTTTAGTTGTTCACCGACGGCGTCGCAGTTCAAGCTGCAGTCCAGTTGAATGAAGGGTTGACAGCGGTAGTGACAAGTGTAACTACAGTCTAAAAAACAGAAATGTTCATTCATTCATTCACAGAGCCAAACCACAAATACTTAGAAATTTAGCTGTTTTGAAGTATACGGGTAAAGAAACTGTTGACGGTAGCCACTGACTTCTATAGTATGAAAAATAATACTATGGAAGCCAATGGCTACTGTCAGCTTTTGGTTGCCAACATTTTTCTAAATATCTTCTTTTGTGTTCAACAGAAGAAATAAACTCTTTCTGGTTAGAAACCTGAGGATTGAGTAAAGGATGACGGAATTTGATTTTTTGGGTGACTGTCCCTTTAAATACAGTTCTACATTCACAGAGCTGCAGATTAAGAGATCAAAAGTATGTTTTTTGGTGGCACAAACTGAACCTTTGACAGAGAGGTCAAGCGTTTCCAGTCCAGAAGGGTCTGAATGTACAGCGCCGCCTGCTGGTCATGCTGATGTATATTCTGGGTTACTTGATGAATAAATCATCCATCTGTGGTCTGGTTTCGACTGACCCATTTTTCTCAAGGCCTTACGAAGTGTAAACACAGTGCTGTTTATGATCGTTTTACTATTTGATCACCAATTATGAAGCAAGAGAAATAAGGAAACTATATATTTTTTACCTTTTCTTAAGAAAATGTGGGTAGTACTTGCAAGTCTCACTGTTATAACACCAAAAGATATTCTGGGATGTTGCCAGAGAATTGCTAAAGTGTTTAAGGTGGTTGCTAAAGCATTCATTTATGAATTAATGCAGTTATTTATGCATTTATTTATTTTCTCTTTACTATTTTTGTTCTTTGTTTTCTATATTGTATCTGTTCTGTTGTTTGTTTATGCAGGTTTTTTATTGAAATACATTCGAAGTCAGTTGCACATATTTTAACAACTAATCTGCATGCCATTCATTTATTTATTCATTTTTCATAATGAAACAATTCAATTAAACACACAATTCAGGTATTAAACTATTTATTGAATTTATTAATTGTTTATTATGCATTTATTTTAGTGCTTAATCACAATTAATTGCATCCAAAATAAGTTTTTGTTCATAATATAATATATATATATGTGTGTGTACTGTGTATATTTACTATGTATATATTGAAGACACAAACACAGTATATATTTTGAAAATATTTACATTCATATCATTTATATTATATAAATATATTTAATATAGAAACACAACATATTTTTCTTAAATATATACATGTATGCATGTGCATTTATACAGACATAATAAATAAACAAAGTACACACACATATATTATGTATGCAAAAACGCTTATTTTGGATGCGACTGATCGTTGTCCAGCCCTAATTTCTTTATAGATTTACATTGTAGTAATACATGTATTAGTATTTTTTATTTGCCTATTCTATTTGCATTATTACATTAAATTAACTGCATGAATTTTAACATCTAATCTGTATGAGGTTATTTAATTTAATTATTGTATTTATGCATTTAAAGTATTTATGCTTATGTTGGATATTTATTTGCTATGTTTTGTGACTAACTTACCATAACTAAACTGACATTATTGACTGATTCCTCTTAAACTTTTTAACCATGTATTTACAACACACCCCCACACAATCTCTATCCAACATAGGACGCTTTCTGAACTGTCTGTTTCCCTGTCTAAACATCCTTTTCCTATTGACTCAAGCTCTCTGAGGGCCAGATTGTCTTGACAGCAGCAGAAGACAGACATGGCAGTGTAAATGTTCTCGATTATCTCCTAATGACTCACGTGTGCAGCGGAGGCTCTGGCGGTACAGGCCCCAGATGAACTCTCCGCAGAGGTCGCACCAGCTCAGCTGCGTCTGGCTGCAGGGCTGGAAGTCGTGTCCCCATCCCGGTTTACACGTCAGCCAGTCAGGGTCCTCCAGACGCACATGCTCCCCCACCATCCGCACCACCTTCTCTTTACTCCACCTGTCTAGAGTGGGCCCCGCGCCGGGTTGAGGGCCGCTAGGGGGCGCTAACTCGATGCGGTCATCCGGAGTCAAGTCCTGCAGTTCAATAAGCTCACATTTTGCCATATTGGGAACACAGGAGGCTGAAAAGCATGGCTCAGTAGGTCATGGGAGATGATTTGTAACTTCAGACCACTTCAGAGCGATCCTGTTAACGCCAAACCAGGCCGAAAGACTTCGGGTCTGGTTCTGATGTGTTTGCATATCCTGGCTCAGAACAAACATTGATCACTTTGTCGATCCTACAGTCTGAATATAAAAGAGATGATGGTTTTTTGATGAGTTTTCAGAAAGATGTCCTCTCAAGTCAGTTTTCAGCAGCATCTGGCTCAATCTAAGGAGAAACAACAGCGATTAGATTATGCTCTATATTGTGGTTCTGTATGCAAATGTGGACAGTTATAATCTTAGGACTCCATTAATGTGTTTTACTATCATATATATATATATATATATATACAACCCGAATTCCGGAAAAGTTGGGACGTTTTTTAAATTTTAATAAAATGAAAACTAAAGGAATTTCAAATCACATGAGACAATATTTTATTCACAATAGAACATAGATAACGTAGCAAATGTTTAAACTGAGAAATTTTACACTATTATCCACTTAATTAGCTCATTTAAAATTTAATGCCTGCTACAGGTCTCAAAAAAGTTGGCACGGGGGCAACAAATGGCTAAAAAAGCAAGCAGTTTTGAAAAGATTCAGCTGGGAGAACATCTAGTGATTAATGAAGTTAATTGATATCAGGTCTGTAACATGATTAGCTATAAAAGCTTTGTCTTAGAGAAGCAGAGTCTCTCAGAAGTAAAGATGGGCAGAGGCTCTCCAATCTGTGAAAGACTGCGTGAAAAAATTGTGGAAAACTTTAAAAACAATGTTCCTCAACGTCAAATTGCAAAGGCTTTGCAAATCTCATCATCTACAGTGCATAACATCATCAAAAGATTCAGAGAAACTGGAGAAATCTCTGTGCGTAAGGGACAAGGCCGGAGACCTTTATTGGATGCCCGTGGTCCTCGGGCTCTCAGACGACACTGCATCACTCATCGGCATGATTGTGTCAATGACATTACTAAATGGGCCCAGGAATACTTTCAGAAACCACTGTCGGTAAACACAATCCGCCGTGCCATCAGCAGATGCCAACTAAAGCTCTATCATGCAAAAAGGAAGCCATATGTGAACATGGTCCAGAAGCGCCGTCGTGTCCTGTGGGCCAAGGCTCATTTAAAATGGACTATTTCAAAGTGGAATAGTGTTTTATGGTCAGACGAGTCCAAATTTGACATTCTTGTTGGAAATCACGGACGCCGTGTCCTCCGGGCTAAAGAGGAGGGAGACCTTCCAGCATGTTATCAGCGTTCAGTTCAAAAGCCAGCATCTCTGATGGTATGGGGGTGCATAAGTGCATACGGTATGGGCAGCTTGCATGTTTTGGAAGGCTCTGTGAATGCTGAAAGGTATATAAAGGTTTTAGAGCAACATATGCTTCCCTCCAAACAACGTCTATTTCAGGGAAGGCCTTGTTTATTTCAGCAGGACAATGCAAAACCACATACTGCAGCTATAACAACAGCATGGCTTCGTCGTAGAAGAGTCCGGGTGCTAACCTGGCCTGCCTGCAGTCCAGATCTTTCACCTATAGAGAACATTTGGCGCATCATTAAACGAAAAATAGGTCAAAGACGACCACGAACTCTTCAGCAGCTGGAAATCTATATAAGGCAAGAATGGGACCAAATTCCAACAGCAAAACTCCAGCAACTCATAGCCTCAATGCCCAGACGTCTTCAAACTGTTTTGAAAAGAAAAGGAGATGCTACACCATGGTAAACATGCCCCGTCCCAACTATTTTGAGACCTGTAGCAGAAATCAAAATTGAAATGAGCTCATTTTGTGCATAAAATTTTAAACTTTCTCAGTTTAAACATTTGCTATGTTATCTATGTTCTATTGTGAATAAAATATTGGCTCATGTGATTTGAAAGTCTTCTAGTTTTCATTTTATTAAAATTTAAAAAACGTCCCAACTTTTCCGGAATTCGGGTTGTATATATATATGTAAATTAATTTCTTTAAGTAAGGACCCTTGATATATTTTGAACAGAATTAAATGTTTAGTCTGTCTTCTTTAAACATCAGACAGAAAGTCAACAAATGGGAATAAATGTGGATCTAACATTCCAGTGGGTTCGTGCAAACAGATCTGTCCTTTACACAACCACTTGACAGCATCTATCTGGAGGCTGATCAGTATGCGTGAGGAGGGATTTATTGCACTCAAGGGTGTTTTGGAACATTTTTGTTGTAGGGCACCTCTTTTGGCTACTGTCCCAATCCAGAGAACAGCCCTGAACAACCAACCATTAACAGAAAGAGGCACAAAACTGGGTCACAAGAGCATAGTGAATTAATAAATCATGAAATAGACAAAAAATAGTGAAGAATAGACCAGACCAGAACAGATTAGAATAGAATACCGGATAAAGATTAGATCTGAAAGCCTGTGCAACTAGCAAATGACTTGGGAAATAATGCAGATAATTAACTAAAAGAATAAGTAAATAAATAAATGCACCAATAAATGTGTGACTACTTACATAAATGTATAAATCTATAAATACATGCTTAAAAATAATAAATGAATAAATATATTTTACATTTAATTCATTTAATTAAAATCTTGTTAACAGATTACAGATCATGTGCTTAAAATGTGACTTCAAATGCATTTACTGCATAAATAAAATAAGTAATAAATAATGAATGCATAAATAAACAAATCAAGAGATTAGAATAGAAAATAAATGAACAGGATAAGAAAATAAATAAAAGCATGAATGCATGCATACAAAAATTATATATTAATACAACAACCAGATTAAAAACTAATGTGAAAATGTGTAGCAGCTATTCATTACAGACAAATAACAAATAAACAAATATAAGGAATTAATCTCTTGCAGATTAGATTAGCAGCCTGACGTCATTGAGAAAAAGCCTCCAAATTTCAGAAAGTAACGTTTCGCCTATATTTTGTCAAAGTCAGGTTACAGTTTCACTCATAATAGACCTCTTGTAGTAACTGTTTAAGAAGACAAACCTACCTTAAACCGAAGCAAGTCGCTAGTAATGGTCAGATTGACCGTAAACGCGTCGGTTTCTCAAATCCGCTCTTGCGTCTCAAATTAAGAGTTACTTAATCTGCGCGTTTGAGAGCAGATCACGCAAACGATCGCGCAAAACTAAGAAAACGTCTTCCATAACGCTCAAGCCTGAAGTGAAATCGATCCTCCACCGGCAGCGAGATGTTTCCTCAGAGATGTTTTCTCGTGATTCGCGCTCGCAGCCGTCAGTTTCTCCTCTGAACGCGCACCTTGTCCAGCACGACCGCTAGCGCGCGCTTGTGCGCATGTGCCGTAGGCTCAGATTAACGCTTAATCCGGCGCGATCTGTCCTAGTTTGAGCGGACATCGTTTCCTGAAATATTTGGTGGCCTCTTTGGTCTCATAACGCGAACCCCCGCCCGTTGGTCTATTTACAACGACCTTGTTTCAAATCAAACTCGCTCTTAAAGGGACAGAGCAGCCAAAAATGATTCACCCTCACGTCATCCGTTCCTCTGAGGAACGAAAGCACGATTTTTAGAACGCAGCTCTTTCCCGTTAAAGCGCGTGTGAAGTTTTGTAATTATGCATACGTGTTGGATATGACCTTAGGAAACTGAAAAATTGCAAATTAGAAGATCAGTTCTGTTTTCCCCGTGGGAAACTTTCACTGTATCGAAATCTAGTGCACTTAACTCGCTGTGCACTAGGAGTTGGCACACGTCCACAGGCTTGATGTAACTCTCATTCTGTCTTTTTCTCTGATAGCGGATGTCTTCTATCATCAGGAAGGGAGGTCTGGAGACCCAAAGGAGAAGATAAGGAGGCTTCTGTTCTCCGTTTAGGAGTCACAGGACACAGGGATTGGTCGTCAGTGTCTGATTTTGTTACATTCATTGCATTCACTGAGCCAGCTGTTCTCCCTAATATACGACTGTAACTATATTAGAGGCCAATGTTTTGATTCAGAAAAAAACCCCCAGTATGCAATTATTAAAACTTTAATAAAGAATATAAACTGTTTCGTTGCATGGGTCAATGCCAAGATGCATTTTGTGTACTCAAAAAAAAAAAAAAGATTTATTTTTTAGTGGTGTAACCTTCAAGTAAACCGGTATGAAGTAACTTTACTTGAATATGCACATTATTATTCAAATTTTCATTATTATGTTTTCAAGGAAGGTAAAAAAAAATAATCGAACCCTGCATTTATTGACTGAAAATCAATTAAATTAAAATAAAGCATAATATAAAATAAATATAATTTAAATAAATAAATCTAAATAGAAAGCACACAAAAACACGCTTTAAGGGTAAAAACATTAGTTACCGCATTTTTAATAAATAGGAGAAATAGTTAAAAATACAAACACACACACAGAAAAAAAATACATTTAAAGAAGGTTTTAATTAATCAATCAAAATGCCTAAATAAATAAACTTATTTTCTCATAATATAATTGTATATTACACAGTTATATTGTATTTTATTAACAACGCTAATTAAACAATGGATCTAAATTCCGATTAATTCTACACTGACACAAATAACAGTGAACTGTGAAGGGTTTAATAATTTGCGCAATCTGCGGAACAAAATCCAGTGTGATTGCTGCAGGACAAACGATGGAAAGAAAGACATGCATGTAAACATCTAATCCCACGTCAGCGCAAGCAGAGGTATTTCTAGAACAGAGCAATCTGGAAGAAATGTTTACAATTATCAACAAAATAAAAGATACCTTCCTACAACAAGATTTCGGGGTAAACGAGATCAAATTCTAGAATCCTGTTAAGTGTTTAGACTTTAATTTATAGCAGTGACAACAAACAATTATTAAACATCGTATTTATATTCTGTGAAAAATCTGATTTAAGGTATGAGACTCTTATTTTGACAGGCGGTTTGTAACTGGAAATCAGAGTTCCTGGTTAAGATTGCCAGGGGGGCAGGGTTTCATATTTTTTTGAAGGACCCCTGGGCTCCGCCATTGGCTAGCGGACCCCCACCTGCTGTTAGCATTCCATTGACTCCCATTCATTTTGGCGTCACTTTGACAGCGAATAATTTTACATATGAGGCGTTTAAATACTCCATTTGTCTATTAATTATTTTCAAAGAAACACGAAAATGTATAAAAAGGCTCCATTACCTTGTATCTTACGTTATGGTCCCGTAGAAGCAGTTTTTGTAAAAAAAAAAATAGGCTAACGATTGCGTCATAACCAGCGACTCTCTGTCGCACAGTAGAGAAATTACCGTATGGACAGGAGGAGAAGCTCGCAGGCAATCTTTTACTGTCTATGAGGCTATCGGGGGGGGGGGGGGGGGGGGGGCGTGGAGTCATAAAGTCAAGGGAGAAAATTAATCAGAATACTTACCAAAACTTGTAATTTTAATCGACTTCATTTTTCTCCGTTGAATCCAATGGGGTCGCTGTGTCCATTTCTTTTACTGTCTATGGAGCTTGCGAGCAGCTCAAATGGGTTTGATTGTGTATGTATGTCCTGTAGTGTGTAGATCTGAGAGAGAGTCACTAGAAGCGGAATATGAGCGTCCATCACGAGTCGGAGCCTAAACTGTCCCGCTGGTGTTCATCTCTGAGCCGAGGAGACCTGGATCCAGCGAGCAGCGTGACAGTAAACAGCTGCTGAAGACAACTTATTAACATATTCACTGAGCTGCAGCTGCTACAGACTACATATGATGACTATATCTTAAGCAACTCAAGACAAATCAGTTTTTTTTAAATGTTGCACAAAATCTTTTTCCTGTTTACTTAAACAATTGTAGATCATTATGAAAACGTATTACATATGTATAAATTTAAATATTAATAAAATATTACAATTGTAAAATATTAAAATATTCTAAATTGGCAGAGATCTGTTTTTGCTTTTTTAAATTTGGACAAAATTTCCTGTAGTGAAAATCATTTTTGTTTTACTTTATTATTTTATACAAATTATTAAAATATATTATTAATATATTAATTTGTACAACAACAGGTATTTAACCTTTTTGCTAAAATGTAAACTAAGTGATCTCTACTATTACAGATCACGTTTATAATGCCTATTGTATGAACAAATTATAAATGTAGATTTTTCATAAGGTTGTGCACTTAATCACTTTTTTTTATCTGCATAAAGTGCATGATGTTAATATTTATATTTATTAATGGTTATAAAAATACACACACAAACACACATACCTATCTATCTCATATCTATCTATATATGTCATATCCATCCATCCATATATATATATATATATATATATATATATATATAAGTCATTCTAAATACAGGAAGAGTCAGGTTTATTTATGTTAAAACAATATTTAATAAATACAATATCATTTGAATGTACTGCTCTCCATGCTGGGAACAAGAGATGACGTGTGGACACCTCCCGGGACAGCGTCTGTATGAGATCACGCGTGTTTGCGGGTTCGACTGCTGAAACGCTCACAGATCGAGGTCTTGAACTCACCTATGGGGGAAAAAAACCCTGCGTCTCTCGGATAGAGGGATTTTTTTCCTTCTTAAAAAAAGGTTGAAAACGTATAAAAATAAAAATAAAAAAAGAATGAAAATGAATTACTCTTCAGCATTATAAATAAATATTTCTGCTAAATTTGTACATAGTTAAAAGAGAAAACAAAACTAATACATAGGTATGCCGTAAGATGTAACCAAAAAACAAAACAAAAAACAAAACATTCAAATAACAATGAAAAAAAGATATAATCACATGTTAAATGCACACCATTGTTTTTATATAACAGCGTCTGCAGACTCGGGCCAAAGTTCACGATGTGGGTATCTGCCAATCAGAAAGCAGACTGTGGGAGGAGTCAAAATAAAGAGCTCTAATAGGCACAGAGAATGAACAGTGTTATTGGCTGTTAGTCACAGGTCAACCAGCGCGCAAACGAGTCAACATTAACAAAAACATTTAAAACATTGAGATTCTTCAAAACGGCCCAACGAACACTTTGGTCATGACTGTAGCCCCAACACAGATGAAACTGAATGAGCGCGCAGATGATCCAAAGCACAAATTTAGAAACAATTAACGACTAATAGGGTCGCATAACAGTCTACACATTCGTAAGATGATCCCAGTGGAGAACAACAGATGATTTTGTTTGCTACGCAATTGAACGAGAACACAGATCCATTTGTCTGCTTTAAGGCTAAGATCGAACTAAACGCACTAAACTTACACCCCTCCACCAAATTTTAAAGGCTAACATGAAAATACATTCGAGTTTTTAAGGTTTTCCTTGTTTTTGTTTTTTCTCAAAGGAAAGCAAAAAGGTCTTGGCGGTGCTAATGCTAGGCATGGCTTCTGTCGTTCTATGATTCAATTGTTACGAATCCCCCCCGTTGCCCAGTCTGCGATTTAAAACGAATATGAATATTCATGTAGGACCACCGTTTACAAAAGTAATAGTAGTACTTACAATTATAATAAAAAAGGTCACATATGTTTTTTCCGTTTATCATTCCAGGTGATGCTACAAGGTCTAGCAAACGGCTAAGTATCTCTAAAGTCATCTCTTACGAATACAAACAGTCTGTAAAGACAATCACATTTAAGTTCGGTTCGGTATTCTCTCTGAGGGAATTCCTCAGGTCCGTGTCCAGGCCCTCGCGGGAGAGATACGATTAGGGCTCTTCACATTAGCCCCATACTCTGGTCCCTTACAGTAAAGAAAAATATATAATCGCCTTTCTTAACTCCATGCATATTCAGCATTTGGATTTATATAATTTGAGCTCCATCCAATAGGATTCTTCCATTTGGAACAACGGAATCCAAGGCAGCCAATCACTGGCCCATCACCTCTATGACATCGTCGTCCGAGCTGCTCCCGCCGTTTTCTGCAAGCGAAGGGTGCGTGTCGGGGCGGTTGAATGCTGCCCCCAGCAGGCCGGAGGAAGAGAGGAAATTGGAGGCAGGGGCTGGCACAGAGGACAGGCCTCTAGGGTGTAGGGACCCAGGGAAGAGCGGCTGGGAAAATGGTACCGGGAAGCCAGAGAGCATGCTTGCCATGCCGGGGTTCATGAGGAAGGGTGGGAGCGAAGAGGAAGTGGAGGACGATGACGAGGAGGGCACAGAGGATAAAGAAGGGGCCAAAATTCCAGCATGGGTGCTGGATGTGGTGTTAGTCGAGCAGGTCGTGGAAAGAGTGCTGTTGGACATGCCAAGTCCGAGTGGATCAGTGGGGAACATGGCATGTAGGTCACCCAGAGTCTGACCGGCTTGTTGTAGGAGGTGCGACCTGCTTCCAAGAGAGGGGGGAGTCATGTGACCCAGTGCACCCAGCAAGGCAGGGTTCAGCCCCATGGATGGGAACCCATATCCGCTGCTTAAAGGAAATCCCGGGTAACTCCCGGCTACACCAGTTGATGTTGAGCTCCGTTTGACGCCAAGTTGTTTGGATGTCCGACTTTCCAAAAGCTTCCGCTTCAAACTTTGAATGTCCACGGACGACGCAATGTCATTGCTGAGCTGCCGGTGTTGGTCTGGGATTCGAACTGGGTTCTGGATGGGTCTGTCCACTCCCGAGGGTTCAGGTGTTCCTGAAGATGGCAAGTTTTCTCCTGCTGGAACCGGGTCCTTGTTACCCTGGAATTCTCGGAGCAGCTTGGGGCTGTCTTGGGGCGAAGGACGAGGAGGAGCCTCGAGGGATAAACGTTTTGGCTCCTGAGGCGATGCACGACCATTACTGACAGAATGCAAGGGAGGGCCCGATTCCTCTGTGAGACAGAAAGATTTTGTTAGTTTATGTTGGTGTAGACTACTAGGTAAAGATCTGAGGTGGTCACTGAAAGATCGTAGAGGATTAAACCATCAACAATAAAAACTGTGATGTAGATCAAGTTATAGGCCTCTACACGCATGTGACTACTGCGGGATGCTATCAAGTTTTTAATTAATGAGTGTGGGGGTGGTAGGAACGATGAACCATTTCAGGTAAAGTTTTCAATCTTCATTTTGCCTCTACCTTTATCATTGGGCCTTTATTCAGGACAAAATATTGCAGGAACAGGACTAAAACACCCATCCTACACAGACCTCTAGATCATGTGAAACAGAGGCCCAAAAAGGAAGATCTTTGAAGCAACAGATCTTTTGTCTTTAGGAAAATGTGCAATTGTGATCTTTGCACAAAAATAAATTTTCTGACATTCCTACTTGCATAGAATGCAATGGAAAGTGCATAGCATATTATTATTTATCCTCAAACTCAAAGACAATGGTACAATTATCATTTAATTTCTTTTGTTTTACCATCTTCTAAATGTCAGTTAAAGGAATGGCTTAAAAGTTCGGAAGTAGGAATATCCCACCATCACCATCATTAACGGTCTATAAAATGGGATCAATTTTGTTTCATGCTTATGCCAGAAGAATTGCTAATTTACAAATGAGCTCTTTACACACACCTCTTGAAGCTGAGGCTCCTCCTTCCGGTGGTCTTGGCTTTCCAGAGCGGATGGCAAATATCCTCCCATCATTGGTCCTGATGTATGTGCCTGCAGTACAAATGACGGAATAGTAAGCGAATGAACCTTACCAACACTCAGTGAACAGCCAATGCTCTCAACAGTTTTCTGAAGCTGAGGCACCTTTGGATCCTCTGATAACGTGAATACTCTCTCCTGCACCGATCCGGGCTTGGACATCTGTGCTGCTGTTGGAGCCAGGGATCACAATATCTACAGAGCAAAGACATTTAATCATGAAGAAGCTAACTGGGAACAAGAAGTTGCAAGCACTACAGGTGAATTGACTGTACCAGTGGTTGTGACAACGCGCTGCACATAAACGCCGGCCTTTTGCAGGTAGTTGACGGGGAATCCCGCGCTTGAACTGGGGACGCCCATGGGTACCTGTCGGGGCATCATGGGAATGGGTGTGGACTGAACTGGCCTCACGCTTGCAACTGGTTTCTCCTCTAAATGAGGAGGGGGCCGCCTGAACGAGAGATTTGGATAAACAAACACATTTTAAAATACTCTTGAAACAGAAGGCCGATACATTTAGGGTTTCTGTGGTGGACTCACCAGTTCCTTTGGCTGAAAGCAGGGATATTGGTGAGTCTCTGGTCACTAGCTGGGTAGTAATGTGCGTAAGAGGGCCGCTGATACGGCACGGATGCCCGCTTCTCATCTTCATAGCTTTTCTTGGCTGCTCTCTTTTCTGCTTTGGTCAGTTTCAATTCCTTGCGGTCCATCAGGAGAGACTCGTGATGGAACGGTTGCTGGTGTCAAAAACAGACAAATATTAGCATAGTTAAACCTTCAGCATTGTAGGATGTCTGAGATATTCCAAATAGTATAAATGTTTGCTGGTGTGAAATTCTGATATAAATGTCCTTATGTTATGGGATGCTCCAGTAAGGTTATATAGTAACGTAAGCTCAACCTAATTAATATCCTTGAGCTCACACCAGTAGGATTCATAATTTTGCCAGAACAGCTCAAATTGGAAACTTAATAACTGATGTATAATACAGATAAAGATAATATGTTACATGACTGGATGTTTCACTAAGGTTATATTAAAGACTACTTATACCCAAGACGTGTCACTAGTTTTGAATGGGGAAAAATGCAATGCTCAATATGGCCGCTCAATCGCAGGAAACTCCGCCTTCTGAATGAAAGAATTTTGTTTGGAATAATAACATTTGAAAACTGGTTTGGAAAGAGTAATTACCTTGGTTAAGAGGTCTGGATATAACAGGCAGGCTTGTTTAATGACCATTTCCAAGTCCTCACCAGGGACCAGCTCTGATTGGCTGGGATCAGGCTCCTCCTCCACAAAGTGCAACAGCGAATCCACTTCCTTCCGGGTGAAGTTGAGGACAGGGTTCAAATCATCCACGACTCGATCTGGTCAATAGGTAATCATAACCTCAGAACTGTTTTCACATGAAGACAAAAAAAAAAACATTTCGCAGACTTTCCCGCCCTCTCTTACCAGACATGCCCTGCTTGGACACCTGCCGGTCGTAGATCTTCTTCTCCAGTGTGAAGTCACACACCAGCCTATAGATGTGGCAAGGCTTGCGCTGGCCGTAGCGATACACGCGACAGACGGCCTGAGCATCATGACACGGATTCCACGACGCGTCGAAAACCACCACGCGATTAGCACCGATCAGATTCACCCCCAAACAACCAGCCCTGCAAACACAGCAGCCTGTTAGTCCAGACCTCATCGTTTTGTCTCTATTTGTGGCATATTTTTGTGCTCAAGTTCACCTGGTGGACAGCAGGAAGACCCAGGCTTGGTTGTTTGCCGGGTCGTTAAACTGGTTGATGAGTCTTTCTCTCTCTGAAGCCGATGTGCTCCCATCCAACCCTGCAATGAGACAAAAAAATAAATAAAATTAATTTAGAAAGAACAAATACGATAAACTACAACAAACTTTAGGAAGCTGATCTACAGGCCATGATAATTATTTATTAATAAATGATAATTATTAATAAATATTTAATATGGGTCTGTAGCGCTGTCAAACGATTAATCGCGATTAATCACATCCAAAATAAAACGTGTACTTTGTATATTTATTATGTCTATATAAATACACACACAAATGTATATATGTAAGATGTTACGTTTGTATAAAAAAACGTATTTTGAAAGTGATTGATTGCGATTAATCGTTTGACAGCACTAGTGTTTTGAGATGAACTGCTAAAATATTTGAATAGCAAATTTTTATATGATTTTGTTTTTCTCTAGATATATTATAGATCATATTTTAGTCACGAATAAATGAAAAATGCTTAAATTATGTCTTAAAAGCAACATTACATGAATATTACAGATTATAATAGTTATTTTATTATTATTAATTAAACTTGTAAGACACTTATTCACATGTATTGGTTTCGTTTCACACAGTATAAACAAGGCTTTTAAAAATATAGCTTTCTTTTTATTTTATTTTAAATACATTTTAATTATGAATGAATGAATTATAATGATTATTATATTATTTCCAAAATGTATAGAAGTTAAAATTCATTTCAAAATTCTAATAACCGCTCCACTTTCCATTTCATTCATTAAAAATATAGCAGCATTTATTTTTTAGGGAAGAGGGTTCTTCGCAGGGAGGAAGCTTTCAGGAAAACTTTGTGCATTTTTGTAATTTCTGTTACTTTTTTTTTTTACGCTGCAGTCCGTACGTTTTGCCTCTTTGTTGCCATCTATGTTTGAAAACCTGGAATTGCAGTTCCTTGTGGAATAATATTCCAGCGCGGATGAATCTGTTTTGAGGTGGATGTGTAGCTGTCAGTCAACGCAAACACTGTACTTAGTAATCACAGACTCTACCCTACATCTTGGAGATAAAACCCAAACAAGAATTTTCACCATATATTGTCATCTGAACAAGTAACAAGTCTGCCACGCTTTGTTCTGACCAACTGAGGTACAGTCTGGTACATTTCTATACAGTCTAATCTAGTCGTCACACCATTCGAATTTCACATTAAGAAATTATTTTAACCCAAAAAGCAACCTGGTTGTCTTTCAAATACACATCTTGTGTAAACCCAAGCTATCTAACAATACCAACGCTGGTTCTTGGCATCAGCAAACGATTGAAAACTCACTGTAGTAATTGACGTTCCGGACCCAATTTTGCATCCCAGCTTCTGTTTGGATCGGCATGGGCCTCCGACTCAGGAAATCTTCCATAACCGTAAGCGTTGATAAACTCTGACTGCAAGAATCACACACAGATAAAGAAGCCAGTGTAAACGTTGAGGTCAGTGTAAAATAACAGCATGACTGACAGTTCAGGATGAGTAAGAAGAGATTACAGAAAGAGGCAAACACTGTCACACATAAAAAATGCAAACATTTCCCACCTGAAAACAAGCATTTTATCTCCTCGTTTGACACTCTCGTCAATCAGGTGGAACAGCAGAACCATTTTGGCCGAGTTCTCCAGAACGCCTGTCTGGTAGTTGGTCATGATGTCTTTTGCCTAAAACAAAGGATTCAAATGTGTTCATAATATGCAGAAATTACATCATGACCCTCAACATTTCCAAATAAAATCTATTCAAAGTTCAGCAGCCTGGCGCAAACAAAGACCAATCATAATATTTACTTATAGAAGCCTTAAAGGTACAGTAGCAAAAACAGCTGGTTCTAATTCTAAGAGACAAGACTGCAATTTCTAACATTATAAGTTAAAAACAAAATGCTAAAGGCAAATGAGAAATAGAACAATGTGTTCTAGGACTGCACGATTTGGGGGAAAAACACTAATTGTTTAATGCACTAATTTTTTTAATGCATTAAAAAAAGCTTGATGTTTGCTGTAGTTGTTTGTAGGGCTGTACAGTTTTTCCAAACATTTTAATAATAAGAATCTAACAATATAAAAATCTAAAATGTATAAAATAATAATAGATACAATTATATTTATTATTAGTTAAATAAATATTTCACTATTAGTGTAAATAATATACATTAGTAAAAGCATAAATATTTAAAAGTGAATAGTTTGAACTAAATAAATATATAAAGAAATATGACCGTTTAATACAGAATAAATATAACTATTGAAATATTTCACTGGAAAAAACAACAAAAAAGTAATATAATATTTTTAACACAATAATATTGTGTGAACGCCCCATTAAAGCTTTTGTTGACAACAGCTGGTTTGTAAGCACCACTTTTTTTTTTAAATCTACTGCGAAATTAGCCACTGAAAACACTGGTCAACGTGTAAAACATCACAGAAACATGCATCACATATATTTACATTTGTGATAATCGCACTATTGTCATATTACCATTTCGGTTTAATTTCAATTCAAAGTGTGGGACACATTCCAAGTTGTGCAGTGTTACCCATTCATATGTGATGACTTGGTTGGCCCTCTCCTGTAAGGGGTTCAGGGGTACCATAGCAGCCATCTTGCTGTTGGCCGGGTCGGACGACTTGCCCTTTATTCCCGGAGCGGAGCAGCGGGTCGCGCCGGTGGAGTTGAGGTCATCCAGGTCAAGATCTTGCTCATTGGCCAGATTTTCCTTCTGCAGAGCTTCGTACAAAACGTCCGGATGATTCCAGATCTACAGGATGCACAAAAGAGTCATAAGTATATCAACAACTATATACATTATATATATATATATACACACGTTATCGGCGTTAACGTGAGACTCTCATCGGGCGATAAAAAAATATCGCCATTAATCTTTTCTCAAAGTTGGGTTGGGAGCTGGGTCTATACTACGCGAGCTATGATGACTTTCACCTTGATATTTTAGTGCGGATGTGCGGAGCGCGAATCTCTCTGCTTCCCGCGCGTGCTCTCAGATACACGTTGCTCTTGTAAGTATTTTCTCTGGGCTTGCTCAGAGAGTATGCCTGCACTTAAAAAAAAAATCTCTCCTCTTCGCTTACAGTAAGCGTATACGAACACGTTCTAAGTGCAGGCATACTCTGAGCGAGCCCAGAGAAAATTCTTACAAGAGCAACTTGTATCTGAGAGAACACGCCCAGTTCCCGCGCACGAGCAGAGATATAATTATATTAATGTACTTTCGTGCTACAATAATGCACTCTCTGCATTTGACAGGGAAATACCGTCAACGGTTGTTAGCACCTTGTGCAATGTGGAAATAGTTTACAGCTTTCTCAAGCAGTTTGTGATGCATTTTGGAAACAGGAGATGAGCCCCTGGTCTAATGCACCATCTAGCTTGAGAAACCCGTTCTCAAAGACTTAAAGTTCATTTTTAGTCATTATTCTATTTGGGTAACACAAATATTCTGAATGCCTTCGGCAGAATACAAATGAGCCATTTTAATCTAGATTAATTCCAAGATTACAGTGAGATTAATCTAGATTAAAAAAATAAATTTATGCCCACCACTGATATATATATATATATATATATATGGTATACAATGGGTGTGTCTTTGGGGTGTACGTACCTTGCAGCAAACACAGAAAGCTTTAAGTGGGTTGAGTCCGAGCCACCCGGTGTTTCCCGCCTCCCTGAAGCGGTTCATGAACTCCGTATAGAGCGCCCTCTGCAGGCGGGACAGTCGTACCAGGATCACGTGCTCCTCTTTCGCCGGAAGCTGATTCCGGAGAACATCATGACCTCGCCTGGCCAGAGAGAAAACAGTTTAGCTTTATTTTGCAAAATTAATAGTGCAACTCAAAAATGCACAAAAATGTCATTGTGTTCTGCAAGCAAAAACTGTGACCAAAAATAATAATAAATATTTAATAATGATAGCTCACCTCTGCACGAAGCCCTCCAGCAAACTGTGCAGGACGTGACTCCTGTATCTCATGAGCTGGACGTCCTGCGGTGTGCTGTCTATACACTGGCCGTTCAGAATGGGCCGCTCGAACATGTTACTAAACTCCTGCCGCGTACCGAGGAAATCGGGCCGGACGAAATCCACCATGCACCAGTACTCGATCAGGTTGTTTTGCAGCGGGTATCCGGTCAGAACCACCCGCCGCCGGGACCGGATGTTCTTCAGTGTCTGCGAGGTGCTGGCGTGGCAGTTTTTGATACGGTGGCCCTCGTCACATATGACGACATCCGGCCCGGGACGTGACAGTGCTCTCTCAATCCCTGAACACCACAGAGGACACGCAAAAACTCATTATAGACCATAACCAGAGAAACGGCAAACATTTTCCACCCGCAATCCCCGACGGACCTTTCATGAGCTCCTGCTGACGGTCCTCCTCATCCAGGTCAATAATTACAGGTCCCGCAGGTTTCTTGGACTTCCTCTTGCGGCCGGTTACAAAGCTCTTTTTGAGAGATAGCAGGCGGTACATCTCGTACCCCATTAGCAGCACCCCGCCGTCACGAGTCCAGTCCTCCACCACCTTGGCCCGGGCCACTGTGGTTCTGGAGCAGATGCAAGAAATACATTGATGTGTTAACAGATGCTACAAGCCACTGAACTATTGATTAATATTACCAACATAAACACTTTAACAACAAAGATCCCAAACATATTGTGAGAGATTTTATATTTCTTCATTTTGTGGGTAAATCTTACCAAAAAAAAAAAAAAAAATGTAATAGATAATTATATTTTCCATAATATATAGCCTATTTTTGAGACCAAATTTGATTCATTTTCTCTCCAAATTTAGTACTGTAACATGTTAGGAAGTTTCATATATAATATACTTAAATTATCATGATATAAATTTTTACTAACAAATAATAATAATAATAATAATAATAATTGTTGAATTTAATAAAAAATAATACAATATATAAATACTTTTTGAATCACAATTTTTTTATTAATAAAAACAAATTATTTAATTAATAATATTATAACATGTAAATAACTGAATTAACATAATAATAAAAATACAAATTTATAACAAATGACACTAAATATAAATAACATTCTATATAAATTACACACACACACACACATATATATATATATATATATATATATATATATATATATATATATATATATATATATATATATATATATATATAACCATTATTAACATATATGGAATTATGTCAATGACAACTGAGGACAGAAATGTTCTTAATTATCAGTAAATAATGTCACAATATTAAACCAATATAAAAACTTCTTTCTTTAGACTTTGGGGTGCAATATGACCTAGACATAATTCTTGTCTCTTTCCGTGAGATTCACCATAATTATATTTGGAGTGAAAATAAGAGGAAGTGAAGCGCTCATACTTGTGCTCATCATTGAGGATGTGAACCTTAAAGGTTCGAGGTAAAGCCTGGGCTGGATCCGTGTCGGGGGGGAGGGACTCAGCAGCAGGCAGCCAGAGATTAAACTCAGCCAGCCAGTTCTGTAGTGTATTCACCTGGAGACGAGAGGAGACATGAGACTCAAACCTCTCTGACAGAGAAACAAACACCATCCCGGGCCGTCTCTGCTTCTCAGACACTCACAGGTACAATGGCCAGGACAGTTTTGGCCCCAGTGTGCCGCAGCAGGACGTCGATAAAGGAGATGACCTGTAGGGTTTTGCCCAGACCCATGCTGTGAGCCAGAATACAGCCGAAGCCACTGCTGCTCTTATAGCGCTCTAGAGACTCCACCAGGTTATCATACAGGAAACGAATACCACCAATCTGGAAGAAGAGGAAGAGGAAGAGACGTCGACAAAGAGGCTCCACGTCCAAGTGAAATGGAAAAAAGCTCATCTCATGGCAGAAATGCGTGTACCTGGTGTGGTTTAACAGCGCGGGCGAGCTGCGGGGCGAGGAACAGGTCCTCTTCGTCTCCTGGGTGGTTGATATTGACCAGCACTCTTCCCTGGGCGTCTAGCTGATTGAGGCTGTCGTTCACATGTGACCCGCTGCTCTCCTCTGTCCCGGGAGTGACGGAGCGATCCTCGTTGATGTCTTCCTCGCTGCTTATCGGCAGGGTGTCTTCATCACCTGAACTCAACTCAATCACATCTGGAGAAACACAAATCAACATCAAGATACCTAAACCACAACTTGCTTCTTAAGAATATGCTTGCTTATATACATATTTGAAAATATACAGTATATTTCATTTTAAGTATACAAATATTTTCATAAATTACATATACACTTTTTTTTTTTACATGAAACTTGAATACATATGTATATTATGTAAACAGGTGTTGTTGTTTAAAAAAAAATAATAATAAATATTATATATATATATATATATATATATATATATATATACATTACATTTGAAATATGTTAATAATAAATGTGATTTATGAAGCATTAGATTTATAAATGTTACAACAATTATTTTATTTTGACAACAATGTATCACATTTTAATTTATACACAGACATAAAATTGAACAGAAATATAATTTACATATATTTATTGTTAACATTCATTTTAAACGTATTATAATTAAAAACTAAATAAATAAAACAAACATATGATCATATTAGAATTGTATTATTTACAAACATTTTTGTTATCAAACTTTTATTACAACACATTTTAAATATTTACAATAAATATGTTTACTAAAATACGTAATTTTATATAAAATGTTATTATTTACATACAATGTTATTGTCACTGTTAAAACATTTATTATTAAACATTTTAAATAATTATGATATATGCAAATAATATTAAAAGTTGACCAAAAATAATTTGTAAATAATTATGTTTAATAATAATAAAAAAATAACAATAAAATACACACACACACACACACACACACACACACACACACACACACACACACACACACACACACACACACACACACACATATATATATCCCAAAAATAGTTTCTAGCATATAATTTAATAATAAAAACATATGTAAATAATTAACAAATATTAAATAATATGTATATAATTAAATGCAATAATGTAGATAAATAATACTGTACTAGAACTAATACTTGACTTTACCATCTCTGAGGGCAGGCAGCTGAGGGGGCGGAGCTTCTTTAGCCTCGCCCTCGTCTCCGCTGCTGTCCAGACAGATCACTTCTTGTTTGAGACCTGGCACTGCAGTGGATAGATCTGACAACGGCGACAGCGCAACAAATTAAGTAATTACAATACCAACACTTCTGCAGAGGAGCAGTGGGCAGCGGAGTCGAGTCTCACCTGCGTGGAGGGGGAAGTCTTTGCGCTGCTGTTCGAGACGCCGCCGTCGCTCGAGCTCCTCCTGCTGGGCGGCTTTGGTTCCCGCTTCCAGCTGGTGCTCCTTAAGGACCTTCCTGCATGTCGGAGGGGAGAGATGCTATTAGCAGGGAGACAAATGACTGAAATTGTGATGTGATTAACAAACACACACGGCAACTTTGGATCAATAAGGGTTTAGTGTGGGCAATTATGACCAAAATACAAACCGAGAGAAACAACACTTCCTGTTGTTAGATGCTTATTGTGTCTGGTTAGCATTAAGAAGACAAGAGGAAGTAGGAAGTAAACACTTCTTATTTCTCTACTGGGAAACTGATTTTTAACAATGACTTGTAAAACTTTACAGACAGACTTGTAAGTTATGAGGTTGTTAATTAAAGGAACATGCTTTTGTTGAAGCCATCTATTTGTATTAATTCAGCTTATTTTTTAAATCATATTGAATTTGTGATGAAAAACTACATCACCCATCATTTTTCATATGGAAAATTCCACCAATCAGAAACTTGAGATGCTATGCTGTGAAAACACTTAAATATTTGCATGCATTTGCGTATTTTGCAATATTGCATTATAGTTTATTAGATTGAGAATTGCAAGCATGTGCTGCATTACAGCTTTTCTGAAATGTTACATTCAAATACACAAATTAAGCAATAACTAATTGAATATGCACTCATTTGGATAAATTTTCCAGAACACTGGATAAAGCCAGATTTAAAATTCTTGTTTCATTTCGTTGACATTAAACTCAAAGGTTTTTACTGAGGAGATTTTAGATATCTCTTTTTATCACTCCATAAATCACAAAATACTGTCAACAGCTAGAAAAAAAATACACTTTAACCATGTTTATAGGAATACAATTTTATAAAAAAAAGTATGTGTTACATGAGCAAACCCCACAGTAAAATCCTCGGGGTGATGATGATGGGTGATGTAGTTTTTCATCACAAAAGGACCTCAGCAAAAACTTCACTTGCAAATGAATATTTTTGGTCACAAATGCGACTCTTTTAATCACAGTCTGGAGCCCTTACTGTAATAAAAAAAAAATTAACACTTTAAAGTGCATTTAGAAAATTTTCTTCGCACTAGTCTGAAACTACATGTTATGAAAAGCCAAATAGCCCAAAAACTCAAATATTGAACTCAAAAAATATAAAATATACAGTTTTTTCTGTAGTGTCTGGTCTGAATATATATAGCTTCTACAGTTAAAATCAACAACTTTATACAAGTCTTTTTTTTTAAATTCTCCATTGATTTTAATTCAATTATGTCATTTGCGATGCTTCATGGGATTGTAGTTCTTTCCCACATTAAGTATAAAGTCTTGTACCTTTTATTTTTTTGTCTTTATTTCTTTATAACTTAACTGCTTCAAATCAAAGTTTGTAATGTTGTGATTCACTTCGCAGCTGGTTGCTTTGATTCATGGCTTATAGAGTTTTGACAAAAATTAATAAAAAAAACACATCTGGAACCGCCCCTAAATAAAAGCGGATGGGAAGTAATGCATTATCATTAAAGGAAGCTCTCTACCGGATGTTCCTCCTCAGGTGAGCGGGTTTAGAGGTTTTGGACTTCTTCTTGGTGTTGCTGTTGGCCGACGTGTGGCTGTCTGGGCTGGATGGGGGTGGAGAGCCGTGCCGTGATGACGTCTGTGAGGTGGACGCAGGGCTGGAGTCTCGAGACATCGGTGAGGTAGGTGCCGGGCTGGTCGCATCTCTCTGATCCTCGGCCTCCGGGCTCTCAAGCTGGTCTGTTGATGGAAATACCAAGCGATCAATAATTGATTCACGGATGCTTTTATCCTCATGCAAACACGTCTTATTCAATGCAAGTACAAACTCACACAGGTGTTTGGTTGGGAGAGATGGTGGTGTGAATTAAAAACGGTGCTCACCTTCATCTTCCTCATCATCCCCATCGTTCTCTACATCCTCTTCCTCCTCCATGTCCTCTTCCTCCTCGCTGTTAAGGCTGGGCTCCAGGTCGCTCCCTGAGATCGCCTCTTCTGACATGACGTCGCCCGGGTCTCCAAGAGCATTACTTACACATCTTCATTCAAACCCCCTGAAGAACAAACACAGTGAACAGGAAGTTCAGGGGTGGCATCTTATTTTTTCTTTTGGAGAAGATTAATATTTACTTTAGCAAGGACAAAAAGGTGACGGTAAAAACATTTGTAACTTTACAAAAGATGTCCATTTCAAATAAATGCATTTCCATTGAACTTTCTGTTAACCAAAGATCCCTGAAATAAAAATGTTTTACTGTTTTCACAAAAACAAGAAACAGCACAACTTTCTTCATAAATGTATCTTGAGCAGCAAATCAGCTTATTAGAATAATAGAAGCACCGATCGAACGGATTTTCCAAAATATTTTTCAAACAAATGAAATGTATACAAAATGAATAGACAAGATCAACATATGCAATTATTTTAGTGGCAATTAGAACTGGCCCCAAACTTGTGAACATATATCAGCATAAGCCAAAAAAAAAACACATTCTGGTTTGGTTACTGTGTTTACTTTTCAGCTAAGAGGCAAAATTGTAACTACAAAACTAAACTATTCATTATTGTGAAATTCACTTTAAACCAGGCGAGTCTCAGCTGTAATCAAACATCAGAGCAACACTACGATGAAAACCACAGTTCAGCAACACAAGAACAAAGAGTAACCAAAGAAATCTTATCAAAAAAAAAAAAAAAGTGTAATGAGAAGTAACAGAAGGAGCTAGAAGAAGAAAAAAAACAGAAGAGGGAGTGAGAGATTCAGGCTTCTTACATAAGCGCGGGTTATATAAGAGAAGGCAGCGAGCGCTTGGCAGGCAGCGAGCGGTGTGAATGTAGGCCACGCTGCCCGTGACACACTGACACATTCACACAGTACAGCACAGCCTGTTCCACAACACACACTCATCCGCTCCGCCCCACACACACACCTGCACACACACCTGCCTCAGCAGACCGACCGACCGACCGCCGCTGCTTGGGCTTCAGTACAGATAAACAGGTAGCACTTTATTTTACAGTCCTGTTCCTCATGTACATACTATGTACTTATTATAGTAATTACAATAACTATGTATTAACTAGGTACTAACCCTGAACCTACCCCTAAACCTAACCCTACCCCATGTAGTTACCTTGTATTACCAGAACTTTCTTAGATAAATACACTGTAGGTACACTATAAATACATGTTAGTACACGTACTGTAAAATAAAGTGCAACCGATAAACAACTTTAAGAAAGATCTCTTCAGGCTGTCTTCATAAACCTGTATCATTTTCAGTCCCTTCTCTGTGTGTGTGTGTATGTGTGCTCTTGTTTTTGTGACATATCACGACACAACTCTGTATAATGACATGGGTATGACACAGGTATTACAAGGAGAGGGTCACTTATAAGGACATAATCATGTCCCCATTTTTCAAAACGCTTATAAATCATACAGAATGAGTTATTTTGAGAAAGTAAAAATGTACAAAGTTTCCTGTGAGGGTTAGGGTTAGGTGAAGGGCCATAGAATATACAGTTTGTACAGTATAAAAACCATTACAGCTATAGGATGAACCTACTTTTCACAAAAACAAACATGTGTGTGTGTGTGTGTAAATCCATATGACAAATGCAGTTTGTAAATGACATGAAGGACAGTTAAAGATGACAGAACCGTCACTTTTGGGTGAACTGTTAGTTTGAGGTCAATCTTTCTATTATTTTACAGGACAGTAGAAATCAATGACTTCGAGTCAAACCAGATGTTGAATCCGTGTGGATGGAAACACAATCCCACACATGAACCATCTGACCATTATAAACCCACTGACCTCGACTCTAACATCGTAATCTACATCACAAAAACAAGAGCAGAAATATGATAAACCTCACTAAATTTCATCTCTTCCATTATGAGAGAGATCAGCTGCACCTGCGCTCCCCACAACACAGTTTCCATCAAACAAAAACACAAACCCACATCATATACCACCGCACTAGAAGCACATGATCCTATTTTCGTATCAAGCATAACATAAAAGTGTTTTAAAGCTCTTTTGTGGACTGCACTGAATGAGGCACGTTTACATAACTGTACTTGGTGACCATCGGCGCTGCTAACTGATGAACAACCAGCCGGAAAACTCACCTAAGATCCGCGATACGACCCCCGAAACACTGTAAACACATACACACAGATGTTTTGTACCGCCTTATACGCGTTGTGTATAAAACACATCGTTATTTGATGCCTCCCGAGCGTGCTAGCCGTTAGCGCGTTAGCACGGGCGTGCGATGCGCTCTTTTGTTGACGTTAGCTTCCGCGCGAACTGTGCTCAAAGATAACTAATAAACAGAAGATCGCCGCTTACACAAGAGTGTGTGGCGGTACACCGGCGTCTTACCTTTTTACACCCTTGTCCGGATCCCTCGGCTGCGCTGTGACTCGTTAAATTATTAATATTACTTAATGTAGTCCTCCGATTCTTGTATTTTATCTATCAATTGAGCCGAAGCAGCGCGCTCAGACGCCCCCGAGGCGCACAGAACGGGTCTGAAGGTTCCGCTCCTCACGGTCCGGGGGGCTCAGTGTCACTCTAAGAGGGTTTCGTAATCACTCTCGGTTGCATAAAAGTAAATACAACACGCTCGGGAGTTGTGTAAATGCCTGGAATAATCCAGACAGATGACTTACAAAAGAAGTTCAAGATAAGACAAGTATGTAGGCCTACATCGTTTCAGTCAGGAAGCATGTATTTTCATCTTTTTTATTTTTTCGTTTTGGGATGTAGCTTTTTTTTTATTATGCATGTATTTTAAGCATTGTATTAAATTATTGCATACATATAAAACATTATCCTATATGTGACATGTTTTATATTTATGACAGGTAAAGCTATACTTGCAGTATTATGTAATGCATTACGTAATAAACATACATTTCATCGTAGGCTGTGTTGTATGTTATGAAACAGCTGTGTTTATGGAAAGGTTGCTTAAAAATGTTTAAGCTAGTTTTTACATTTTGCTTAAGGCAGTATTGTTATAAATAATATTATGATGTAATAATATATACATTCATTTAAGTATTTTAGTAGCCTACATATCAGTTTTATTTGTTGAATTAAAATATTATTAGCGAATTTATAAAATGTTATGTAAAATATGTTATTGCATTAAAATAAATTGATTTATAGTATGTTATGTAATTTATTATATAATTAGTAGCAGTTTATAGCATGTTATAAAACAGCAAAGTTCAAGAAAAGGTGGTGTAAATACCTTAAACCCATTTAGATGACTTTCACTATTTACTTGATTATAAATATTATTTTATATACCTATAGAGTCTAGAAGATAAAAATATAGGTTTCGATTAATGTATATTTTTCTGTACAAGCCTGTAGTTATAATTTTTAGACTGTATTATTGCAACATTATAATACTTTATCATTTATCATTTATAATGTACTTTCGTTTATTTTCATACTTTGTCTACAAAGCCCTTTTACTTTAATACTTTTCATTTAGCATATATCTTTATGATATATATTGTTTTTATATTAAATATATATATATATATAATATAGTATCTGATAAATAGTAAATTCTAATATTTGAATGCATTAACAATTATTCAAATATAACACTATTTTAAAATAAATGTAATTCATGTTATGTAACTTATTATATAATTCAGAAGCATTTTATGGCATTTTAAAAAACAGCAGTGCTTTAAAAAAGTTTCTTACTGTTTAAAAGACCCAAGAATAATAAAACTAGAAAACTTTTAAATGTGGTTTAGAAAAAAAGAAAAGAAAAAAGAAAAAAAGATAGTATCACACCTTTATAATAATTTATTTATTATTAATATGATGATGATGATGATGATGATTATTACACTAAACTAAATACATATTATTACATATTATATTAAATATCTCAAAAATAATTTTACTTATGCACTAAAAGCATCCAGTAACTACAAATCACGTAAATCACATTTTATTATATACGACTTTATGTAAAGTGATATTTATGTATACAGAATGTACCACATAAACGGCTAGATAGATAGAGATATAGGACAATCACATACAGGTACACACCTCTGATAATATATATATAGATCAGTGGTACACCAAAAAAAAAAAAAAAAAGCAATAAGCGATTAAATACACTATTACGAAACCTGTCTTATCGTGACCTGTTTTTATAGTCTATGATCGTGACACTCGTCTGTCTTGAATTTCAGCGCCATCCAGCGCCTCTTCACTGTATTGCGGCATGACGCACGGCGCAGCGGAATGACGTCAACTCCAGTCGACGGCGCTGCTCTTTATTGTGTTTACTAGGCGTCCAAATCGTCCTGAGATGGATCAAATATGTAGCAGGACACGGCTGATGTAGTGTTTTATGATATTATCGACTGCTCGATGGTTTAGCGGAGAGATTTCTGCAAAAATGAACAAAGGTTGGCTGGAGTTAGAAAGCGACCCGGGTGAGTCTCTAAATAAACATTGATGCGTAATGTCAGTGTATAATAATCAGTAATCATATTATTATTAATTAAATATATTTTAGGTTAACATGTCATCTCCTAATATAGTATATTGTGCTTGTAGTATATTAATTTGACTAAAATGCATACAATGCAAGTCAACGCACTCGTATTAATTTCTGGTTCATCTCATAATATAGTATTTTATCATATAAGACTTCTAGTGGTTTCTAACACTGTCTGTTTTGTTATGTCTCGTTCTTTCTCAGGGTTGTTCACACTCTTGGTGGAAGACTTTGGTGAGTCTGTTTGGCACAGACATGCTTTTAATAATCTATATTAAATATTAAAAGCATGATATATATAATGCTTATGTTTGGACTCAGGTGTGAAGGGCGTTCAGGTGGAGGAGATCTATGATCTTCAGAGCAAATGTCAAAGGTGGATTAATCACACGATTTTACTTTTTGTCATCATTTAAAGCCTCTATGTTAATATTTATAAACTAATAGTAATTTGTTACCAATATGAATCATTTAAATGTTGTCTGCGTACATATATTAATGTGTATTACCGTTTTTATCACAATTACATTTTTTAAATTTATAAGCCTAATGACATTAATACTTTAGATATTAATTATAATGTTATTTAGGATTTTTGTTAACCTTTCATTTTTAATTTATTTTTCATAATTCTTTCTGTTTATTAATCTATGAATAAATATATAATATTGGTTATTTCATCATACAGTTTACCTCAATTAATAAAATATAAATTTTGTAAAAATAATATACATTTTAATATTGATTTCTATCTATCTATCTATCTATCTATCTATCTATCTATCTATAAACATTTTCATTATTATTATTCTATAGCTGTCCTGTCTATTTTGTCTTCTCAGTCCTGTCTATGGCTTCATCTTCCTCTTCAAGTGGATCGAGGAGCGAAGATCTCGGCGTAAAGTATCCACGCTGGTGGATGAAACCTCAGTTATCGATGACGAGATCGTTAACGACATGTTTTTTGCTCACCAAGTTAGTGCCGACCATATTTGCATTGCAACATAAATCTGCAGTTATTATCCTCCCTTTCATTAGTCTGTTTGTCGAATGTTGTGTGCAGTTGATACCGAACTCCTGTGCCACTCACGCTCTTCTGAGTGTGCTTCTGAACTGCAGCGGCGTGGAGCTGGGAACGACTCTGAGCCGCATGAAGGCTTTCACCAAGGGCTTCAGTCCTGAGGTCCGTTACACACATAAAGATCGTTTTTGGACACTTAAAGGGATAATTCTGTTATTATTACTCACCTTCATGTCATTCAAACCTGTATAACATACTTTCTGCTGTTAAACACAAAAGAAGATTTTTTTATATATTGGTAACCAAATTGTTGATGGTAGCCTCTGATTTCTATAGTATGGAAAACAATTCTGTGGAAATCAATGTCTGCCGTTATAGGGATAGTTCACCCAAAAATGAAATTTCAGTCATTAATTACTCACCTTCATGTTGTTCCAAACCTGTAAGACCTTTGTTCATCTTCAGAACACAAATTAAGGTATTTTTGATGAAATCCAAGAGCTCTCTGACCCTTCAGAGACAGCGATACAACTGAAATGTTCCCAGGTCCAGAAACGTAGCAAGGACATCGGTAGAGTAGTCCATGTGACATCAGGGGTTCAAACGTAATTTTACAAAGCAGCGAGAATATTTTTGTGCACCTGGGAATATGTAGGTCGCGTTGCTGTCTATTTAGGGTCAGAGAGCTCATGGATTTCATCAGAAATATCTTAATTTGTGTTCTGAAGATGAAACCTTACAGGTTTAGAACGACGTAAGGGTGAGAAATTAATGAAGGAATTGTAATTTTTGCATGAACTAACCGTTTGACTATTTGGTTACCTTTATCACTTTAAGTGATGTTTTTAAATGTCTGAATGTAAACAAAGTAGCATTAGCACACTTACATCTTCTCTTTGCCTATTTTAAAACACGTCTTTATTGTTTGACTTCTCAGAGTAAAGGTTACGCCATTGGAAACGCTCCTGAACTGGCAAAAGCCCACAACAGCCATGCCAGGTAGAGTCAAGCTTTAATATTACACGCCTTGCCCATTAACTTAGAATTAGTAGATTTTACACAAACAGATCTTAATGTGCTGTTTTGTAGTCATTGTTTTTGTCTTGTTTTCCATGTAGACCGGAGCCGCGGCACCTGCCGGAGAAACAGAACGGCATCAGTGCCGTGCGGACAATGGAGGCATTTCACTTCGTCAGCTATGTGCCAATCAAAGACCGGCTGTTTGAGCTGGACGGTCTGAAGGCATATCCCATCGATCACGGTGAGAACGTAATGTCAATATAACTGTCTTTGGTGAGTTTAAGGAGAAGAGCCGATTACATGAATCCGTCTGTTTTCCTCAGGGCCGTGGGGTGAGGATGAAGAGTGGACGGATAAAGCCAGACGGGTCATAATGGAGCGAATAGGACTGGCCACTGCTGGGTAAGAGCTAAACTGACCACTTTTCACATCTTTGGCCATCAGGATTTGAGGAAAGTGATATATAGAACATATATATATATATATATATATATATATATATATATATATATATATATTAGGGGTGTAACGATACGCGTATTCGTATTGAACCGTTCGGTACGAGGCTTTCGGTTCGGTACGCGGTACGCATTATGGACCGAACGGTTCGTTGGACTAATTAATTATATTTGGAAAATAAAAACAAATTGTGAAATATAATGATATGCGTTCAACAAGGTAGCCCAATAACCCAAACGACGTAACAGGCAACGCCCCTGACACCCCCGAAGAAGAAAAAAACACCAACTTATATGTTTATGTTAGGCTACTCAGTCAGGCGCTCGCTCACTCAGTAATACACGCTGAAGGCTCGTTGCAAAATGGCCAATGCGTTTAACAGACCAGAAATAGAAGATCCTCCAATGACCAACAGGTCTGGTGTTTGGGTGCACTTTGGATTTTATTACCACCTCAGTTGTAGCCCACACAACTTGAAAAAAGAAATGGCTGTTTCGTGGTCGGTAGATAGGCACAGCTATAATGATCAGTCTATAATTCCACCCACATTGAAGCATTACTAAACTGCAGTGGAAAAGCAAACCGAGTCAAATTAAAAAATTTAAGTGAGTCGAGCCAAGGCGAGCCGTAGCACACAGTGGAAAAGCACCATATGTGGTCAGTTGTGAATGTCTCAGTACACCTATGTACATGCTACAGGTAATTCGGGTGACCCAACAAGGTTCAAATTGTTAAATATAATGATATGCGTTCAACAAGGTAGCCCAATAACCCAAACGACGTAACAGGCAACGCCCCTGACACCCCCGAAGAAGAAAAAAACACCAACTTATATGTTTATGTTAGGCTACTCAGTCAGGCGCTCGCTCACTCAGTAATATACGCTGAAGGCTCATTGCAAAATGGCTAATGCGTTTAACAGACCAGAAATAGAAGATCCTCCAATAACCAACAGGTCTGGTGTTTGGGTGCACTTTGGATTCCCTGTAAGCTATAATGGTGATGGCAAGAGAGTGGTGGATAAAAAAACAACGATATGTCGCATCTAGGGTAGCCTACACCAGCGGGAATACAAAAAAAAAAAAAAAAACCAGCGGGAATACTTGAAACATGTCAACTCATTTACGCCGACATCACCTTAGTGTGTCAGTATCTGGGAAAAGACGGAAAAAAGGAGAAACATACACGCAACAAAACTATCCCCGCAGCATTTAGACAGACATTTCCAACGGATTCAAACAGGGCAAAAGACATCACCACGGCGATTGGTAGGCTACATTTACGATATAGCCGCGGATATGAGACCTTACTATTTACCATTCATTCTATCATCACCATTATAGCTTACAGGGAATCCAAAGTGCACCCAAACACCAGACCTGTTGGTTATTGGAGGATCTTCTATTTCTGGTCTGTTAAACGCATTAGCCATTTTGCAACGAGCCTTCAGCGCGTACTGAGTGAGCGAGCGCCTAGGTTTTAAGAACATGCTTAATGTAATTGAGCCCCGTTACAATATTCCTTCACGAGCCCATTTCAGACAGACCGTAATTCCTGCTTTGTTCCAAAAAACATAAGCCCTATAGAGAACCAATTGAGTAAAAACACACTCAATATAAAGAGTTATAGAGTTCCATATAAAAAGTTACATCTTTGTATTTGTTCATAACTAATATAACATTTTCATTTTTTTTATAAGGAGCTGTTTTTGTTTTATACAGTATGCTGCTAAGAAAACACCATAGAAGATGGGTAAAGAATAGCTCCATCATTGTTCAATGTAAAAAAAAAAAAAAAAACATACTTTGTTAGTTTTAATAAATAAAACATTTTTTAAAAATCAAGGAAATTTATCTGCCAATTTTTTCTTTTTGCTGTATCTAAAACGTACCGAACTGTACCGAACCGAACCGTGACACCAGTGTATTGTATCGAACCGAACCGTGAATTTTGTGAACTGTTACACCCCTAATATATATACATATACACTGCAGGAATTACAGGAACACTTTCAGTTCTCAATGAGGAAAAATATCATGTTGGATATCTATACTATACAGGAGTTTAACTGACCTGAAGCTATGCTCTGATTAAAGTGTTCCTTTAATTTTTTTTGAGCAGTGTCTATTTATATTTAAATATGAATTCAGATTATATAAATAAATTTAATGTAATTAAAATAATATGAAAACTAATGTTTCCTTTTAATGTTCCTCAGGGAGCCTTACCATGACATCCGGTTCAATCTAATGGCGGTGGTTACAGATCGCAGGATAAAATACGAGTCTAAGCTGGAGATCCTGAAACGGAACCGGCAGATCATTCTGGAAGGACTCCAGCAGGTTAGGGAGAAAAAAGTGAGTTTTTTTTTTGTGTAAATAAAGTCCAAATTTTGGAGTCTCAAAGATTCTGTGAAGGTTTTGTCCATTGGCACTTTTCCATTTTATGGCTCGGTACAGCTCACTTTCGGGAGTTCAACAGTACCTAGTACCTGGTGCTTTGTTTTTATTACCACCTCAGTTGTAGCCCACACAACTTGAAAAAAGAAATGGCTGTTTCGTGGTCGGTAGATAGGCACAGCTATAATGATCAGTCTATAATTCCACCCACATTGAAGCATTACTAAACTGCAGTGGAAAAGCAAACTGAGTCAAATTAAAAAATTAAAGTGAGTCGAGCCAAGGCGAGCCGTAGCACACAGTGGAAAAGCACCATATGTGGTCAGTTGTGAATGTCTCAGTACACCTATGTACATGCTACAGGTAATTCGGGTGACCCAACAAGGTTCAGGCCAGGATCGAAAGCAGCAAGACTCCTCCTCCTCAGAAGACACGCCTCCTGCTGTGAAAAAGGAGGAGGGGCAAGATACGCCGATATCTTTGTGTGCAGAGCAGGCCACACCCACAGGTAACATTTGAATTTAACTTCATTTGAATGTCTTAAATTTATTTAAAATGAGAACCTTTTGATTAATTCCTGTTATTGCCAACAATGACGTGTGGAGAAATAAGTCAATGGGAACATTCTTGCCTCAAAACATACAACAGTCAGTGTGAATAGGTTTTCATAGTTATGTATAAATATAGTTTAAACGTTATTGATTAATGTAGGGATTCAAAAACGAACCTAAAACATGTCCCTTGCCACTTTTGAAACTCTGGAAGGTGCTGCTGCTCTCCCAAGTCCTGCTGGAAAAGTCAGACCTATGACTAAACCTGCTACCTTACCAACAGGGGGTGGTCCGCCACCAGCCCCTATACATGTTCCCAATCCCATCGTCCAGCGTCTGCCAGCCTTCCTGGACAACCACAATTACGCCAAGTCCCCCATGCAGGTAAGATTGTTTGTGTTTCAGGATATCTGGAATAGCAAGCATGATATGGGCTTTCATTCAGTATGCTTGATGACTGACAGGAAGAGGAGGATCTTGCTGCAGGTGTGGGTCGCTCACGCCTTCCTGGCCCCCCTCAGCCCCCTTATTCTGATGATGAGGATGACTATAATGATGAAGAGGAGGAGTGCAGCACTGCAGGTGCTACAAGCAGGTATACAACTATGATAGAGTTCAAATTTTAAAATATTTTATGTGTTCTTGCAGTGGTAACAAACCTCTAGTACTCAAGAGGGCGATAGAGTTCCTTCAAATGTCTGTATCGTTAAACTAAAGGTGTTATTACTCAGCAAACTATAAACAAAGTGAAAACTTAACCTTTATCTAACTTGCTTGGCAACATTTTCGCTATGACAGTATTAACGCAACCTTTCCACTGCACGTCACATTCGGACAAGACTGTCGCATTTTTCCCCCTAGTGGCAACTTTCAAATTGGTCATGCAGCAACATTACCTCGGCATTTTTACCATGGTAAAAGGAATGATTTTAATTAATATAATTAATGTATGAATGTATCGTCACAAAATAAATGCCCCCCAAAATAAAAACGTAGTAGGTTTTATGGGCCCAGTCAATGTAAATGATGATTTAATAATTATAAAATAATTATTTCTGCCTTAATTATTCTAATGCATCATTTTACAGAAATAGTGTTTAAAGAATAATGTTAATGTTAACAAGATATTGGTAATTCTAACCTTATACCCATAGTTTTTTATAGAATACATCGCATCCTGTCGGGCGGTCGCATGGGGTCTAGCCACCTGAAGTTCAAATATTTGAATGCATCCGAAGCTCAAATCGTATACGAAATGTCCGCATACGATCGTAACTCCAAGCAGCTACCGCACTACTCTCCACTGGAAATGAAGAACTTTTGTGTCCGTCATTTGTCGGAGATAGTGGAAAGGAAGCTTAAGTAGTAGAAAATTACTGTTTTGGACCTTTATTGGTTGTCTTTGTGATCAGCAGGGTCCGAAGAAAGGTTGGTCTACGTTCACGTACCAAGGGCCGAAGTGTAGTCGGTGCTGTTGCAGCAATGGAGGGTCAGTTAGCCCTCAGCGTTTTAGCTGAGAAACTGAAGAAGGAAGTCCAAAGGAAGGACTCCATGGCTACAACAGGTTCCACGCCTCTGAATGTACGCACGGAGGGTCGCACGGGTGGGATCAGCATCACCTCGGCCTGCCAGCCGTCGCCCACACCCAGTAATGAAAGCACGGATACAGCCTCGGAAATCGGCAGCGCGTTCAACTCACCACTTCGCTCGCCCGCGAGATCGCAAGCAGCTACGCGGCCCTCCAGCCCTGTGGTGCCCCACTTAAGTCGTGTGCTGTTTGGCGAAGATGATGGGCTGATTAGGTTAGATGCCCGACACAATCGAGCGGTCCGGGACTTGGGGGCGCTAGTGAGCTCCACAATGCTGCGACTGCAAGAGGACGGCGTCATGTATGCCTTGCCAGCTACAGGTACGTGTTCACATTCAAAACAATGAGGTTTTAACAGTTGAAATTTCTTTAGCGGAATACTTTTTTGGATAACCTCGATCTCATTTGATAGAAATCTTGGAAGGGTTAAAGAAAGCAGGTGGTGTGGAGAAGAAAGAGAAAGAAGAGACGACTGGTCCAGGAGGAGAGGAAGAAGTGAAGGAAGGACCATCGGTGGAGATGAAACAGGAGGACGTCAAAGAATCAGACGACGTCAAACCGGACAAGGAGAAGCTGCCATCCACCAATGCAGAAACCAGCACCAAACCTCCTGGAGAAAAATACACCCCTAAAGTAAGACTTCAGAAATTAGTTTTCTTGCAGCGCTGTAGTGATTTTAGTGATGCAACTTTCCATGAACTTGAGGGTTTCTGTTGCACAGGAGTTGCTGGCCTTGTTGAAGTACGTGGAAGCTGACATTGCCAACTATGAAGTGTGTTTGAAAGAAGAAGTGGAGAAAAGGAAAAAGTTTAAGGTAAGCGTTTGACTTAAGGTTTCCAATGAACAAGAACGTAATCTCGCAGGATTCTCCGGAATGATTTCAAGAGAACCTGTAGTGAAGCTTTTTGTCTATTTTCAGATCGATGACCAAAGGAGGACTCATAATTATGACGAATTCATCTGCACCTTCATATCAATGCTGGCACAAGAAGGTAAAAAAAATGTTGTTTCTTCTGTGGAATGCAAAATCAGATATTTTTGAGAATCTTCATATGCCACAAAAATGTCAGTGTGAATGTTCTGCTAAACGTCTCCTTTGGTGTTCCACAAAAGAAAGTAAGTCCCATGGGCTACAATAACAGGGAGCTATTACTTTAATCCAGTGTTTCTCAACCATGTTTAAACATTGCATGTGATTTTCTTAATCAAACATACTTGATTTAGGTCACCAGCTCATTAATAGACACTCCAAGACGTGAAATGGGTGTCAAACAAAGGAGACAATCAGAATGTGCAGTGCTGGGACGGGAGGGCTTCAGGAACATAGTTAGGAACCACTGCTTTAATCAATGTCCTTTTGGTGTTTTGTAGGTATGTTAGCGAGTCTGGTGGAGCAGAACATCTCTGTGCGTCGCAGACAGGGCGTAAGCATTGGACGGCTCCACAAACAACGCAAACCCGACCGGCGAAAACGTTCACGACCATACAAAGCCAAGCGCCAATAAATGCAACAAAAAAAGCAGCAACTCGACAACTCAATCTTTTTCTGAAGATGAACAACGATACCAAACACCTCATTGACAGTATTAGATATTGATTAAAATATTATTTCTTTTTAAATCAAGCTTTGTTACACATAATAAACTGCCCATGTACAAGTACATCACCACTTCCAAAGCAAATTGGTGATGCTCACCAGATGTTTAGAGATACCGAGCCCATTTTTCATGTTGCCATTACTTCATGTACTGTAACAAGCTTATCATAAAACCAACAATCATTGGAGCACCATTTTGGGAAAATTAGTATCTTGACTGAGTATTGGGCTGGACTGATTCAGGCTCTAAATTACAAAGATCCCAAGATATATTATTCTCCAGAAATCCCAGATATCTAGTCAAGGTGCTACCAAAGATAATGGTGCTCCAAATTCGCTCAAACAGTGCAGGGCATGTCTGTTGTTAACAAATGGACTAATCGTTTATCCAGATGGGATTTTAGAGATATGCTTTTCAAAGTCCACAGCCCATTTGTTCATAAGATAAATAGACAAAAAGAGTCCAAAAGGTTTTGAGACTGTAAACTTGTGTTGGTTTGTGAATGTGTATTGGTTCATTTCATACAAATAATCTCAGCAAGAGTTAAAGAAGAAAATGTTTTTGGTTTAAGTTCTTCACCATTTTCTTAAAGATTGTTTTTATTGGTAAGGAATAGGCCAGTGGGTTTTGTCTCAACATGTTCTGTTTGTTTGTTTGTACATATGTATTTGTGTATCATCTGATGTCCACACAGGACTGTCAGATCTAGACATTGAAATAAATGTTTCGAATTACACTGGTGGTCTTGATTTCGTTTTTAAAAGCGCCTTGCTTGTTAAGGACTAGTTTTCAGACGGAAAAAAATCACCCGCCCGCCACGGCCCCTCCTCATTGAAGGTGAGGAACATCGCTATGGCTTCCAACATCCTTGGTTTTCTTCTGATGTCCGCAGGATTATTCACGACTACATTAGGTAAATGTCTAAGGAAACGTTTTAAACGTGCTTTTCGAGTGAATCAAGTCTTTGAACCACGAATACACGACGGATGTCTTGTTTGTTTGGAAGTAGGCTACTGCGCACGTGTTCAAGATATTTTCTAATTATTCCGATATTCCTCTCTTTTATGGTTTACGTTTCTAGTTTGTTAATTATTTGTCATATTTTTCTAAACACCGTTTTTGCGCGTTTGGCACGCCAGCGAAAGCGTTTATTTTTCCACGTGGAGACGAAGTACACTTGTTGAAATTATATTAGTTTTAAAAATGTCCCTGTTGTTATAAAGATATTAAAATGATCAAATTGTTTCTGGTGCTTAAACTGTAAAATGAACGAACGCTCCAAAGCAAAGATGTTCGATCCTTGAAGTTGAAGAAAAGGAAGTGTTAATATTAGTCGAATCTTTTTAGTGAATCAATTGAACCGTTTCGCAAAAAGATGGGGTTTTATCTCTTGTCTATGCGTTTTATTCATTCTTTTACTGTCTATGGTTTTATTGGTGTGACCGATTCGTCCTTCAACGTACCAGTTCTTTTACATATTCTCATTTGGACACGGCAGACTTATGAATGAATACTAGTATTGAATTTTAGTGTTGTTTAATGTAAATGCCAATCTTTTTTTTACATGTCTTTTTTTTGTTCACACATTTGTTGTTTTTATCATTAAAATGCGATTAAATGTTGCTTATTTTATAATTATTAGTTAGGGTGTTTCTAGAGTGTCTCTGAAACTGAAACACTTGAACAGTGATGCTTTACTCCAAACTTCCAAAAGTGATTCAAAACACAAGTGAAAGAACTGAATTACTTTTAAAATGGCTCACATTTCCTCTGTTTTATTTGTTTAGGCTTTGAGACATGCAGCCTGTATAAGAGAGACTCGGTAGTCTGTGATTTTTGGAGATCTGAGTTCTGCTGTGGGACCTGTGATGAAAGTTACTGCTGCTCTGATCCACAAAAAAAATTGACTATTAGAGCACAAACTAAATGTCATTTGTAAGAACTTGCTTTTTTCTTTTTTTTAATATAAATCAGAGTTAAATGTTTAATATTTCTCCCTCACCAGATGTTACCAACTTATTCTGATATTTTTGTAATAGTTTATATTATTTTCTAACAAGATTGTAAAAATCATGCACAACCGATCTTCGGTTTATTATTTAATTTAGTTTTTAAATACCAAATACAAAAAATAAATATGATATTCCATTGGGAAACCTGTTATTTATATGAACATTTGGTCACACTTTATTTTATAGTCCAATTCTCGCTATTCACAAACCATTAACTATGATTTTGCCTCAATAAACTCCCAATTTGCTGCTTATTAATAGTTAGTAAGGTAGTTATTAAGTTTGGGTTTGGGGTAGGATTAGGAATGTAGAATATGGTCATGCAGAATAAGTACTTTATAAGTACTAATAAACAACCTATGTGTTAATAATAGACATGCTAATAAGCAACTAGGTAATAGTGAGAATTGGTCACTAAAATAAAGTGTTACCGAACATTTTTATTTAAATTTTGGTATGAGCAAGTAGATTTAAACATAATAGAGCACCAGTGAAAAGTTTTGGATGGAGCTGCCATTATTCTGTGAGACTTGGAGAACAGGAACCCTAGAGGAAATACCTTCCTGCCATCATTTCCCTCTTCAGTCCCTAGACGATAAAGAATTTTTCTAGTGAATGTGTCAAATTCAATTACAACTGTAGCTTAGGCTCTGTTTACTCATAAGTGGATGTCTGTTATATTATAATATCCAATTGTAATCTATTATTGTGCTTCTTCTCCATTATCTGTCCAAAAGCAAAGACATCAGCCATTTGCCTAAACGTTCTCCTCAAAGCGACGCTGTTTCTATCGCTGTAGGTGCCTCCATAATAGGGCTTGTAGTCATCATCATTTTGTTCCTCATCTGCTGGGTCGGTCCACGCTGCTATCTCTATAAGAGGTTCAGAAATCCTAGCCGTAAGTCAATGTTTGCACGTCAAATTGGCCGATTGTTTTTAGAACGTCATTTCAGCGTGGTTCCACCTTTGATTTTTCACACAGCTGTGATTACGACCCCTACGGTCGTCACGACACAATACCTTCCCCAGCCTTCAGCAGTCATTCAGGGCAGTCAGTACCTTCCCTGCCAGGCTTTGCCAAATAACCCACTTTATGGAGGCCAACCGATTCCAGCTGGACCACCACCCTCGTATCAGGAGACTGGTAAGTTAAGTAAGCAAACGAGACGCCCAAGACTATTTGAGACAAGATGGTGAACCATCAAAATCATGGCTGTCTTTGGTTTGCCAGTAGGTCCAGGGTATACTTTTCCATTCCATGATGGAGGACAGGCCACACATCTTCTACAGTCATCACTGCCCACAGACTACACCTCACCTCAACCAGCATACAACCCTGCTTACACCGGTTCAGTCGCCAAGACCAGTAACTAAACCCAAACCGCTGCATTCTGGAGGGTTACATGTTTCTGCTCGGCTGTTGTGAATTGTGCAGCTACTGTGGACACCATATTGTTCACCATTGTGTTTACACTTGCTTTGAACACTTGAATTTGTTTTTTTCTCTCTACTCTAACCAAAGATATTTCCATCGTAGTTATTTTGGCTCCTAGATCGGTACAGATATTTTGTGATTGTAAATTTACTACATTGTGAACTTGTCTATCGATTCAACTTATGCCAAACTAAGCAAGAGTCAAGCTGACTATCAGAGTTGGAAAATAAATGATGCATCTGGTTTACAGAAGTGTGTCTGCGTGTTTTAATAGAGTTGTGTATGTAAAATCAATATAATTCACACGTTACACTGGTGGTTTTTGGTTTTGTTGAGAGTTTCTTGCATATAAGGGGAACTACAGCCAGTTATCAAGAAATACCAGGAAATACGCCATAAGCACAATCAACGAGCTATTGAAGTGGACTTCTGCTCTTTCCTACAGTTATATTCGTGGTGACCGTAGGTAAGTGTCTACATTTTTTGTTTAATCGAACTGGTAAACTGCAGTAAAGAGAGTTTTCGGTATGATATTAAGATTTTGACTATAAATACAAAAGGCGCTGTCATAGCCACACAAATATAGATTACCAAATGTTATAATTCAAGTGATGCTGCCCTCCGGGCCAAAATCAGTGACTTAATTTTATAATGCCTATGGGCTAGCTCCAGAAATTGGACACTTAGAAGATTGAAACCAGTGTCCTCTTCACCAGCTTGATTTTTATTTTTACAGCAAATCTCTTGTGTGTAAACCCCATTGTCTGCTAGTAAGGAAAGTTGGGTGTTCTTCATATTTAACGTCTGTTACCATTAAACACACAGACTGCTGGAATACAAAATCATTGTTTTAGGTTGAGCTTGATTTGTGAAAACTTTCACAATCGCGTTTTCTCACGTGTCAGTGTTTTTTTTTTTGCTCTGTCCCCATTTTCCTGTTTGATAAGTGTCATAATGGTGGTGTTCCAGTGACTTAACAGTTTCCAAGCCATTAGCTTAATCATCTTATATATGGCTCTAACAGACTATTGTGATGTGTAATCTTTCACAAAATAATGGTTGTTGTACCCTTCCTTGAGTTCTTAACTTCAGTGTTCTGATTTGAAGGTTTCGCAGTATATTTCTTATCAGATAACCCTTTCCTGAGCCCTTTACTTGACAATTATGATTTAAGAAAAATTTCACAGTGTAATTTTGCTCAGTTAACCCTTCCCTGTGTCAGTAACACTATACTGATTTGTGAAAACGCTCACAATTCAGTTACAGTCAGTTAACCCTTCTCTGAGTTATGTAGGCCTACATCACTATTATGATTTATCTAATTTAGCATTCGAAAAAAAAAAAACCTTACACAGGAAAGTATTTACAAATTATGAAGACATGATTATATGTGTTATTTACAAGCTTTAACATCTACTCCAAATGGCTATGTTCGATTGCTAAATTAATCTTTTGAACTGGTTAACAAATTTTATCTGAATGATTTGTTCATAAATCTGACTCAAGAACCATTTCATAAACATAAGGATCAAGAATTTTAGTACTATTCAATGTAGGCTAAAGATAAATTCAATTCTTTGTAAGAACCAATAGCAAATCTCACTGGCTGTAACTCTTGCTGTAATCCTAACCATTTGTATTTAATTAACAGAATAATAAAATAACAATGCAATAAATTCTGACATTCTATTCTGATGTACTAACACTTTCATTGGACAAACTGGTCCAATCCTTAGCTTGTTATTTAAACACTGAATCAGTTATACAAAATTAGAAACACTCAATTTCTAATGTTTCTTATGTTTATTTCCCCTAGTCTGTCCAGAAACAAAACCTTAAAATATTCAAGTCATTCTCCCCATCATGGAAGGCTCATTCATTGTGCCCATGATAGTGTTTTTCGCAGTGATCGTTTCTGTGTTCATCATCTTCTACTGCCTGGCCAAAAGACATGCACAGTGTAAGTGTCAAAATGTGTGTACAAATAGCTGCATGTGGGTTTTGTACATACTCAATGCTTTCAAATCATCTTTTGTAGATGTGCAATCAAATACTACAGTCACGACTACACATCACCCACAATACTCATATCAACAGCCTTTGGCTAATAACCTACAGCCAGCTTATGGGGGGCATCCCATTCTGACTGGACCATATCAGCAAACCTATGTCCCGGGACCACCACCCACATATCAGGAGGCTGGTAAGATCTGCAAACATCTACCTGAAAGCTTACACCAATAATAAACATACAGGCACTTTTTTTTTTTTGAGTTTTAATTTTTTATTTTATTTTTGTGCTAAACGATAGGTAAAATAATGTGGGGGCTATTCATTTATTTGCTTTTATATCTGCCTATTTTAATGGTTTTGGGAAGCATAAAGTCTTAACGCATTTGACAAGACCAAATGTTGTTGAACTTTATTGTTTTAAGTGTTTAACAAAAAGTTCAACAAATTTGTTATACTTGTAATTCTTAAGACCCGCCTTTGCCTGTGTACTCCGGCTCCAACAAGCAAGACAGAAACTAGTAGCCAGTTAAAATGCAGAAAGTGGAAACAGAGAGCCAAAGATGGTGGAAGCTCAAAAAACCTGAACTACTTTTTTCTGTTTTGTGCGAAAACAGGCACAGAACCGTTTGTTCACATGCCAAGAATAAACTCTTGCGTAACTACAGTGTGAGGTTTTGAGAACAGGATTGTGGTGACAGTAGGCGAGGAGAATGACTTTGCAATGACGCGATTGACTTAGACACTGAAAACAAGAAACTTTACATTTGAAAATTTTTTCTTTGCTGGTTTTTGTTTTCCAGCAGGTCTGTTTCCTGCTCCCTTCAGCCAGGCTGCATATGACGGTGGTCAGATCATGTACCCTCCACAAGCACCGTTTCAACCAACGCTTCCCACAAACTACACCTCGACTCATGTGGAATCACCGAAGACCAGTTAGCCACGCCCCCAAAATGGCCTGCTATCAATGCTGGATCACAGAGAATTGTTCGTTTCCACACTGCTTTGCCTTTGTGAATTGTGCATCAACTACAGACGCTCATAAGACTGTGTTGAGAGTAAAAGTATTACTGTCATTCATGTATTTGTCATGGCACTTTTATACTGTTGTTGTTCTCTTGTTGATCTGAAAAAAGCATGGCTCTTAATGGTATGTTTGTTTGCTGTTGTCTCATACTATTTAGATATGCTGTTGTTTGTAAATGCTACTGCTTCTGTTAGTTTTTGTATGTGGTTTTAATCTGATTAAAGCTTTAAAACAGCACAGCAACCATACATGCGTCTATGTATAACGCTTCTCATTGCTATGTGGAAATAAGTGTAAAAATGGAACAGTTTGTTGGAGCTGATCTGACGATCTGAATGAGAGAGGGAGAGAGAGATGCAGAGCTATTGGAGCAGGTCGAGGCGAGGAACATTTTTAGGAACCGCTGTTTTAGAAAATTGGTTTTGAAACTTGTGAATCCATTCGAATTGTTAGAAGACAGAATCGTGATTTATATATGAACAGATTTTTACGTGCACATTCAGTTTTCTCTTCCTCTTCTCTAAAGCAGCACATGGCACCGCCCCCTTTGTTGCATCTTCCCAGGGGCAGGGTTTATCTGGGTTACGTGACAGAATGAAGACGATATCTCCGTTTGCATTGAACTTTCAGCTTTGCATTTATTGTTTATGCTCAAACAGCAACATTGCACACTAACATTAAAAAAGTGAAATTGTAATCAACCACCCCTTTAATACTAGTTTTACTTCCGATTGCTAGTTTTACCCCTTTCTCATTGCTAGTTTTATTTTATCTTAATACTGCGTTCGACACTGCGTTCGTATTAGAATATATGGGATTAGTTTCCACTGTTATCTCAATGAGACCTGATGAAACTTATAAATTATCTAAGCTAACAGAGTGTGTTAAACGCACTTCTAGGTGGTTGTCCTGCATCTTCAATAAACAAGCTACAGGTAGTTCAGAATGCAGCCGAGTCCTTACAAGGTCAAAAATATATGATCATATAACCCCAATTTTACAGTCTCTAAAAGAGGTAGAGCTTTTACGCATTTGGCTCCCAAACTCTGGAATAGTCTTCCCGCTTATCAGGATCAACTAAAGACTGGATTTTCAAAAGTATGTAAAATATTTACATGTTTTTTGACATGTCAGTCAAACGGCCTCATGGGTGATCCTTGGCCAATGAAAGCTGCCATCAATTCCAGACCTTTAGTACCTTTAGACCTGAAGGTGTAGCAATGGGAGACTAACATGTTATCAAGGATAATGGCATTCCAGATTTTCTCAAACAGTGCAGGGTATCATCGTTGTTCATCATCTGCCGGGTCCATAACCCACCTTGTGGAGGCCAACCAATGTCAACCCGATAACCACCCTCATATCAGGGAGCTGGTAAGATCTGAAAACTAGATCACCAAGACTATTTGAGCCAAGATGGCGAACCATCAAAATGATCGCTGTCTTTGGTTTTCCAGTAGGTCCAGGGTATACTTTTCCCATCCTTGATGGTGGTCAGGCCACCTATCCTCTATAGCAGGGCTGCCCAAATTGGTCCTGCAGAGTTTAGCACCAACCCCAAATGGATACACCTGAACAAGCTAATCAAGCTCTTACTAGACATACTAGAAGCAGTAGTGTTGAGGCAAGTTGGAGCTAAACTCTGCCAGACACCGGCCCTCCAGGACTGAGTCCTCTCGGGGACCGTTCGCTGGTAGGCGTGCCTTACTCCGTTCGCTCAGGCCGGTGTAGAAAAAGTTAGAGAGCGAGCGGTCGGGGAAGTTAGTAAGGCACGCCAGATCTAAAAAGTCCCTGGTGTGGTCCTCCAGCGAACGGTCCAGTTGCTCCAGGCATAGGAGACGGACTGCTGGGATGGCCATTCCGGGAGAGGAGAAAAAAAAAAGCAAAAAAATAAATGAAAGAAAAAACGCCGCTAATATAACTAAACTGTTGAGGTCCGTGATTCTGTTACAGATGAGGTGTAGTGCTAAACGTAAAACAAAGTGCAAGAGGAGGATAAGGAATAAATGAGGAGTTTACTGACGATAACGAAGAATACAGACAATATTAACAAGATAACATTTAGCATACAAGTCACATATATCAACAACGATAAACATCGACAATAATCACGGACAAGGGAGAACTAAACAGACCAGGTATTTAAACACACAGGTGATGAGGGAACTGGGGACAGGTGAGGATCAATCAATTAACTAAAACAAGAAAAGGAAGATGACCAAATAAGGAAACCAAAAGTTCATAAACGTGACAGTTCGCCCCCTCCCGGAAAGGTGCGTCCTCGCACCGCAAGAGGAATACCAGCGGAGGGAGGGTGGGGGTTCTGGAGGCGGGCGAGGAGCAGGCCAGGAGCAGGTGACGAGGGAGCATGGAGGTAGGGACCAGGGCGGAGTGGATGGAGGGAGGAGCCCGGAGCAGGAGGAGCCAGATGGTCCACCAGAGACCAGCAAGGACGGCGATCCACGGTGGAGTCGACGGCGGGAGGAGCCACGGTGGAGAAGAGCAGAGCCAGAGCCAGGGTGACGTCGAGGACCCGGAGGGCCTAGGTGGAGCAGAAGGCTCTGGCGACCAAGGTGGAGGCGGGGTCCTGGAAGACCGATGTGGAGCCGGAGTGACGGAGGATGACGGTGGAACCAGAGGGAAGGAGGAGCCTGACAGAGTCGGAGGGATGGAGTGACGAGGTGGAACCAGAGGAGTGGAGTCCCGAGGCGGCGGATGGTCGACGACTGACCAAGGTGGAGCCGGAGGGACGAGGGAGCCCGGTGGAGCAGGTGGGATGACAGGCCATGGTGGAGACGAGGGAGCTAGGAGCCAAGGCGGAGCCGCTGGGTCGAAGGACCGAGGAGGAGTCCAGGGCTCGGAGGCTGGAGGCGGAGACAGGGCTTTAACATGCCAAGGCGGAGCTGGAGACTGGCAGTCCAGCGGCGAACCATCGCGCCCAGATGGCGCGGACTGAGGGTGAGCTGCGGGACTGACTGGCACCAGCAGGGATGACGAGGAACTGGCTGGTCTAGGAGGAGGAGAGAGAGGAAGGATTGGAGGAAACACAGGAGGATCAGGGCTGGACGGAACCAGCGGTAGTGGAGCAGAGGGACTGGCAGGTTTAGGAGGAGGTGGGAGAGGGAGGCTGGGAGGGAGTACAGGAGACACAGAAAATTCAGAGCTGGGCGGAACCAGCGGAGACATAGGAAATTCAGAGCTGGGCGGAACCAGCGGAGACATAGGAAATTCAGAGCTGGGCGGAACCAGCGGAGACATAGGAAATTCAGAGCTGGGCGGAACCAGCGGAGACATAGGAAATTCAGAGCTGGGCGGAACTAGCGGAGAGACAGAAAATTCATAGCTGGGCGAAACCAGCGGAGAGACAGAAAATTCAGGGCTGGGCGGAACCAGAGGAGAAACAGAAAATCATAGCTGGGCGGAACCAGCGGAGAGACAGAAAATTCATAGCTGGGCGGAACCACAGGAGAAACAGAAAATTCATAGCTGGGCGGAACCAGCGGAGAAACAGAAAATTCAGGGCTGGGCGGAACCAGCGGAGAAACAGAAAATTCATAGCTGGGCAGTACCAGCGGAAATGGAGCATAGGAACTGACTGGAGGAGGTAGGAGTGGGAGACTGAGAGGGTATACAGGGGGATCAGGGCTGGACGGAACCAGCGGAGAAACAGGAAGATTAGGGGTTACCTAATCGGGGCTCGGGCTCTGCGGCTGCGGTGGGCTCTGGCTCCGTGTGTCAAGATGGTGGCTGGCTGGTCTCTGGGTCAGGAGTGGGGCTGGAGATATCCTCTTCGGTGGTGCTAATGGTCCACGAAGATTCATTTTTCTCCAGCACCCACTCCACAAAAGCGGCGAAATCCTCTCGGGGACCGTTCGCTGGTAGGCGTGCCTTACTCCGCTCGCTCATGCCGGTGTAGAAAAAGTTAGAGAGCGAGCGGTCGGGGAAGTTAGTAAGGCACGCCAGATCTAAAAAGTCCCTGGTGTGGTCCTCCAGCGAACGGTCCAGTTGCTCCAGGCATAGGAGACGGACTGCTGGGATGGCCATTCCGGGAGAGGAGAAAAAAAGCAAAAAATAAATGAAAGAAAAAACGCAGCTAATATAACTAAACTGTTGAGGTCCGTGATTCTGTTACAGATGAGGTGTAGTGCTAAACGTAAAACAAAGTGCAAGAGGAGGATAAGGAATAAATGAGGAGTTTACTGACGATAACGAAGAATACAGACAAAATTAACAAGATAACATTTAGCATACAAGTCACATATATCAACAACGATAAACATCGACAATAATCACGGACAAGGGAGAACTAAACAGACCAGGTATTTAAACACACAGGTGATGAGGGAACTGGGGACAGGTGAGGATCAATCAATTAACTAAAACAAGAAAAGGAAGATGACCAAATAAGGAAACCAAAAGTTCATAAACGTGACAATGTCGTTCCAAATCCATTAAAGCTTTGTTCATCTTTGGTACACAATTTAAGATATTTTGGAAGAAAACCGGGAGGCTGCTACGAAAGTTAAGTCCAGAAAAGTATGAAAATGCATAGTCAGTGATGGCAATGAACAATGATGGCAGATAGACGATTCTTATGATGTCTTTCATACTTTTCTGAACCCTGACAGTGTAATTCACTTGGGACAGTCTCAAGCCTCCCAGTTTTTATCCAAAATATCTTAAATTTTGATCCGAGAATGAACAAAGCTTTTACAGGTTTGGAATGACATGGGGGTAAGTGATTAATGACAAAATTTTCATTTTGGGGTTGAGTATCCTTTTAGTATTGCCATATTTATGATCTCTTGTTCACCATTAAGTTTACACTTGCTTTGAACACTTGAATTTGTGTCTTTGCCTCTCTATTTGAACCAAAAATGTATCCATTGTCTTTTTATTTTGGATCCTAGATTGGTAGATTTTTTGCAACTGTAAATTTGTTACCTTGTGAATGTGTCTATCAATTCATTTCATGCCAGCCAAATGAAGCAAGAGTCAAGATGACTAACAGAGTTCAGAATTGAAGAAGAAATTGTTTGTATCTAGTTTTCAGAAGTGTGTTTTGTCTCAGACATGTTCTGTCTGTGAGTATTATATGGCTGTGTATTTTAAATCAATTTGCTTCAAATGTTACACTGGTGAGTTTTTTGGTTTTGTTGAAAGTTTCTTGCATGGGAGGGGCACTATAGCTACTTATCACTTGTCTCCGGAAATACACCATTAGGACGAAACAAGCGACTGAGGAGGATGAGTAGCTCTATGTCTACAACAATACGGTTCTTCTGAACTTTTATTTGTGGTGAAAGTAGGTAAGTGTCTAATTGTTTGTTTAATTAAACACTGTAAGAAAAATCTGTAGATAATGTAAAAAGGTACTGGTAATTTGTTTCGGATGTTTTAAAAGCTCTATTTGTCACATTATTTTTTATATACACAAGTACAGCATAGCTGTTTAAAACCCCTTAACTGTCACTCACAGTTTTGAACATAGACTTTATAGTGCACGTTCCAAACTTAAATTGTTATAATTCATGAATGAAAACATTTTGTAACATGATATTGATGTACCATTTACATGGTAATGCAATGTCTGATTTTAAAATGGGTTTTAAAGGATGAATTTTGAGATTTTAAGTTTTCAGTTGATAAATAATTTCTAATTATTTCTAAAATGTGATAGAGAAAAAGGCAAATAAGAAGTCTTTTTTTTTTTTTTAAACAAAGGTCAAAACTTGTCTCTTGTCATAAATTAATCTATTACTTTTGCTACATAATTTTTTAACAAAAGACATTGGTAAAATATATATTTGGGACTCTTAGACCTTTCCAACGATATATAGTTTGTCAAGATTAGATTAGATTTCATTGTAATATAGTAAATGTAGGCATCCCGTATATGGGACGGGGTGATAGTTAAAGGGTTAAATTCCTAAAAATCTTATTTATTGCATGCAAAAACTTAGAAATTATAAAGACATGAAGTGTGAACTTTAACATCTACTCCTCGGCTATGTTCTATTCCTGAATGAATCTTTCCAGTCAGATCTTTTCAATGAATCAGTCGAACTATCTGATAAAATTGAGCTGAATGATTTGATCATAAATTCAACTGATTGATGATAGCACACTAGGCCTATATCTGCAAGATATCTGTTAAAAATCTCTTAATCTGGAAGCATCTGATGTGTCAGTTTTACTAACATTCTAAATCATAAACATCTTAAAGACATTTTCTAAATGTCTATTTGATTGGAAACGTCCTATTGATATATTGCAGATGAGCAGAAACTCTAATAAACCAACACTTCCATTAGTGCAAATTGGTCCAGTGCTTAGCTTGTTATTCAAAGACTGAATCAGTTATACAAAAGCTGAAACATGCAATTAATAAAGTTTCTAATGTTTATTTCCCCTAATCTTTCCAGAAGCAAGCAAGTCATACATCCAATGGAAGACATTGTGCCCCCAATAGTGTTTTTCGCAGTGGCGGTTTCTGTGTTGATCATCTTCTACTGCGTGGCCAAAAGATTAATAAGACATGCACAGTGTAAGTGTCAAAATGTGTGTACAAATAGCTGCATGTGGGTTTTGTACATACTCAATGCTTTCAAATCATCTTTTGTAGATGTGCAGTCAAATACTACAGTCACGACTACACATCACCCACAATACTCATATCAACAGCCTTTGGCTAATAACCTACAGCCAGCTTATGGGGGGCATCCCATTCTGACTGGACCATATCAGCAAACCTATGTCCCGGGACCACCACCCACATATCAGGAGGCTGGTAAGATCTGCAAACATCAACCTGAAAAATTTACAACAATCATAATAAACATACAGGCACTGAGTTTTATTTTTGTGTTAAATGATAGGTAAAATAATGTGGGGGCTATTAATTTATTTGCTTTTATATCTACCTATTTTTATGGTTTTGGGAAGAATAAAATCTAACACATTTTACAAGACCAATTGTTGTTGAACTTTATTGATTTAAGTCTGTAACAAAACATATTCAACAAATTTGCTATACTTGTAATTCTTAAACTAGCAGCCAATTAAAATGCGAGTGGAAACAGAGAGCCAAAGATGGTGGAAGCTGAAAACACCTTGACTACTTTTTTTCTGTTTTGTGGGGAAAAAAAAGCGCAGAACTGTTTGTTCACATGCCAAGAATAAACTCTTGCGTAACTACAGTGTGAGGTTTTGAGAACAGGATTGTGGTGACAGTAGGCGAGGAGAATGACTTTGCAATGACGCGATTGACTTAGACACTGAAAACAAGAAACTTTACATTTGAAAAATGAAGGGAAACCTTTCATGGGGAAGGGAAATTTTTCTTTGCTGGTTTTTGTTTTCCAGCAAGTCTGTTTCCTGCTCCCTTCAGCCAGGCTGCATATGACGGTGGTCAGATCATGTACCCTCCACAAGCACCGGTTCAGCCAGCGCCTCCTACAGAGTACACGTCGACTCAAGCCCCACAGAGCCCTGATTATGTGGAATCACCAAAGACCAGTTAGCCACGCCACCGAAATGTCCTTCTATCAATGCTGGATCACAGAGAATTGTTAGTTTGCACACTGCTTTGCCTCATAAGACTGTGTTGTTGAGAGTAAAAGTACTACTGTCATTCATGTACATTTGCCATTTCTATATTAATACTTGCTTTGTGAACTTGTTTTCTATTTACTCCAATGACCCACTGTTTGTTTGTTTCTCTTCATTTTAACCTAATATGGGCTTTTGTTTAAAGGTCAATAAATGGCATCTTAAACAAAAAAAACAAAAAAATTAAGGGTCAAAAGTTGATGTATCATCTCTACATGTGAAAACAGTCCTTTGTACACTTTTATTGTGGTTTTTGAAAATTATTTAATTAAGTAAATCAACCAGTCACTGAGCCGACTTCAGACTTATGGTGAATAAATAGCAGAAATCTTAAACTCTTCTCTATTTGTGAAAACAATCTTGCACCATCTTAGAGGAAAGAGACATTTTTTATTGTACATTTTGGACATATACTCTCATAAATAAATGTTCTTCATTGGTATAAATGGTTCCACGAAGAACCTTTGACATATATGGAACCTTTGCATTGCATGAAAGGGGGATCTTTTTTTGGTGGGGTCAATTTATTATTTTTTATTTTTTTTTGCATAGAACGGGTCATATTCACAGGTCACTTCCATTTATTTTGACTTAGCATCCATGATCTACTGAGGCACTGCACAATTCAGTGATTTCTATTTAAATCTTTTTTATTTTATTTTATCTCAATCTAATTGTTGATGTAAATCTTTAACTCGAAACCCTATCTTTTCTAACAGTTGTTAGCTGAGGTTGTCTTTCACTTTTCTTGCACCACCCACCATTTCCTACAGAGCGAGGCTGTGGTATTTTTCTCTGAAAAGCAGTTTGCAGAATGCATCCCCAGATTGATGCGCGTTACTCTTTAAACTGTCACTTTGTTATTTAAACAGGAATGATGCATACCTTTTCACCAAAGTTTAAAGATTTAGGGGTGCAATGCAAAGGGAATATAAGGAGACATTTACAAGCACAATTATTTACTTTATCAGAACACAGAAAGTACTCAAGGTTTTTAAATAATTTTGCTTCAGACTCTATTTAATAGGCTAATTATTTAATTATGTTCTATTAGACTGAAGTACATTAGGTATTCGACGTATAAAAGTTTCACAACAGCTGTTGAAGCTTTTACAAATTTAGTTAGTAAAACAAATAGTGTTGTCCTTAAATTGAGACAAATACACCTCAATAATATGGTAAGACCATGATAAAAGAATGAACCTAGTGTCCGTGACGTCCCCTGTGGTTTTCTGAAGAGCGTTTTTGAAGCTCAAAAGTCGGCGGAGCAGGCCGTCGCCATCTTGGCAGCACGTGATTTACATTTCAGATGGCGGTGACGGTGAATCTATTTAAATAAAGTGTCAAAATTTTGAGTTGTTTTCCTTTTCCTTTTGAGGGTCTAAAATGCAACCGCATTTGAATAACAATGACTTTCACAAAATTTCCACAATTATGTCAACAGTCCCACTGACTTTCTGTAGCAAGTTTAAATGTACATGCTCGCTTTTAACCACAGAATGGCTGTCAAGGTATGACTGGTTAAATTTGTGATTTAATTAAAAAATTATAAAATTTTGGCTCCCAACGAAGGCGGACGCATTTCTCTCCTTCTCCTCCCCTTGACTTCCCTGCTTGCTCTCTCGTCTCGTCTATTGTCTAATACTTCTGAGAGAATCTCTCTGCACTGCTCTCCAAAATTGATTTGATCGACTGGACTCTCAGTGCAACTGACACCATCTTCTTGACGGGAAACTTGTGTTCGGGGGAACCTGACTGCCCTGCCGGGATGTTCGCAGCTGGCTACACGATGGACATGTGGGAGAAATGGCGGGTTGTGTGTCTGGCGCCTCTTTCTGTGGAGGACATTGAAGATATCTACTTATTCGGAACCATGATAACAGGTCTTCTGCTGATTGGATTAGGCTTTGCCCTGGCACTTTAGATTTGAGTGCCAGCTTTCCAGGCCTACAAATACACAAACTCTTACAAACATACATACATATACACACACACACACACACACACACACACACACACAGGTTTTTTCTCCTTGCTTCCCTAATGTTATGCTGTGTTTCTTCCTCAATCCCCTGTCTTCCTGTCCTGTCTACCCCCTTGTCATATTGTATGTATGTTGTGTATATGTATGTATAGACAGGTTGATGGCTAATTTTGCTGGTTCTTGTGACTAGTGACAATAAAGGGCTACGACTACTACTAAAGCAACCTTTGTTGAAGCATTAGGGGAAACCACTGTCATTCACAGTTCCTTTTCAAATTGTATGGTGTATTTTCAGCTGACGTTGTTTGAGATGCAGCCTATTTAACGACTATAAATGTTGTAAATGTTTAACTGGTGTTACATAAGTTTATACGTGGGAAAGAAGAAATGTTTTTTTTTTGGTTTTTTTTGAATGTCAAACTCAAAGTCGTCCAAACTTGCTTAAGAGTTTGGTGCTCTTGCAGCACTTGAATGTGTAAGACGCCTCCTACTGGTGAAATAAAGAAACAATCTCTAGTGTTTGTTTTGTTACTAATCATCTAATTGTAATAGAGTATGTTATATATTTTAGTCTTTTTATTTACATATTTAAATATAAAAAAAATTGTGTAGATGCTTTTTAATCTTTTTTTCATAGTAGAGACAGATTCTTTTTATTGTTTTGAATATGATGTTAAGCATGTTTTAAATATGACCCCAGTAATCATACAGTAATTTGATAAACGGCATGCATACTGTATTAATTTACCATAGTATTGGCACCAAAAGCTAACCATGGTTTTATCGTAAGTGTGGTAACCATAGTTTTTTTGGGGGGCGTACTGACCGCAATTTGTATAACCACAGTTGCTACAAATACCATGGTTAAACTATGGTTACAGAAAAATGCTCTTGGTTACTCACGTAACCTTGATTCCCTGAGATGAGGGAACAGGACATTTAATTACAATGCTTATGGGTTTCCCCAATTCTCCAGATACTACTGAAGCCTTACTGAATCACGCCAGTGAAATTGGCCAATGGCGTTCAAGCGCGCAACATATGAGGGGATCCCATTTTATATAAGGCAGCGCTTGTACGTGATCCATTCAGAATCTTGACAAGCAATGTGGCATTATAAAAAGACCCGTAGCTAGTTGACACGGATGTGTCTTTTTTCCTCATCTCAGGGAAGGGGACGAGGTTACATGAGTAGCCGAGATTTGTTCACTTCGACCTTGCATTTAAACTGCCGTGTTATAGCGATGGATCCTGGCTTGACTAAGTATGTCAAGTTTCACATACAGAACCGTAATGAGACTGGCAATGATATTGGCACTCTTAGTAAACACAGTTCAGTCTACAGGACCTAGTCGAAACCATGTAAAGGTCAAGGAGGACGCGGCGACTAGACGATGCTGACCTCATACATCATCCTCCCAGAGCTGCTTCCATGTACAACTGTTGGCTCAAGCTACATTAAAGTGATAATTACGTTTTGAATATGGATTTTTTTCTGACAAATACACATTGATTCGTACAGGAGGCCTTTGTTCACCCCCCAGAGCCATGTGAGGCATTTTATTTATGGATGGGTGCTTTTTATTTAACTTCTTTTGGACTGATGCATGCAACACCCGCTGAGTGACGTTAAACAGCTTAAAAGATCAAAGACAATTTTTATTATAACTCTGACTTGATTCATCTGAAAGAAGAAAGTCATATACACCTAGTATGACTTGAGGGTGAGTAATTTATTGCCTAATTAAATTTTTGGGTGAACTAACCCTTTAAAGCAACGTACTCTGGATGGTTTGTGCTCATTATATCCTTTTTTTTTCCGGCTGTTACTTGAGTATTTCTAAAGTACGAATATAATGGATGTTTTAATTCCTAAAACATAAATTAATTAAATATTGCATTAATTAAATAACACAAAACTTAAATATTGCATGAAAAACTTACATATTATAAAGACATGAAGCGTGAACTTTAAAATCTACTCCTTGGCTGTTATTCCTGAATGAATCTGTCCAATCAGATCTTTTCAATGAATCAGACAAACTGGCTGGTCCATGCATGCCCCGCTTATTTTCACGTTCCCTCACGTGAATCTCGCTTTACCAAGAAGATACCTATTCGCTTCAGCAGTGTATTTGCCACAGGTCAGTAACTAGTTGGCATGTCTGTTTTTTTCTTTTTTCTATGTGGAGTAGTGGAACAAATTAAAGCATTCTTTTCAGTTTAAATGTGCTCGCATGAATGGCCTTTATATGGTTATATTGTGTTTGTTTTATTATTATTCTGAGAATAGACAAAGTCTTTCCTCACCTGAATTGCTCCAAAATTTGTAACATTCTAAATGAACATTTGGAGGTGATAAATACTTTATAAAGGCAATTATAATACAACATTTTATGCTGTTCTCCAAGCCTATCAATCAACATTAGCATGCTGCCCACAGGATAACGCAAGGGCATCTCTACCCTAATTAATTTACCTGCTTTTATGCCTATTTTTATAGTTTTGGTAAGAATAAATTCTAGCACATTTTAAGTCTCTAACAGAGAGTTCAACATATTTACTATAGCCTAGGCTACTTGTAATTATTAAAGGTGCAGTAGGAGATCTTGGAAAATGCTAATATTAGCCTGATAGCTTTGAAAGCATACGTCTTACCCTCCCTGCAATCGCTGTCCAAAGCCACGCCCCCTGAATGCATTTATGCTCACAGACCAGAATACCAGACAACATTACTACAACAGGCTACATCAGCGGTTCCCAATTCCAGTCCATGTCCCGAAGTGAAGTTAACCCCTGCTCAGGGAGTAGGGAGCAATGAACACGGTGTAGGGATCATATCGATTGGAATACAGTTCATGCACGTTAAACCACTTAACTTAATGATTGCTATCGGGATGTGAAGAGACTTTCAACCAGTATAACAAAAAATGTTTCTGAAGACAATCATCTATTGCACCTTTAAGACCCGCCTTCGGGTGTGTGTTTCAGTGTTTTGAAATATTCGTTGTCTGAGATATTTGGTGTCACAGGGCGGAGTAAACATGAATATACATACGTTTCCTGTTTCGTGTTAAAGCGACTCTGAAAATATTAGTACTTTTTCACCGGTTCACAAAAGCTTTTTAACAAGGTAATTACATTTCAGCTTCGAACGATGTTAAAAAAGCTTAGAGTATAATTGTTCGTTTGTGCACAAAATGTTATACATTTTTTCCGGTGATATATGTTTATTCAATGATTACAGCCACTGATTTGCCAGAGGTAGCCTATCGTTAGAATAGCTACAAATAAATGGGCCAACAGCTGTTAAATATTTTCTCATTCTTCTGTTTCGCTATTAAAAGTATGTTGTTTGATAAGTATATCATTTAAAGTGTGTAGCCTGTTATAGGCTGGCATAATAAAACCTGCTCACTGTATTGTAAACCTGTGGGAAATGAGAAATGAGGAACAATATAAAGACTCTTGGGAAGTAACAACTTTAAAAAATGTGTAACATGGAAGTGCATGACAGCTTACAACCAGACTGCGGTTCGTGTGGAGAAGCTGTTTGTTTACTTTTGTTTACTTAAATGGGGTGTCATCTCATTTATCATCAGTAAAATATGGAGTGCCACAAGGATCCGTCCTAGGTCCCCTTCTATTTACAATATACATGTTGCCCCTTGGTAATATTATTAGAAAATACGGAATTAGCTTCCACTGTTATGCTGATGATACTCAGCTATATATCTCAACGAGACCAGATGAAACTTCCCAATTATCTAAGCTAACAGAGTGTGTTAAAAATGTTAAAGATTGGATGACAAATAATTTTCTCCAATTAAATTCGGATAAGACAGAGATATTAATTATTGGACCAAAAACACCACACAGAATCTTGTAGATTACAATCTGCAGCTAGACGGATGTACTGTTACTTCCTCTACAGTCAGAAATCTGGGTGTTATATTGGACAGCAATTTGTCTTTTGAAAATCATATTTCCAATGTTACAAAAACTGCATTCTTCCATCTTAGAAACATTGCCAAGCTTCGAAACATGTTGTCTGTTTCTGATGCAGAAAAGCTAGTTCATGCTTTCATGACCTCTAGACTGGACTATTGTAATTCACTTCTAGGTGGTTGTCCTGCTTCGTCAATAAACAAGCTACAGGTAGTCCAAAATGCAGCAGCTAGAGTCCTTACCAGGTCAAGAAAATATGATCATATTACCCCTATTTTACAGTCTCTGCACTGGCTACCTATTAAGTTCCGTATCAGTTACAAATTATCATTACTTACCTATAAGGCCCTAAATGGTTTAGCTCCTGCGTACCTAACTAGCCTTCTACCACGCTACAACCCATCACGCACCCTAAGGTCACAAAACGCTGGACTTTTGGTAGTTCCTAGGATAGCAAAGTCCACTAAAGGAGGTAGAGCTTTTTCACATTTGGCTCCCAAACTCTGGAATAGCCTTCCTGATAATGTTCGGGGTTCAGACACACTCTCTCTGTTTAAATCTAGATTAAAAACGCATCTCTTTCGCCAAGCATTCGAATAATGTATCTCTTAAATTGTGAGTGTAGTTGCATCTGCATTTTTATTCTTTAGCTTGGGTTAAACTAATTTTACTTTGTTGGATCAGCAGCTATGCTAATGATGTTTCTATTTTGTTTCTATGTTTTGCCACGGGATTTACATCCCGTGGTAACTAGGATTTACACAAGCTCCAGTCTGGATCCAGAACACCTGAGAAGAGATGATACTGACCCTCAGAGGACCCCAGATGACGCTAACCTTGAATCAACAAACAGAACTAACAATTATTGCTACATGTGTGACTGCATCATATAATTACTATTAATTAATAATATTGATAGTTCATCATCTAGCTGACTACGTCTTGTATTATTATTATTATTTTTATTTTTCTAAAATCCTGTCAAACGTGCACAAACTACTAGCTACTACTAAATATTGTAGAAACATAATTTTCTGTAAAGTTGCTTTGTAACGATTTGTATTGTAAAAAGCGCTATACAAATAAACTTGAATTGAATTGAATTGTTTGTATTTAATGTATCTGTTACAAATATAAATGAGGCCACTATTGCACACATACATGAAGACATGGGTAACTTTTGTTTTGATTTTGTTTTTTTAATCCGATGCAGGGAACGGTGGATTGTGTTTATGATGGCCAACAGAATGTGTACTTTATCACTGTAGTGGTGAATCAAATCAAATGCAAAATATAAATAACATGTATACTATATGAGACAAATGTTGTATTATTTGACCAGATATAAAGTTTTACTACATTCTGTTCCTGAAACCTACACTTTCGGAATCAAGATAATCAAAGGTAATCAAACCAAGCACGAGCTAATAAAACATATTTAATGGATAAAGGGTTTTGGAAAAAAGCACATGTTGGTGGATATTCTACTAATATTAAAAACATGTGGATCATTCTTTAATGACCTATTCTGCAATGGGTATAAACAATCTGTTCCCATTGCATTTTGTCCACTAAATGTATTGATGCAGAATTCAATCCAAAGTCAGATGGTGGGTGGTGGTTTAGTATGCAAATTTATTCAGAAAAATATTAAACTACCAATCATAACTTGAAAACAGAATTATTAAGCATTACAACCAGCTTCAAATATAAAAAATACGAATCCAAAAGTTAATATAGTTTTAAAGCAATCCATATACGATGGATTATGCCCATCTAAGATTAATAAAAATGAGAACTGCATCCAAAGATGGTATTCAAACTATTAAAAATACACAGTTAATAAGAATACAAAGTATATAAAAATACTAAGTGTCTTAAAATAAAAGTGGATAATAGTAAATACAATAAAAGTAAAAAGACGAGTCAGATGAGAAGAAGAAGCTAAACTCTGAATGGGGAGGGTGTGAGCTGAAGTCATGTCTCAGTATAGATAAGAGACATTGGTCATATGCCTCCAGCCTTTACAAAAATACCCAGATATGCCTTGCGGTACAGTTTCGCTTCCTCTTTCTAAAGTCCAGAACGTTTCTACGTCACTGCGCATGCGCAGTACTTTCCAGTTTTTACATGTCTTCTCGGTCGGATTACAAAAGGGATTATCCACCCCTTACAATCTGATCAAAATTTTAGTCGGATCTGGCCAATTTAATCCGACTGACGTGTTTACATGTGACTTTTTTATTCTGATTGTGCTTCTAGTCCTCCTATTACGATCGGATTAGTAGTGTCCATGTAAACGCAGCTAATGTTTTCCTAATGAATGTTGTTCAGTTGCTTTGACGCGATGTATTTTGTTTAAAGCGCTATATAAATAAAGGTGACTTGATTTGATTTGACTATGCTCCTCCCAGTGACACCGAATATTTCGTGACTTAAGGTGTTTCTCAATGTCAAGGAAGGATCCTCGGAAGCCAGTATTTCGAGGATGCTACATCATCGACATCCGTCGAAGTACTGTTCTAGAGTTGTGACGTTCGCGAACGAACCGATTCTTTTGAACGGCTCATAAACATGAACGATGGGAGCCGAGTCGCGGCTGGAGGGGAGCCGTTCTTTCTGTCTTTCTTTTTTCCTATGCGTATTTCACACAGATGCACACAAATGAGCTCCTCCGCGAGACAGAACAGTTATAGGGGGAGGGGCGCACCCAGCGCAGGCCAACCCTTTATAGCGTGATGATATTAGTTATTAGTTGTGCATGTTCATTGCAGCCCACTTTGTTATTGTTCATTGACTTGAAGGGGCTGATGTCCTATTTGCAAAGTTTACAGTAGTAATAGTATGTATTATGTAGACATTTCCATTTTATTTATTCTAATTTTATCTACTTTAAATATTTTTTGTTTTCTATCAAAATGTTCTTGTGTGATAACAATGTTCTTGTGTGAAAGTGTTTGTAGTAAAAGCTGTTTTGCACAGAAATTCATTGCAGCCGGCTTTGTTTTTGATGTTTATTTGAGTAAGTATTGTATGAATAACATAAGTCAACGTAGCTTTACACACACACACACTTTGTACTAAAGGTAAATCCAAAATAGTGATGTCACTGTCTAAGCAGAGGGATTTGTGCAACCCTATGGAATATAGTCCACACATGACAAATGAGGTAATAATCAATATTTCAGAATAATTCAAACTCAGATATTGGTGTGTGATATCTGAGTTTTAATTATTTGACTACAAATCTCACCTCATTTTTCCTCCCAGTGATTATTTCCAGGATAAACTGAGATGCCCCCAAGCTGGCTTCTTAAAACTGACTAAATATTTAAAAAGAGCCAAAAGAGCCGTTCTTTTGAACGGCTCTTTGAAAGGAACGGATCGCGAAGATCCGGATCCCCTCAAAGAGCCATAAATCCCATCACTAGACTGTTCCAATGTCAAGGATCCTCGGAATTTCTAAATCATGCAATCAAAATGATCCCCCTTACCTAACCCCACCCCTAAACCTACCACCACTATGACGTCAGCCAATCAGGTATCATAGTGTAAAAACACCCTGATCTGGTAACTCCCATTACTTTTCTGCAGAGACCTATACTTGGAATATTTCAGAACACCGGCTCCAGCAAGCAAGACAACAACTAGCAGATAATTAAAATTTGAGTTGAAGCAGAGAGCCAGAGCTCTTAAAAATGCCTAAACTATTTCTTTTTCTGTTTTGTGCTAAAACAGTTGCATAATTATTTGTTCACATGCCAAGAATACACTCTTGCGTAACTATAGTGTGAAGTTTCGAGGACATGATTGTGAAATACAGTGAGCAACGAGAATGATTTTGCAATGGGAAGATTGACTCAGACACTGAAAACAAGAAACTTATCATTTGAAAAGGTAAAGGGAAAAAAGATAAATCCCATCTGTTATTACCAAACAACCACACAACAGAATATTCCTCACCTTAAGCCCCATACAACCCTGATTATGCGGTTTGAGATGTGTAATGTTTTTTAAAGAAGTTTCTTATGGTCATCAAGGCTGCATTTATTTGATCAAAAATAAAGGAAAAAATATATATATATTGTGAAATATTAACGCAATTTTAAATGACAGTTTTCTATTTTAATAAGCAAAGCTGAATTTTCAGCATCATTTCTCCAGACTTCCCTATCACATGATCCTTTTCTTTTTTTTCTTTTTTAAAGAAATTGAGACTTTTATTCGGCAAGGATGTGTTAAATGGATAAAAAAGTGAAAGTAAAGATTGATATTGTTAGAAAATATTTCTATTTTGAATAAATAAATGAAGAAGCAAAAGTGTTTCACCACTGATAATAAATCAGCACATTAGAATGATTTCTCAAGGATCACGTGACACTGGAGACTGGAGTAATGCAGAGCTGCGTCATAGCTTACTTTTGAACAGCATTGCAGTCTATGTTAGAATAAAACTTCTGTTCTTAAAAAAATATTTTTGATATATTTATTGGAACAAATCACAAACCAATGTTAATGTTTCAGTTGACATATTAAACAAGTTTTTGACTGTTTTCCTTTCGCTTTCGTTTCCTCCCATTGTTTGCTTGCAGATATAAAACAGTAAAAAAAAGTGTCATTGCGTCTCGAGACGCGCACGGTGCGCGAGCAGATTTGGAAAAAGGCTTCTGCAGGCACCAAGAGAAAGTATTGTTAGAGGAAGAGCTGCGCGATGGCGTCTACTTTAGCGCTTATTCTGCTCCTTTCTGCAGGTTTATTCACGGTAAAAGCTGGTAAGTTAGACAAAATGTTATAAAAAAAATTAATAAAATATAATAAAGTAACACGTTAAACTTGTTTTGGGCCGGTTTACCGATGGCTGCCAAGTACAAAAATCATTTATTCAGCTCTTGATTAAACGATAGCTACTTCACAATGTTAATGTTATAGCATTTAACTCCTTTCTCTTGATTGTCGCATTTCTGCTGTTCTTGTGTTTGGTTTTAGGTGATGACTGTAAGAGCTACTTCAACAGTAATAACGAATTCATATATGGGGTTAACTGCGATGTTTGGCAGCACTGCTGTGGATCCTGTGATCGCAGATACTGCTGCTCCACTGGATATTTTAAGTTATCCGAACGTGATCAAAACCTCTGCACTTTGTAAGTACCTTTAAGTCAATGCATTCTTAATACAGATGTCCGTTAGATGCCTACAGATTCTTTTTATACACCCTCATGACGTAGGCTATGATTATCTTACACTTTCTGAACACAAAGGACATTTTTCGAAGAACAGCCTGACTGTTTGAATCATCAAAATTGACCAATTTCATGATTGGGTCAGTTTATGGTTTAATTTCCCTCATCATCCATAACTGTGATCTAGTGATAATTCTTTAAACTGAGGCACTGATTGTACAACCCAGTGATTTATACTTTAAAAGTGTCCTGTGTAATACTGTTAATATCTGTTTTTGATCCTAACCTGATCACGAGCCTAATCAAACGTAAAGCCCTATCTTTAAATGTACCTGTCCTGTTCTTATCTCTGGTTTCCGGATCGTGTTAGCTGAGGTTTTTTAATCTTTTCTTGCACCTCCCACCATTTCCTACAGAGATTTTGCAAAATGCATCCCACAGATTGGTGTGTTACGCTTTTAGCCCTCACTTTGTTATTTAAAGAATTAACAATTTAAGTTATTACTTTAAAAAGATGTCAACTTGAAGATAAAGCATGATGCAACTTTTTTGAAGGGGTTAACATGGTGGCCTAGGCATGACCAAATAAGGAAACAAAATGTTGTAACAAATATTTTATGCAAACAAATGTTTCCTTTTTTTTTAGTGGCTTAGATTGCAATTAGGGCCCTGGTTTGAATTCTGATTTGATATTGTATATTTTTAATAATCCAAGCACAAATCAAACTAACCACAGCAGTGACAAGTGTGTTTTCATTAAACCAGTGTGGTTTAATTAAATTAATAAATAATGCAATTTAAATAAATGAAATGTTAATAACATTTTAATATATTCATTAGATTTTATAGATTATACTGATATATGCTAAAGAGCTTTTCTAATGCTTGTTGCTTCATGTTTTTATCTGTCCTTCAGTGGAAACAATAATATTGCCATTGATAATATTCTCATTGGCTCATTAATAACGGGGGGTGTGATCCTTATCGCTGTGTTCATCACCTGCTGCGTCTGCCCCTGCTGCTGTATCTATAAAATGTGTAGAACACCCAGACGTAAGTGTTTTAGTGTTAAAGGATTAGTCCACCAAAAACTGAAAATGTGCTCACCCTTAGGCCATCCAAAATGTGGATGGGTTTGTTTCTTCATTTGAACAGATTTGGAGAAATGTAGCATTGCATGACTTCCTCGCCAGTGGATCCTCTGCAGTGAATTGGTGCTGTCAGAATGAGAGTCCTAACAGCTGATAAAAACATCACAATGATCCACAAGTAATCCACACCTCTCCAGTCCATCAGTTAATGCCTCACAATGCAAAAGCTGGGTTCATAAGAACAAATTTGTCATTAAGGCATTTTTAACTTACCAGTTAAATATCCATAATATTGCTTTCTCCAGTAAAAAACGTTCTTGTATGAATCAGGAGAGAAATACAGACCACAGACAGTTATTTTACAGTTATTTTAAATATGGGTATGGATTTTACATTAAAGGAAGTGTAATCATGGATTTACATTAAACATGTCTTAATGATGAATTAGTTTTTTACAAACATGTAGCTTTTTGCTTCACTACATGTTAATTGATGGACTGGAGTTGTGTGGATTACTTATTACTGTAATGTTTTTATCAGCTGTTTGGACTCTCATTCTGAGGGCACCCATTCACTACAGAGGATCCATTGGCGAGCAACTGATGTAATGCTAGATTTTTCTACAAATCTGTTCTGATGAAGAAACAAACTCATCTACATCTTAGACAGCCCGAGGGTGAACAAATATTCAGCATATTTTCATTTTTTGGGTGATCTGTTCCATTACAGGGATTATATATTATATATTATTTAGGAGTTGGTAAAATTGAATTATAAATTGATTTCTGTCTTGTTTTTTTCCCCCTCAGCTGTGGCAGGAGCTCATGTGACTACAATCTCAAATACACATTTCATTCAGCAGCAGCCTGTAATGCAGGGGGGCCAGTACCCACAATACCAACCAGTGCCGACTCAACCGGGTTACGGTCAGCCAATGCAGACGGGCCCGTATCAGGGACAGCCATATGCACCAGGACCCCCACCCTCATATCACGTGGCCAGTAAGAACACCTAGTACTCGACAGACTGAAACCATGTAGTAGTCTTTTCTGGGAAAGTAACTATTTTTTCTGTTTCCAGTGAGTCCTGGATATCCCACTAGTCAGAGTGCATATGACGGAGGCCAGGCCATGTACCCCATGCAGCCGCCTGCCCAGCCGGGGGTCACGTATTTGCCTTCAGAAACATTGAATCAGCCGGCCTACAACCCCGCCTACATGCAGCCACCAAACATCGCTTACTAAACCACAACCGTCTGTCAAATTGCTGGACTGTGGAGGTTGACGCACATTTCGCGAAGCAGTAAGAATGTGGCCAAATTAATGTGGATTATACAAGAATAGTGGATGTGTAAGAATCAGGTTATTACTGGTTTTAATTTGAGTTATTTTGCGTTATTACGTTTAGTAATTTCTTTTAGTTTAGTTTTCACTCCGTGGCAAACTGTGAAATTTTTTTTTTGGGAATTGTAAATAAAGCAAAGATTACTAGTAAGTTTTACAAGAAAATACAATTTCAGTCTTTCTACAAGCAATAAGTGAATTGTTTTAATGCAGTTTTAGTTTTTTTTTCTACTTTAATATTATTAGATTATTATTTTAGAACTGAACTGTACTGTTACACAATATAAAATGTAATATACTAAACAGACTAAAATCTAAAAATATAACAAATTTTTGCTTTATTTTTGTTGGTTAATTTCGTTTCAGTTTATGTAAATCTGTTATTGAGTTTTCATATTTTCATTAACAGTGTTACTCATAAATATGATTGTGTAGGGGTTTACATTTCAGATGACAGTGACGGTGATTCTATTTAAACAAAGTGTCAACAAGTTTTCTATTTTGAGTTTTTTTCCTTTGAGGGTCTAAATGCAACCGCATTTGAACAACAATGACTGTCACAAAATTTCCACAATTATGTCACGAGTCCCACTGACTTTCTGTAGCAAGTTTAAATGTACATGAAAGATTTAAAGCACAAAATGGCTGTCAAAGTAGGAAGGGTTAAATATTTGATAAAGCAACCTTTTGTTAAAGCATTATGGGAAACCACTGTCATTCACAGTTCCTTATTGTATTGTTTCAGGTTACATAGTTTTTTTGAGAAGCAGCCTATTTGTTTAACGGCTATACATTTTGTAAATGTTTAACTGATATTTTATATGTTTTTATGCTTGAAAGATGGAAAAAAATATATTTAAAGGATGTCCAAACCTTGAATGTATATGGCGCAACCTACTGGTGAAATAAAAATGAAACAATCTAGTCTAGAATTTGGGTAGTTGTTTTATTTATGTATTTAAATATTATTTTGTATATAGGCTTTTTACTCTTATTATCATAGATTAGTAGATTATTGTTTATGAACATGATGCTATTAACGAATGACAATTGGGATATTTATGGCAATTAACTGAGCAGTTGCAAATGTTTTACAAAATACACTCATCTCTGCAGCAATGCAATGTGTAGCACTTTACAATTTACAACCAAATCCTATGAAATAACTAATTCATTTAACTTACACTGGAAACATTTGGTACGCCTCTGGGCAGTTATTTTAGGCATCCAAAACCAACTAATATACCATGTACCAGAAAGGGGAACTTTATTCTCCTTTAAATTATATATTTCAGCTCTGCAATAATGCTATTCCTTATCCTCAAACTGAATCAAAGTCAGCATACATTGAAAATGTACTCAAACTTATTTTGAACAATTCATTAATAAATACAGCATGTTTTATTTGATTTTGTTTCTAAATGATCTCTCTGGTGACGTGTGCCAGACTTCTTCTTATGGTGTCTTGTACCTAGTATCTGTTTTGATGACAAAGCAACAGAATGTAAATAACTTATTTTTTATTAGTAACACAGCACATGAGTGTGAATGACGCAATGTCTCCTGGGTGGCTGATTCACTATGGAAAGTGAGAACTATCTTTCTTTGACTGAACTCTTCACTCCTCCCATTGTAGCCGCCTACTCTTGTCTACTTTCACATCTAAGATTAGCATATGTGAACGCGTTCATTGAGATGAATTAGATCGAAAGAATGAATCATTAATGCAAAAGATTTAATATAGGCACAAATTTGGAAATTCCCACATGAAGGATGCAACACTACTGAAATGTCCAAATTAAAGCATGATCGGACTATGACATGCTCCTTTGGGTCATTAGGGTTACTTGCAAATAATTGTTAAAAAAAAAAGATGCATATTAACTGCAAATGACTTTAAGAATTAAACCAAAGGATTAAAGTTGGTTGTTGATTGGATGGAGGCAGATCTGAATGTGATTGGCTGCATCCAAAACTGCATAGTTTCCTACTGTACTGTATATAGTACAGGCCAAAAACAGTAGTATGTCCAAATTCACAGTATCTATCTACTAAGTACCTGACCTACTTCTAAGTGAAACATTTGACATGACATGAACCATACTCAGAATTTGTGCTCTGCATTTAACCCATCCAAAGTGCACACACACTGTGAACACACACCCGGAGCACTGGGCAGCCATTTATATTGCGGCGCCCGGGGAGCAGTTAGGGGTTCAGTGCCTTACACTTTATTGGAAGATACAGTTATTCGATTTTACTTCAAATCTGCAAGGTAAAAAAGTAAATATGCATAAATGACTAATTCACAATATCGCACAATTGAGAATTAATATAGGGTGAATTTTCATTAAATGCCGACATTAAGTTTACTGGAGACTGAAGTATTCCTGGTGGTTTCACATGAAATTCGTCAGAAATGATTAAAGTCTTTAAGGTTTGTAATACAGTGTGTGTATTTTTAGTTCTGACATATGCACTAAGGAAAAGGTCAAGTAAAGAAACAAAAATAAATAGGAGACCGCGTTTTGGAGCTGGTTTCTATTCCATTAACCAGCTACCATGTGCCCAAAACCAGCTTATGACCAGACCCCGTTTTAAAATGGATTACTAGACTTTCGTTTTCGTTTTATCCATAAAGGCCCCAGTATGGGAGGGGCATTTATGGATTGTGAGATCCACTTTGTGACATTATTCCGGTCCGTTATTCAGCCACTGAATCCCATTGTTGTGAGTGCAATGTCGTCTGTTGTGTGTCATGTTGTTTCGTGATCTTACGCTCGAAAACATTCATCTTTTATCCCGTGTTTACGCTCTAGACGTCACAGGCTTAGGAGTCTCGTGGTTAACAGTTAAACCTGTGCTCGTGCTCGTGCTCGTGGGAGCTGTAAGCGACTTCTCAAATTACCACATCCGCAGATTCCGCACAGAGCGAGCTGTTGAACGGAAGAGCTGAGTTATGGCGTCCACCGTCCCAGTTCTTCTGCTCCTGTCTGCAGTTTTATTCGCGGCGACATTCGGTAAGTGAATAAAATACCCAAAGAAACAGCCTCTTCGGGTTTAAAATTGTTCTTGTTGACGGTTTGTTCGGGTAAAACGACGTCTGCTTAGTATCTGGATCTACAAACGTCATGAAATGCGCTGGCACGTCAAAACGTGCGTGTTTTTAGCACGTATTCTGTAACGTTAGCTATATTTTGTTGTTGTTGTTTTTCATGCTAAAGCATGACTTTTCCGTGTCATTTGTAATGTTTTTTTTTTGTTTATTTAATGTTTCATGTATAGTTTTAATGCTTTTTTTATGTCTTAAAAAAAGATTTTTTTTTCATTAAAAGATTACTGGAGCACGTTTTGAAAATGTTTCAGCCTTTCGACTTACAAATTTCCCCCGTCATTCAGTGTGCTTGAAATTATTCTTAAAAAAAAAATTCTACAGCAATTTTTTCAGTGTATTGAACATATATATATTGTTTGTAATCTAAGTATCCAATGCAAATTTTGCATGAGTTTTGTGTAGGCTATGTGAAATGTTTGATCATTATGAAGTCTTAGGACGTAACAGAATAAAAGATGACAAGATTTTAATTTGTGGTTAAACAAGCCTTTTAATATATTTTCGGCCAAAATGTTTATTTCTTGTCTTTTTGCTTCTGTTTAGCTGATGATGACTGCAAAAGCTACTTTACCAGCAATGGTGACTTTAGGCCCTCCAGGGATTGTCAGTATAATCTATTCTGTTGTGGGACGTGTGATGACCGATTCTGCTGCTCCAATTTATATTCCAAGTTATCCGAAGAGAAACAAGACGACTGTTTTTTGTGAGCAGTTTTACTTCTCTCATGTTTGAAAAAAAAAAGTATTTCATAGTTTCATACTTTCAAGATTGTCCCAGCTGCGGGTTACTCTTTCTGTGTAGCTAGAGTCACCAAACTAGGTTTTGGAAATAAAGAGTTTCTAACCACAATACTTATTTTTGTTTGACCGGACAAACAGATTGTGAAACCATTGGTTGAGTTAATGTCCCAGTGCTGCAATGTTTTGGTAGTGCCAAAGAGTATTATGTCAATTTTTCAAGGAAATCCATGTACAGATATGATTGTGATTAGGTCACATATGAACCAATAAAGTCTGTTTCTAATGTGTCTTCTTCATGATCCGTCCTAAAGCAGTGAGAATAAGTCTGTCGTTGTCGGCGTGACCGTAGCAGGGCTTGTGGCCTTCATCACGATGTTCATCGTCTGCTGCGTCTGCCCCTGCTGCTGCCTCTACAAAATGTGCCGAACACCCAGACGTAAGTGTCTACAATTGCAGATTGTATCCATTCTTGTTCTTGTTTTCAATTTGAGACATGACGTAATTGGACGTATTTAAATGTGAAGCCAATGAAAAATATTTGCCAGTTTCTCAAACTGAATCTCACAAAATCCATTTTAATTGCAGAATTATTTCCATGTAAAATATAGTAGAAATCTCTAATATTGTCTGCTATATTAGTCTTGTATACTATACAAACCAAAGTCTAATGGTCTGAACGTGTTATAGTGAGAATATTTTCATGCAAAATATATTAAATATTGGGTAAAAATATGACCTGGGCATGTTTTGTCCATCTGACCCATGTGTAAGACAGGGTGCAACATTTTTCCACAAGTTTAGACTTTCTCTGACCATTTAGCCTATGCTACAAATGCTGGAATGTTTCTGTTGAGAGTGGAAAAACTGAATACTGGAGCATTCTGGGATTCCCCACCCAGTCTGACTCACTGTGTCTGCAGCAACCACAAACAGGGGAGGAAGCGCCCATGTGCTACAGGAAGAGGCCTGCAGTGCTATAGCCACTGTTAATGATTGCATGTCACAAGATTTTCACATGACCGCTGGCATCTCACCATCAGAATGTCTGTTTTGAACATTTCATTATGTAGGGGGAAGAAGGGTTTTGGCTTCCCACTCTGGGAACTAGCAATGTAGTACTCTTCTTAAAGCGACAGTGCACCTAAAGCACAGAATATTCATTTCTGAGTGCACTACCCCTTTCTTTTAAGTTTATAAAAGTGTGTGCATCATATAAAAGACTCACTGTTAAATTCATTGACCTGCTAAAATTGTCAACCTGTTTATTTATTTTCTACTTTAAGCAGCGTTATTTTTGTATCACTGAGATACTGTTAGGAGATACTATTTAGAAGTCATTCTTATTTTTACTTTTGCCCTCTTTCTGATTTTAAAGTGTACTTCTTATAAGTTTTTAATATTTATAGTTTTAGATATTTTAGCACATTTGAAACTAAATGAAAATGAGAATTTTTCCAAAAATATTTAGTTTGTTTAACTTAGTAGTTAACGATAGTAACCCTGGAGGGAAATATGCTGTTGGTTTTATGTGAGGTTGCAGAACCGCATTTCTTCACAGGGTGGATTGGTTTTATTTTCAGTTAACATTTATTATATTCTTTAGGGTTTTTGTGAAGTTATTTATTTACAATTGTGATATAATTTACCTTTTTTAACAGCGCTACATGATATAGCCAGTGCTGATATCTGTAGCAGGGTGGCTAATATAAAAACAATATTTATCTAACATAATGGTGTGGCTTCTGCTGCTTCTGTGAGAAATCACTCTAGATGTCTTGAGGTTTTACATTACATTTACATTTAGTCATTTAGCAGATGCTTTTATCCAAAGCGACTTACAGATGAGGACAGTGGAAGCAATCAAAAACAACAAAAAGAGCAATGATATTTAAGTGCTATAGTGCTAAGTCTAAGTGCTAAGTCTCAGTTAGGTTAACACAGTACACGTAGCAAGGGCTTTTAAATAATATAATAAATGAAAAAAAAAATAGAATAGAAAAAGAATAGAGCAAGCTAGTGTTAAGAGGTCTTATATAATTGTATAATAACTGAAAAGAAAATAGAATAAATAGGTTTTGATGCCAGAAGATAGACTTTATCATCAATGAAGCAGAGTCTGTGTGTGCACACTCTTTTATACAGTTTGTCCCAGGGATGCACCGATCCGATACTGAGTATCGGTATCCGCTCCGATACTGACATTTTCTGTTGGACCGGGTATTGTTTAGACAAGACCGATCCAAATCCGATAGCCTATTGTGCGTATACTATTGTGTTGTTAAGCCCCACAAAAAGACACAAAAACATTCTAAAGCCCCCAAATGTTCATGCACTGTATTCCAAGTGTTCTGAAGACGTTCCATAGTTTAATGTGAGTTTTAAATTCAAGTTCACAAACTCTCCTCTCTGCTGCTGCTGTCTGTCATCCTTCATTCGGCATTTAAACTGCATGTCGTGTTCGGTTACGACAGGCAAAACAATGAAACTCTCTCCAAGAGCACAGTAACTGAAGTTCAACACTATTGAAAGAAAAGGCTCAATAAACTGTCGCACGGATATAATATACTACGCATCAGCATCTCTTTGTGCTGCACGCTGTGAATGTGTTGCTTCAAGCACATCAATCTGTGCACGGGTTGTACATGAGAACTTTGTGCCACTCTGTATTGAGCCAAATTCATATTAATACTTTTGTGAAATGGAAGATTGTTAATAACCTTTCTTGTTCTGTCCTATCTATCATGTTTCTGCCTTCATTACTGTGCTACAGTATACATTTGAAAAGAAATGCTTTTTAATTTATAGCAGCCTATAGGTTTATATATTAACTTGTTTTTTTATAAATGTATTTTACAACCATACAAAGAGCAATGTAACATTTTACCACATTTAGTCCTACACTTATTCACTTATATATTTCCCTCATAAATATACGTGATACTAATGATGCTGGAAATTCTGCTGAAAAGCTTTGTCTCACAGGAATAAATTACGTTTTAAAATGTTTAAATTAAAACAGTTAAATTGATATTTCACAATAGTACTGTTTTTACTGTAATTTTTGTCAAATACATGTATTTTTTGGTCAAATATATGTAGCCTTGGTGAGCATAAGAGACTTCTTTTTTTTTTTAGAAACATTAAAAAAAATCATCAGTCTTTCATATAATATGTATGTTATGCATTGACTGTGAATCCCTCAACTCATTATTCATGTTCATTTGATTGTTTGTACAGCTGTTATAGGAGCAACAACAACCACTACCGTCGTAAGCTCACGTTATCCTCAGCAGCCTGTTGCTCAGGGAGGTCAGTACCCACCGTACCAGCCCATACCGTCTCAGGCCGGGTACGGTGGCACACCAGCTTATGGAGGACAACCCATGCCTACAGGACCTTATCAGGGCCAGCCATATGTATCAGGACCACCACCCCCATATCAGGAGACCGGTAAGATAATACGACCCTGCACAACACAAAGTTCAGGCAGCTGGGCAACATATACAAATATTCATGATGATTTTGCTGTAAATGCTGTTAATGTTGCAAGATTTAATTTAGCAATAATATGTCATTATGTAGTTTAGCAATCCTTCGTTGTCTCATGACTCGTGAGTCATGAGTATGACACTTGTTCAATTCTTTGAATTCAGAAGAGTGTTTCAGTAAATAAGTTCACAGGGATTCATTTGCGTTGTCACTTAAAAATGTTGCTTGTGGCACTTTTGATTTATTAAAGGGGTGGTTGATTGTGATTTCACTTTTAACTTTAGTTAGTGTGTAATGTTGCTGTTTGAGCATAAAAAATATCTGCAAAGTTACGACGCTGAAAGTTCAGAGTAAACGAGATACAGTATTTTAAAATTAAGGCAGGAAACAGAAAAAAATGATTTTGTAGTCATGTAAATAGTACAGAAAAACAAATGTAATTTCAACATTAAGGATAGTCAGGCAAGTATAATAATAATAATAATATAAAACGAGTAAATACTATATTAGTACTCAATTTAAGCTTGTAGAAATAAAAATGTATGTTTACAAGGATTCAAGTAAAATATCAAAGTTATGATACTGTTGTTCCCATCATGCACTGGGGCATGAATAATTAATAAACTTACATTATTCACTGTTTTAGAGTTGTATTTACACTGTTATGGACGCTTTTGTTGTTGGGTTTAGTATTGTACCATCATTGTGTATCAGGTACAAAGGTCTCTGTTTTTTTGGGTAATAACTCTATTGAGTAGACATATTATCTTTAAAAAGGATCGCAAGCTGTCTGCTTGCTTACTTAGATGTTTGTAAGTGAACCACATGCTCTCATAGCATGATTTTTTTTCAGTGCTATATTGTTTAAGCAGCCTAAAGTTTACAAACCGTGACAGAATTTACTTGAGTATTCTGGATTTAACATAAAATAAAAAAGTAGAAATTAAATTTACTTATTTCTAGGGCTGTCGCCACCTAAGGATATTTCTGGTCAATTAGTGGTCATTAATTTTAAGCATTAGTCGACTAAGCGTGTGTTTATTAATAATCCATTTAAATCATTATAATGAGCCTTTAATTGCTTACATAGCCAAATAAGCACTCAAGCACATTCATAAAGCTTGCCACAGCACACCGACAGAAGTAATGTTTATGAATGTGTCTGGAAAAAAACAGTAAGAAGACTGCATTAATAATATTAATATTTTGATAAACTAGTGCTTTCCTTGTTCTCGGTTTAAGAGATTAAATCAGTGACACTGATTCATCGTCTCCGCATAAGTTATGCGCCTGGTCATCTAAGTCTTGGTATTGCCAGCCCGAGATTCGAACCCACAACACTAGGGCTAGGAGTCAAACTCTCTAACCACTAGGCCACGACTTCCCCCAAATTCCCGCAATTCATCGACTCATAGTGAAGCTGTAATTCTGCATGTGTTTCCAGGAGGCCCAGGATATCCTGTTCCCTACAGTCAGGCTGTTCCTTACAGTCAGGCTGTTCCCTACAGTCAGGCTGCGTATGATGGCGGGCAGGCCACGTACCCCATTCAACCACCAGTTCAGCCCGGCTTCGCTCACCCACCCCCACCAACAGACTACAGCTCGACTCAACCGGCTTACAACCCCAACTACATGGAGCAACCAAAGACCGGCTACTAAACCACAACCTTGATCGTTGATGGTTACGTAGTTTTATCCTACAATTGCGCAATGTACATCTACTGTTGACAGCATCCTCCAATCGGAGTTGGGAATTAAATGATCGGCGTTCGCTATCATTGTGTGCTATCATCGTTTTCTTTACACTTAATTTTATATCAATATATTTTTATTTACTCCAGCTATTGTGCGTGACTCCAAGCCATATAATATTTTAGTTTTGTTTGTTTTTGTCCACCAAGCAAAAGGGAATATGTTTTACCAGCCTCAGAACGTTTCGACTTGAAATGCCATTAAACGCCTTAAATATCACCAGCTTTATTTAACCTGGTAATTTGCACAAAACATTGACACTTTATCAGTTGGTGCATTTGAACAACGCCAGCATGCTGTTTAGATGTTTTCACGATTAGCTTAGCATTCAGGTTCATGAATTTGGGAATGTTTGTAACAGTGGCCTCATGGTCAGAGATCCAGAATATGCCTTATTTAATGCAGCTTTTGCAGCAAATTACATGTGGACACCTTAAACACAATGTTCCCACCGTGTGTTTGGGTAATTTTATGGAATTTGGGTTTTGGATGTTGTAGAAATTCCATGTTTATGAGGGAGGCGTCAACATGTTTTATATGTTTTCCTTGTGAACTCCTTACTTGAGGGTCTGAAAAGCATTTGAATTTGAGGAAGAATGGCCATGATTCGGTCCTGACTGGAAGCCAAATGACTATAAATAATGTGAAGCACTTATTTTAAACCATTAAAAGCCACTCTAGGTCAGAAAGAGGGTGAAATTGTGAGATGTTTCACTGCTTTGTTAGATGCTCTGGAAAATGCGGTGACATGCTCTTCCATGTTATGAAGTTAGGTCATAAGGTATCAAAATCTACAGATTCCTGTTGGGTGTGTCAGGTCACATTCTTGGTTTATTAACTGTATTGTATGTTAAAACTAATCAATGTTTTACGTTAAAATGTTCTATGTATGTAATGTTCTAAGCATCTCAATGTTTGCAACCGCAAATAAAAAAAATTGTGCTGGCATCACTGTTAAATTGTCAGACATTCTCATTTAATATTTTAGGCGGAAAATTTGTTTACCTACACAGGGGAAGTTAAAGGGTTTACAGGAAGTGAGTATACTTGTGTGTTGTTGACTAATTCTAATTAAAAACTACACTTTCGTTTCAAGATACTCGAATGATACATACTCCATGTAGCATCTTGAAATCACACACTTCATAAATTTGTAAATTCATTACCTTATTTTACTACGCTACACTCTTGATGATTCTGACTGGTCAATAGCAGGATTCAGCCATTTCATTCAAGTCTGTATTATCACTCCACAGACTCGTTTTTCGAACTGCTTGAAAACTGCAGTTGTAAAGGTCCTCCTGAAAAAGAGCAATCTTGATAACAACATATTGAGAAATTATAGACCGATATCAAATCTTCCTTTTAGAGGCAAGATTTTTGAAAATGTTGTTTTTAATCATCTGAACTACTAATTAAACTCAAATGGATACCTGGACCATCACAACACAAAGACAGCACTCATAAAGATAATAAATGATCCTCGCTTAAATAATGATTCTGGCGAAATATCAGTGCTGGTATATTACTAGTGCTGCATTTGACACTTTTGATCATAACATACTACTAGAGAGACTAGAAAACTGGGCTGGGCTTTCCGGGATGGTATTAAAATGGTTCAGGCCATACAGGGAGAGGTTATTATGTGACTATTGGAGTCTTAAGTGGACATAATAATTTACATAATATGTAAATTAAAACGTAGTTTTAGCGGGTGCTTGTTGTTGTGTCAGAGCAGAACAACAGATGACAGTGTCGTCTGCATAAAAGTGGGACCTTGCATTTTCAATATTAACTTCTAGACTATATATATATTAAATAATAATGGCCCCAATACAGATCCTTGGGGGACTCCCGTACTCACATTAAGTCTGATTTGATTCCTTCCACTTGCACACACTGAATACTTTTCTACAGTAACGCACTTACAATGGAAGTCTATATTTAGTAATACAAAAATAATGAAAATTCCACAGGTGATATAGAATTAATTTTTAATTTGGATCACTGGTCACAGTTTTTAAAAGAATAACAAAAATCTGAGCAGACAAGATGAACAATGTTTCTGAGGGGAAAACTGACTTTGTGTTCAATCATTATGACCCTGTTTCCATATCCATGTCTTCAACGTACTTCGTTTCAAATCTGCAGATCTCCTCCAGAGCCAGTTCTTCCACAATATAATGCAGTTTGATGCACTATAATGGACTAATTTCAAGATAAATGTGTTATATAAAGGATGTGCAATAACAAATGTTCAAGCTAATCAAAAATGATGTTAGCATCAATTACTATAATCGAATGTAGAGACACAAACCCACCTTCGCTCTCAGACAGATCTGGGACCAGACAGAATGTGTCTCTAATGGTGGGAATAACCTGATCGTACATGTGCAGGACGTCCAGACAGTGTTCGGAAAAAGACGAGTCCTTCAACAGTAGCCAGTGCAGTAACATCAGAGCTTCTCGTCGATAACCCACTGTGTGACTTCCTCTGCCTTTTGTTTTCAGCCATTGTCTGTTTAAAACCACAACTGTCCACACCACCTGAGGACGAGAAAATGTATTGTGTGGTCAGTACCAGAGAATTCAAAAGCAATTGTTCTGAAAATATTTTTGGTGGTTTTACTTCAAAACAAACAGATTTTTTTAAGGGAAAAAGTGTTAATACACTTCTACACTTCTCATTAATACACTGACAGGATGACTCACACAAAGCCGCCCATGTTTCTGTTCTCCATGTGAACAGTTTGGTTAATAACCGGATGACCTGTTGACAAAGGAATTAGACTTTTAATACCACTTCTATGCAAGTAATACATGGCAAATGAAATAATCCAAGATAATAACCTCTAGTTCTAAACGAGTCCACACATCCTCAGAAGCAGATTTATCCGGTCTAGAGGTGACGTACTGGAACATTTTGAGAAAAGGACATGGATCTAAGAGAAGAGGGAGGTTAATCATGTTAAATCATGCCAACACAAGACACTTAATGGAGCACTAAAAGAAACTTACATTCATGCAAGCAGAGTTAAGTGGCCAACCCTTCATTAAAGACGATAAATGACAGAAATCTCACAGACAGATGGACAATACTGCAGGACATATCTAGAGTCAGACAACACTTGACATCACCACCTGGAGTCTACATTTGAGAATTGAGACGGCAGTTTAATTAGTTTGATCATTATTACTATTTATTAAAATAATATTTAAAAATAAATAAAGTCTTTGTTTGAAATGAAATACTAACTACTGCACAAAATACTACATATACTAGCTGTCCCTCCAGAGGTCACATCTGCTGGTCTCACACAGCATTGAGGATGTCTAATTTCAGAAGTAATTATTCTAAAATTAACTGTTATTCTTTTTTGGAGGTGTAAATGACTAATTTCTTTCTTACTTTGGAATATAATATTTACTTTTTGGAAACAAGGCAGCCTCAATGACGTATGCAGCTGACAGATGTGTTCCTCAGAAGGCTAAAACTGTTGTTCTTCCATCTGTTTTTCAAAGTATCATGAGAAATAGAACACAGTATGCAACATGAATACAGTATATAGTATCAAAGAGTAGGATGCTACATTAGTCACACGACCTCACTACATGGCACATTTAATGTACTGCATATAAAAATAATAAATTTATATTTAATCGAATTCTGTCTAATATTTCGCAAATAATCAAGACCGTACGTGACTAATTTTGTTAGTCATAATCAAAATGGACAGATGTTGAGAACGCTGCATTGTAGCAGCCAATTCAATCCAAAACCCAAGAATTGAGATAACATCTAGTGCTATTATACATGATTTCTCATTGAATATTTTAGATATCATCAGCACTTAACAGGGTTATTATAGTAAACTAAAATGGAACCAATAAAAAAAATGTTGTTACTTAATGTAAGTTTTATTTGAAATAATATAAAATCTAAAAAATATATACATTTCATTTTAGCTTGTTAGCGATATTTCTCAATTTGGTTTGGTTTAATTTTAAAACTAATAAATAGTAAATAGAATATAATAATAATAATAATTAAATAAAAACTATACAGAAAAAAATAACTCATAAAAATGTCAAAAAAACAAAACAACATTACTAAAACTTTAACTAAAATTACACTTCAAACAGAAAAATCAAATCAAATTCAAAATGTAGACAAAAAGTATGACAGTATATGTATGATCCTAAACCTCAAGAGCTGGTTGTCCTGCGCTCTCTCGACCAGCGAATGAAGCGTCTTCAAAGTAGCGCTCTCTAGCGCCTGCCTCTGGCCAGCGGCGGTAATGAAGGCCGGATGCCGGATCTGCCAGCTGCTGGATCCTCCTGAGAAGAGGCAGCTGTGTCTGCGTCTCCCCGTTCAGATGTTCAGAGGCACTGAGCAGATTTTCTGAACCCTGTGGCTGGTTCATGTCCTCCTGATGACACAAAACCCCGTCCAGAGCCTCGCTGCTGTAGCACACTATATGACAGAGCGCTTTGATGGCAGTCAGGGCCAACTCCTCCTGTCCACTGAGAGACTCCTCCAGACTGGAGCCAGACCATCCCAACAGTGAGGTGACGGTATGTGCTGATGTGGAAGCTGAGCAGGGGCAGGAAGTGCACCGGGGCCGGACAGGAGCGCTGGGAGGTTTGGAGAGCAGCGTCTGGGTTATGTGGGACACTATGGGGGTGATGGAGAGTTAATGCGGTCAGAGCAGACACAGCCAAACTCTGCAGATGATGGAATCGAGCTTGAAGCGATCGCGACGGTGAAGCCATCTAAATTCTGAGGACGACGAGCTGGAAGTTGCCAAAGATCCCCTGAAGAAAGAGGGAAGTAGAAAGAAATGAACTTTTTTTCAAGCTGATATTTAAAGACACTATAAAAATGTAATTGTCACAGGTTTTCTAGCCCTGAAAATCTGCCAATTTAAGATTTTCCCCCCTATATTTTAAGTCCTTCCTATTGTTGTTGTTTTTTTTTACTTTAAGAAATGAATAATTTAGTTTAGTTAATAAGTATTAGTACATTTTTTATAATATTTAATGTAATAAATAATAAAATAACAAATGATACTTTAATAAATTCAAAAGTATTATTTCAATTGCATGATGTAAAAATGAATACTGCTACTACTAACAATAAAAAATAATAATAGTTATTGTAATTAATACAATAATCTACAATTAACTTAATACAATTAATTTTACTAACAAATGTTTTAATAAAAGCAATGACATGATGTAAAAAGATCAATAATATACATTCTAATAATAGTTTTTATTATTATTAATAATACAGTATTCTATATTTACAAATCATAACAATTTTAATTATATAAAATATTATCATTAATATGAATTACTGTTAACAATGTTCTATATTTAGTTTAATAATAAATAAAATACAACAAATAATAATATTTTAATGTTTAAAAATGCATAAAGCAAATATTATTTAAAAATGACTGCTATGAATACTACTAGCAATAATAATACTAGTTATTGTTATCAGTACAGTATTCTGTCCTATTTAATTTAATTAGTACAAACTTCAAATACAACCTTAATAATAAATAATAAAATAATGTTAATAATAATAATATGTTAATAGTTATATAAAAATCTGCAAATGTCATGATGTAAAGTCTTTAAAAATATATTCTTTGATATAAAAAAACAAAGTGAAGCTGTATAGTGACGTGTTCTGTATGGCTTTGTTAATGAACCATAGCAATCTCTGCTCATGTGACTTAAAAGTATATTTGATCAGCGTTTAAGAAGTTGACATAGTTCAAACGTTCCACTGGAAAATACCCCCCAAACAAATGATGCAATGGAAATTTCCATCCTTACAGCATTGTATGATGAATGTTGTAAAAGTGGGCTGACGATTTCCCAAAATAAACAGCTGCATGTAATGGAAACTGATGTTTATAGTGAGTTTCTTGTGTTTTGTGGACACGCACAAATACACTCAGAGGCGTAATGTGTTTAATTCGGATGCTCCTGTGGTTTACAGGCTGATGTAGCGTCAGGACTGATGGACAGCAGGTGACACGGACCCAGAGCGCTCGGCAGCAGCTTCAGTAACACACACAGCCTCACTGCAACACACTGAGATAACAGAAACAAGAAGACCTCTGATCAGCGGTTCCCTTCCTGTTGGTGACCGGCGCTCAGGGTTCGGTACAATCCTGCGAGGGAACGTTTTGACTGAGCTGGTTTACCGTCTGACAGAGTTAGAAAATATGATATTAAGGGTCAAATGAGAATGGAAATACATCAGCAGACAGGAAATGTGCTTAAGCATAAAAAAAAATAATTTCATACACTCTGATGAATGGCCTTTTTGGAATTCAGCTGAGAAGTTTTCTTTAGTCATGAACGCTTGACTTGCAGGAAGGTAACACTGTGTTAACACAACAACAACAACACCACGTAAAAAAAACTCATATTGTCTAGATCCGATTTTAGGTAACATTTGACTGTCAATATTTTTATTATTATTATTATGAATATATAATATTAATTGTAATACTAATCATATAAAAATAATATATTGAAAAAGAAAAACTAATACCTTTACTTTTAATAACACAACTCATTAATATTATTAATATAAAAACAATAGTAATGCTTTAATATTACACTGTTTAAAAATAACAAAGAACAACAATGCAATTTTACATCTATATTAAATTAAAAAAGTATGGTGTTTACTTATTTAATATTTATAATAATAATAATAATACGAAATACAATAATAATTATTATTATTATTACTACTATTATTAATATTGCTGTTATTAAAAAATGATACAGTATTACTTTTAATTAACAGTAAATAATTAGAATAATTTAATAATAACAACAATTATTCAATAATAATACAAATTATTTTTAAACAATAGAAAGTTACTATCACTTATTTTATAATAATAATAATAATAATAAAATATTACATATAAATCAATAATAACAGTACAATAACATTAATAATTATTATTTTTTATAAAGTTTATGTTTATGCTAACACTGGTTTATATTTATTATTATTAAATAAAATTATTATTATTATTTAAATAAAAAACAATCATTTTTTCTACTATTTACTACTACTTGTATTATATATATATAGTTTATTATTATTATTTTTTATATGATAATGCTGTAGTTTCAGTGTCACAGTGTCTAGGTTGTGTTCCCTGGGATTCCACTAGATGTCCCCCTTTCCCACGGTGTCTGTCACTTTATGAACCTTCTGTTCCCTTATTTGGTCACCTTCCTCCTTGTTTGGGTTAATTGATTAGTCCCCACCTGTCTCCAGTTCCCTCATTACCTTCTGTGTATTTATACCCGGCCTGTCTGAGTATGTGTCACGGAGTCCTTGTCTAATGTCTTGTCATTCCGTAGTCTTGATCCTGCCTTGTGTTTTGTCTGTTCTTGTTTATTTGGATTCTCTGGTTTTGACCCTGCCTGGACTGTTTACCCTTTTGGATTGCCCCTTAATAAATATCTTACCTGCACTTGGATCTCTCCGTGTTTCTTGTATCACCGAACGTGACAGAAGGACTCCGTCAACACGAGATCCAGCGGTATGTTGAGTGATGTTTCTTCCCCAGCCACCGAGCGGGAGAGAAGCAATCGGTTTGAGGGAACCCGCCTGGTTGTGTTTCGCGGGACCAGGGGAGGTCGCCGAGGAGGGAGTGGGCGAGAGGAGACTCAGCATCGCTCTCCACCATGGCCCCCCTTCGACTCGGGGCTCATGTGGGAGGGACCAGAGCCGCCGTCTCACCATGGCGGATGGAAAGACACGACCCATGATGGCTGCAGGGCCAGTGCCACTGCACAAGATGGCCGCCAACCCAGCGCCACGAGGCAAGATGGAAGCCAGCCCCGCGCCACAGCACAAGATGGCCGCCAACCCAGCGCCGCTGCGGTGCATGGCCACCAACCCCGCACCACGAGGCAAGAGGGAAGCCAGCCTCACACCACAGTACAAGATGGCTGCCAGCTCAGCGCCACAGCACAAGATGGCCGCCAACCCAGCGCCACGAGGCAATATGGACGCCAGCACAGCGCCACAGCACAAAGTGGTCACCAATCCAGTGCCACGATGCAGGATGGCCGCCAGCTCAGCGCCAACGCCCAAGATGGCCGCTGACTCATTCTTGTAGTATTTCTCCATGCTGTCAAAGATCCTAGAAATGCCCAAGACTGTTCACGTCACGGCTGCTGAGCTAGCACCACGACCCAAGATGGCCGCCAATCCAGCGCCACAGCACAAGATGGCTGCCAGTTCAGTGCCACAGCGCAAGATGGCCACTCACCCAGCGCCAATGCCCAAGTTGGCCACCGGTCCAGAATCATGGCCCAAGATGGCTGCTTGCCTAACACCGCTGCACAGGATGACAGTCACACCTGACCCTCCAGAGTCGAGTCAGGTTCCAGTTGACTCTCCAGAGTCGAGTCAAGTTCCTGTTGACTCTCCAGAATCGAGTCAGGTTCCAGTGAACCCCCCAGAGTCCAGTCAGGTTCCGGTTGACCCTCCAGAGTCCAGTCAGATTCCGGTTGACCTTCCAGAGTCGAGACAGGTGGCCGTGGACCCTCCAGAGTCAAGGTTAGTCACCGTTGACCCTCCAGAGTCAGGGCCAGTCACCGCTGACCCTCCAGAGTCAGGGCCAGTCACCGCTGACCCTCCAGAGTCAGGGCCAGTCACCGCTGACCCTCCAGAGTCAGGGCCAGTCACCGCTGACCCTCCAGAGTCAGGGCCAGTCACCGCTGACCCTCCAGAGTCAGGGCCAGTCACCGCTGACCCTCCAGAGTCAGGGCCAGTCACCGCTGACCCTCCAGAGTCAGGGCCAGTCACCGCTGACCCTCCAGAGTCAGGGCCAGTCACCGCTGACCCTCCAGAGTCAGGGCCAGTCACCGCTGACCCTCCAGAGTCAGGGGTAGTCACCGCTGACCCTCCAGAGTCAGGGCTAGTCACCGCGGACCCTCCAGAGTCAGGACTAGTCACCGCTGACCTTCCAGAATCAAGTCAAGTCACCGGTGATCTTCAGGGAGAGAGTCAAGTCACCGGTGATCTTCAAGAACAAGTGCAAGTCACCGGTGATCTTCAAGAACAAGTGCAAGTAACCAATGATCTCCATGAACAAGTGCAAGTCACCAATGATCTCCATGAACAAGTGCAAGTCACCAATGATCTCCATGAACAAGTGCAAGTCACCAATGATCTTAAGGAGCAGAGTCAGGCCACCAATGATCTTCAGGAGCAGAGTCAAGTCAGCATTGATCTTCTGGAATCCAGTCCTAACACCATGGAACTACTGGAGCTCTCCTCGTCTCAGCTGGATTACCAGAGTCTCTTCACGCCTCAGGGGAACTTCCAAAGCCTCGTCACGTCTTGGCTGACCGACCAGAGTCTTTCCTCGCCTCTGCGGAACTCCCAGAGCGCCCGACTGATCCTGTCATGGCCACGGAGGCTACTCTTAACTTGTTCAGATTCTTTGTTTCAGACTTGCCCAACCAGACTCGTCCTCCTGTTGACCCGACCACACGGTTATGGTGGTCTTCTGCTCCATCCTGGGGGACTCCGGTCTCCACCACACGGACGTGGTGGTCTTCTGCTCCGCCCTGGGCGACTCCGGTCTCCACCACAAGGACGTGGTGGTCTTTTGCTCCGCCCTGGAGGGCTCCCGCCTTGACCACACGATTGTGGTGGTCGTCTGCTCTGCCCTGGAGGACTCTGGCTTCGACCACAGGGGTGTGGTGGTCTTCCGCTCTACCCTGGAGGACTCTGGCTTCGACCACAAGGACGTGGTGGTCTTCTGCTCCGCCCTGGAGGGCTCCCGCCTTGACCACACGATTGTGGTGGTCTTCTGCTCCGCCCTGGAGGGTTTCCGCCTTGACCACAGGGGTGTGGTGGTCTTCCGCTCCGCCCTGGAGGACTCTGGCCTCGACCACTAGGACGTGGTGGTCTTCTGCTCTGCCCTGGGGGGGCTTCATGTTGTTTTTTGTTTTTGTGTTCACTCCTGTCCCTGTTCCTCTCTGTTAGTCTGGCCCTCCGTCCCTCCCCCTGAGCCTCCACCTGTCCGCCTCCCTCCTGGTCTCTGTTTTGTGTCTTGTCGTGGAGCGTCTGGGAGCCGCTCCTTAGAGGGGGTTACTGTCACAGTGTCTGGGTTGTGTTCCCTGGGTTTCCACTAGATGTCCCCCTTTCCCACGGTGTCTGTCACTTTATGAACCTTCTGTTCCCTTATTTGGTCACCTTCCTCCTTGTTTGGTGTTAATTGATTAGTCCCCACCTGTCTCCAGTTCCCTCATTACCTTCTGTGTATTTATACCCGGTCTGTCTGAGTATGTGTCATGGAGTCCTTGTCTAATGTCTTGTCATTCCGTAGTCTTGATCCTGCCTTGTGTTTTGTCTGTTCTTGTTTATTTGGATTCTCTGGTTTTGACCCTGCCTGGACTGTTTACCCTTTTGGATTGCCCCTTAATAAATATCTTACCTGCACTTGGATCTCTCCGTGTTTCTTGTATCACCGAACGTGACATTCAGAGACACATTCTGTCTGGTCCCAAATCTTTCTGAGAGCGAAGGTGGGTTTGTGTCTCTACATTCAATTATAGTAAATCTGTAGTATTATCAACATAAATATTTCTGTAGTTATTAAAAATAATGTAGTATTACTATTAATTATTCTTTATAATAATAATTATATTTATAATTATTATTATTTATATTATTATTGATAATATAATTGAAATATTTAGTACAATTTAATTAAATTTAATAGCATAACATAACAAAAAAGTCCAATGTAACATGATGCACTGTGGAGTGTGTGCAAAGAGACGTACTAATATGAACAAAAAGAGTCAGTGCAGACCGCAGAACAACTGTCTCTCATTACCATTTTCTCTGGAAGACAAACAGAAAGAAGCTGCATGTACGTGTTTGGTGCAGGTGTACCGGGCAGCTTTCCTTCGCGCTCAGCGCTCTGAACTTTCCCTCTCATTTCATTCATCTTGGCGTCTTAAAAGTGCAACTCTGACTGCAGCTACTGCACCTGCAGCGAAACAAGCCTTTAGCTGGATGTCGTCAATGTTTCAGTGGCTCTGTGAAGCTGACTGTACCTTCCTGGACAGCAGCTCCTCTCTCTTTCTGCAGGGCGAGCTGGGTCTGCCCAACTGCTCCTTCTCCTGATTGGACTCGGATCTCTCCGTTCTTCATCAGGATCTCCTCATCTTCCTCCTTCAGTTGAGAGTCAACAGAAACGCAGAGAGATGAGAACAGGTTTTCAAATCTTGAGTCATGAAATTTAGGAATAAACTGTATAATGAGGCATCTAAATAAGCACAAATAAAGCAGTTTTCCGCAAACTACAAAGAACCGATCAAATGAAGTGCATGTAGTGTTGAAGAACACACCTTTTCTTCAGGTCTGCTTGCTGCGACTCTTAACTGCTTACAGGTCAGATCTTCTCCATCTTTACTGGAACGTCCGTCCGCTGTGAGAGACGCAGAATTACACACACTGTAAAAAATCCAACACACAAAAAGTTAGACTAATGATTATATTTTAGTTAACTTGACAATTAAATGCAAAAATGTTGGCTTAACTAGTGAAAAGACGTTGGTTCAACAATCATTGCACCAACCTAGTAGTAATAGTAAATTTGATTTGTAAATGCAAGTTAACAAGCATTCAAGTTGGGTTACGACCATGAAGTTGGCGCATGTGCAATGAAGCGCACCAACACCAAACAGACAGATACGGTGAATAAGCTAAAGTCCCAAAAAGTCAGCGTACTCCTTTAACTTGCACTTATATTGCTCGTTTTGTAAATTTTTTGTGTTAATGTAAAATGTTAAACATAGAACATTTAAAGTATTAAGGACCGGTTGAATGAGATAGCACTTTGAATGTTTTTTTTTTCTTCTTCTGTCTACTCATTTAATTACTTTTTTAAGAATGAGTGTGGCTAAAGTGTTAAACATTGTTTGTTTTTTCCATTACCAATGTGTTGCTGCTGGTTTGAAATAAAACCTGGACCAAAATATCAAGTATGTAGTAGTTTTTTTTACCTTGTAATGCTGTTTAAAAATACATTTTTAGTCAACTGAACGTACTTTATTAAGTCAAGTGAAAATAACATTAAAAGTTGAAATTACATAATTTTTTAATTTAGTTTTTTAACTATAAAAACTCAATCAGATGAACAAAAGATCTTAAGTTGGGAGACATGTGACCTTACTCAGTGAATTGAGTTAAGTGAACTACTTCGTTTAAAAGTTGAGTAAACTCAAAAAAGCTGTGCAACAAGTTGCCTTGTAATTTTAAGTTATGTCAACTTTCCTTTTTTACAGTGCATAAAACACTTCTAAAACACTAAAAATTCAGTTTCTAGTTTAACCCATTCAGAGTCCAACCAATGCAAAACTATGCAAAGAAATAACACGGCAATAACAAAAATCTAAATATTACTGTTAAATGTATTTTTTTCAATTAAAGTATTATTAAACACTTTAGTCTTATCTTAAATCTAATTATTGTTTTTGTTTTTATTAATACTATCCACTGTGTGAGACACAAAATAACACACAACTTGTAAAATTTCTAGTGTAACCCATCCATATAATGCAGAAATGAGCTATGCAAAGTACTGTGGCAATATTACAAAAATGGTTGGTCTAAAATCAGACAGGGTAGTGTTTGAGAAAGGAGCATCCGAAGTGTCTTCTACTAACCGAACACATCTTTTCTTCGTGCTTCTTTATTGTTGTTTGTGCTGCTGCTGCTGTTGTCTTCTATGAAAGCAACTGTCCGTTTATGAAGCAACTGTACCGCGATGATGTCAATCTGCTCCAGGTGGTCCTGGGTGAAATCCATGTCTTCGTCAAACATGTCGGGTTCAGCTGGGACCTGATGGCCTTTCATTCTCTTGCTTAGAAGGAGTTCATGTCAGCGAGGTGCTATTTTGGGAAATAAATGAAGCATCATCCGTGAATGTTCAGTGGATAATTAATATGAAAATAGTCATAATAAAAAATTTGTATGTGTGTTCACATTTTTGTACATATTAGGATATGGTGTCATGGTTTTCAGAGAGTTCCTACGTTTTCAAAAAAAAAAAAAAAAAAAAAAAAATATATATATATATATAAAAAACTAAAATAGACAGTTATGTACAATTATGATGTTTAATAAAATAATAAATTTTAATAAAATTTTTATGTTTTTCTTTTTAATTAACTATGCTTGAGATAGTCACTCATAGCATAGGGCAATTTTAAGATTTGATATAACACTGCAGCTTTTATAATAACAGGTCCAAGTTGGACGATGAAACGTTTAACGATTTACTGCATTTTAAATAACAACAATTTTAATTATATTCATTTTCATTTTGTGGGACAGAATAAAAACGCCATGTTATGTCAACAACCCATGAATACACAAACAACATGAATACACACATACACACCGTTGAAGTTTGGGCAGACTAGGCTTTTAATGTATAAAATACAGTTAGTGCCATTTGAAAAATAAAATGATATCAGTAGTATAAAAGACCCCAAAACCCAGCTGACGAGATGATATTGGTACTGGTCAAAAAATAATAACGTTACCTAACCTTAAATCAACGGTCGTTTAAACATCACAGATTGCGTTTCCCATGGGACAAATGTGCTCAGATTTATCAGTTACCTGCTGCTCGACATGCAGAACAAAACTGTAAACACTCCAAATAAAGTGCTACTCTGATCCATTAACATAAACACGAAATACTAAACAAATAAATAACAGAAAACTGTGTGAAGTTGGAAACATTTCTGAGCTTTGCCTCTCATTCAGTGTTGGGGGAGGGTTCGTTCGGTTGTAAAGCCTCATCTAATTGGCTGAAGAGCGGCCCTGGTGTGTCACAGCGCGCTGTGATTGGTCTACTGACCAGCGCACGTACGGAAGAGCTGATGAGACAAGTGTCCTACACAAACGCGTTTTATTTAGAAAACACACTTGAAGTAGTGATTTAAAAGTTATTATATTATCAAGTTTCCCTCAATGAACGGTGTGTTTGGAAAGTTTTGGCATTTTGTTCATACTCAATAAACTGTGGACGCTTGTTTCCGTCAACGATGGATGGATGGATAGATAGATAGATAGATAGATAGATAGATAGATAGATAGATAGATAGATAGATAGATAGATAGATAGATAGATAGATAGATAGATAGATAGATGGATGGATGGATGGATGGATGGATGCCACTTTCTATCTCACAATTCTGACTTTCTAAAATAGAAACTAATAATTTTAAAGTGCATTGTGAGATAATATAATAATCATATAATCTCACAATCGGGAGCAACAAAGTCCGAATTGTAAGATAAAAGTACCACTAACATTATAACTACCCCGTGGCGAAAAAAGGGCTTAATAAGAAACATAAACCATGAGAAAAGTAAATCAGATTTTCGTAATGTTATATTTAGTAACCGTGCATAAAAACGTAGACTAATAGTTGTACTAAATCTAAAAACCTGACCTTAAGGTTAAGCTACAATACACACTCTTTTATATTTTACATGCACCAACAGATACGCAACAAAACAGCGTTATAGATTATACAACGTAAAAATACATTAAATACACACAATTAAATAGTTTTTGTTGTTTTGGAGTTTGAAGAGCCACTAAAAATGTCGCCGTAATTACATACAATCTCTTTAATCTGAAAACCTTCACAATCAAGTCAAGTATATGAACTTGTTCAATGCGAAACAATTTACTGAGACACACAGGAAGAAATGGAAATAAATACACAAATATAAATTGCTCATATAATAAACTATATACAACATACTCTATAAACAAGTAAGTAATATAAAATGTAACAACTACATTGTACTTGTTTGATACGAGATGCGCCGTCAGGTTATGGCGGGTGACGTCACGGCGAGGTCGCGCTCTGATTGGCTGAGGCGCGTGGCTGCTGAATGTTTACCATCAGAGCTCAGGACTGAAGCTGCACGTACGAGCTCGAGCCACCGCCGGAGGAGGAAGTTCGTGGTCGAAAATACTGATTTATTTGTCCGTTTTCACTACTGCGTCGCTAAAAAGCACTCACAGCAGCTGTAGAAACACTCTGTGTCCCTACTCTGAATCACTGGAACAGGTCAGTGGCGTTTATGTGGCGCTTTTCCGTGTTATTTTGAACAAAGGAACGTGCCAAAGACCGAGACCAGGCCTGTTGAGTTCAGCTGATTGATCTCAGAAAACTCTTTTGTTTTCACTTTTGCTTGTATTTCACGGTTTCCTTGCGTTTCCCCTTTCAGCTCATGCGAAAACTTCACGATGAAAACCGAAGTGTCTACTGCTGCTAACTTTGTGACACGTCTATTGAGAGGAACACGGCTGCTTTCAGAAGAACAGCTGCAACAGTTCAGATTCTCTCTGGAAGAGGCTTTGGGGGGTAAGAAGGATTGGACGTGATCTTTCCATTGTCTAGAAGTAACTACAACCGCATTGTGGTCCAACATGTTGTGGTTTATGATAAAACCGAACATTGTTTTAAACAAAGCAGATGAAGGTTTATTGCAGTACCAAAGTCCATTCACTGAAACTTGAACCATATTGTGCCTTAAAACAGACTTTGCCAAAGAATTGCAAACACCAAGTCCATGTTTCATTGCACCAAAACCTAACTTTCTTTTTTCATTGCAGATCATTATCAGCACCACTGGTTCCCAAATGCACCCTACCGAGGTTCAGGTTACAGGTGCATCCGGATCAACCACAAGATGGACCCTTTGATAGGCAAAGCCGCCTGTACGATCGGACTCGCCAAAGAGCAACTCTTTTCACTGCTGCCAAGTGAACTCACCATGTGGGTCGACCCTTACGAAGTGTCCTACCGGATCGGAGAGGACGGGTCCATATGTGTCCTCTACGAGTCTGCGCCTCCGTCGGACACAAACCAGCCAGACAGCTGCAAAGATGAACTGAGAATCGGACGGGCAAGTCCGTCCAAATCCTTCAGCATGATGACCTGCTCAAGCTGAAAAGCGGTTTTGTGTAATTAGTTGCTTGTGGGCACAGTAAATCAGGCATCCCTCACGTTCGATTTATTTTTAAACCTTGTTTTTTAAGAGATTTTTTTTTCCTTTTTTTTTTTTAATCAACGGTGAAATCTTACTCCTCTTCTTGACCTCATGGTGAAAACAGATGTATTTTGATTAAATGTGTTTTAAGCTCCCTGTACAGTCCTGTTGAATATGTTTTTTTACAATTTCTATTAAAAGTTTTCTATGAATTTCTTAAAAAAATAAATGGGCTTTTGTGGTTATTCCATGTAAGTATATTTGATGCATTGATTTGATCAAAACAAAAGCCATACATAAGACTCTCTATACTTACAATGTGTAATCTTCATTTTTAATACTTTACAAGCAAGCACTTTACTACAGTTAGACAAACTACACATTTAGCATCTTTCTTAAAATGTATTAAAACTAATTTACTTTTCCTAAAGTTTTATGTATATGGAATTTATATTAAATAATAAATGAATATAAATTACAATGAAATAGGCATCAAAGATCACATGTTATTTACTGAATAATAACAACAACAACAAAAAACGAACAAAAAATTCGATTTCTGGATGTGAATCACAAAATAAAAATGTATCAATGTTATAACTTACTTTTTTTTTTTTTTTGGTTTTTTACCTAATTAAAGATTTTTTTTATTGTTTGCCAATACAGAAAACCCGTACAATCCCAACCTATTAAAAAATATTTTCTTAAGTTCTTTAAATGCAAATTATATACAACAATTATACTAATACTCACAAGGTACACGATTTTAAAAGTATTCAGGTTAAAAATATTTATTTATTTGCACTATTTATAACTTATGAAAACAAAAATAAAGTTTTTCTGAGCAAATAATCTACAGGCGTACGTAAAAGAAAATTTAAAAAATATATAATAGTCTATAATTTTTCATATAAGATATACATTTTGAAAAGTTTTCAGGTAAAAATAAATGTAACTTATTTTCAGTAATTCCAAAAACTGTATATACATCTAAATATATCATTTAACTTGTGGATTAATATAATTATACTTTATAAATCTCAAGTTTTTCTGTTGTTTTTCTCTGAGCACCTCATGTGTAAGCGAACAGCAAAAGGGAGGGAAAACAGCAATCATGTGTTCATGACGTCAACTGCCTTCAGTAGAGGACGACCATTTGATTGTCACTTTCAACATCCAATCAGCGGACGAGTTTAACAATGACAACGCCTTCTGACCAATGACAGCACAGAGGGGGCGTGTCCTCGCTAAAGCGGTAGCGGCGCTACACCCGTCGGTGTGTCAGACGCGGATCCTCCAGAAGTTTTGCGCCTGACCCCGATCCTCTCGCCCGGAGTTTCAAACCTGCGCCAAAACCCCCAGCAGCTTACGGTTCCTCTGGGTTATGGAAATGGATAAAATGGACGAAAACGACTGGAAATATCACGGGGAGGGCAACAAGAGTCTGGTCGTGTCTCATTTGCAGGTTAGTGTTCAATAGTTACTAGCTTTTAGCTTAGCCAAGATTCATTTAAACTCAGTCAAATAGGAGTCAGTCAACAGGAACTCAAATCAAACTACATGGAAACGACCTATACAGAAAGTTTGGTCGCTTTTTTTTCCATCAGTTGACGGAAATAAGCTTCTTCCTTGTCTTAAAAGGGTTTTGAAAGGGCTTTAAAGCTAATAGCCACCTAGCAGGCTAAACCAGGATTCAATGATAAAGTCAATGTAAGTTACTACATGTGTGTGTTACCCATGCCACACCCACTCTATGAGCTCGAAAGTTTATTAAACTCTTTAATTGGCATATATATAGGAAATGTAATGCTGAGAGCCATTTAAATGAATGGATGTTCAGAGGAGATGTTTTAGTTTCTGGATGGTTCTTCTGAGCATCTAAAATTGGGTTTCTGTTGGAGAGAAGATCACATACACTTAACATCTTACTCATCCAGGCTTCAAAGTTCAGATTGGAAACCTTTAACAGTTCCCCCTTCATTGGATGAATGATAATGCTGGTATAAACCGGTTTTATACCACCATGATGGATGGGAATATAGAGGTTTATCCCTTTCTTTGGGGGAAAAAAACAATTAGAGACTAAGACTAAAAAGATTTGGGCGTATGAATTTTTAACAATGTAATACTGATTTAAGGTATTACTTTGTTAGAACTTGGTCTGAGCGCTCTTGAACTCTTGTCTGAAACTCTCCTATGTTTGGACAAAGTTGAGAAACTCTAAATGAAATCTGTTGCAGAGTCACATGTATTCTAAGTCATGGAAACTACATGTAAATGATTGATTTATCAGTAGGATTTATCATGTAGTTGGCTCCTTTTGTCACTAGGATGGCAATATCAAGGTCCTGTTTTGTTAAGATCAAGGATATGCAAACGGATTAACCTTTGTCTGATTTCCCAGTTCATTTGGGATCATCTGTGCCATCATACGAGAAATAAACCCAGAACAAACTGGCAGAAAAACGTGTGTAGTCATAAACACGCTGGATTTATATTACTGATTAAAACACGGAATTGTGCGTCCAATCACAAGAAGCTGCCGAGACAATGTTGGCCGATATGTTGATGTCATCGTGTCAAAACTGGGTGTGGGGAAAACGGCAGAAGCTTTGATGCAGTTTTCCAACCAGTTTTAGAGTCCTGCAAGGGCTTGTCTGTCTCTATTTGCTGTTTACTGACATTCTTTCATGCTCTCACACTCTTTCGTGGATTTTTGTCTTTCTGCCTGGTCTGGTTACATTCTTGGAGTATGAGCTGGACCACATCGTTTTGATCAAATCAGCCTGAAAGAGTTAGGTATCTTATAAAACTATTTGTAAAAGCATTTCGGATGCACACTGACCGGCACGCTGGCATTGCAATTTTTTTTAATTACAATTAAACTCTTCCCCCCCAAAATAGTTCTTGTTGGAATAATGAAATTCCCTACTGTAATGTGAAAAAAATATTTAAGTTGTATATAAGTAATATTTTCTAATGTCTAATTGTATTTAACAATTTTTAATGACGTTTTATCATCAAAAAAAAATAATTGTCTGGACAGGATGGTTTTCAAAATATTATCAATACAATTAAACAATTATTTAACAATTGGTTATTAAACAATAAAAAAACATTTTTGCTATTTGAAATATACTTTAACTCAAATAATAATATAAGCAAAACTTAAAGTTTGTGTAAAATCAATTCTGAGAATTGTTTTTGAACACATTATGAATGTTCGAAGGGCATTGCGGAAACATGTTACAAAGACTGTGAGCTATGTAGTACTTAAATGTGGAATTAAACAGGTTTTCACCATTTTCGTGTTCAGGATTTTATGGGTGGGGCTAAAATATCACTCAATGAGGAAACAGAGTCGTATGGCCCCTCCCCTAAAACTATAAGACGTGTGTTTGAGTTACTGCCGTTTGTTACAACAGCCTAGAGCTTGCTAGCTAGCCTTCGTCACATAAATGCATAATACCTGGATGCAATAATTAAAAAAGAACAGTTTGGTCTCCTCATTTAAATAAGCTGCAGAGGAAGACCGTTGAGAGAGATGTCGGCTTTTCCATGAGTGGGTGTGGCTTCAGCACCCCCTGTGGACACGCCCTTAGCATTTGAGAGCAGAGAAAAGTGCTTATTTTTGTAAAGATTTCAATAGCTTACATTATTCACATGGCACTTTTTTTCCCTTTTTTTTCAGCATACAAAGTTGTTTGGGTGGTTAATAACACGTTATAATCTAATTTTCTTTTAATTAAAATGCAAGTACGAAAATAACTAAAACTGGAGTAAATATTTATAGAAACTAGGCTATATAGACTATTTTACAAAAGCACAACAAAGGTACTTAAACTAAGTAAAGCTAAAAAGGTCAATATTAAAAACGGATTCAAAATAAAACAATCTTGAATAACTTTTTTTGATTTAGAAAAGTTGCCCTTGATTGTTCTAAACGTGTACAAAAATGTATTTTCTTCATATATTTGATGTGAATTCATTAACTTCTGAACCTCATCCCTTTATGTTTAACATTTTGAGAGGCAGAAGTAAGTTTTGTAAACATTGAGCAAGTGTGTTTAGAAACTGCATTTGCGTTTAAGTGGCCATCGGTTGCATCATTTCATAAAACAAACCGCCAGACACTGCCATGATGTCACCTTTACCTTTGTGGACCTATTTATGCCTAAAAGCATTCTGGGAAAACGTAATCTGTATTCAGTTTACAGCTGAGTGGATGTCATATTTATTGTACACACAGGCAAACCCATTTCAAAGAATTCCCTTTTGAACTAAAGTAAGACAAGGATACATACAGTTTTCGAAGTCTTTGTGAAATGACTCGTGTGATTTCTGTTTTTAAACACATCACTTCCTATTACAGCACTGTCGAGTTCTTCGTCTGCTGAAGTTTCCCTCCGAAGACTCTGCACATACACGACAGGTAAAACTTCCCCAAATCCCCACCACCGAACATTATTACTTCCCAAATTTTCTTCCCAAAGTTACCTTTTCTTACACTGTGAAAGATACCATACTATTAGAAGCCAGCAAGAGAACTGGAACATGAACACGAAATCATATTGTGAAGCATATTGTGAGCAATATATAAAACATGGCGAGAAAGACTTTCATTAAGTCAACAGATGGATAAAAATATTAGCAATACTTGGAAAAATGGATTGTGTTTATGACTCACCATTGTATGATTTGACATTTCTATCAATGTAAGTCAAGTATTGATGCACAGATGAAATAATGAAACGTAAATAGTCAGTTTTGTCAACAATTTCCACAATCCTTAAGGTTAAACATAATATATCTGTGTGTTTTCTTGCACTGTATTGTAAGTTATTTGCGTCTCTTATGAAGAGTATGAAGTATGAAGAGTATCTGCAACAGTGTAAATGCAAATATGCTTCAATTGTTTGGTCTTGGTCACTTTGCATTGATAAACGGTGTAGTATCAGCTCATTTTCCTACCTCTTTCCTGCCAGACTGCAGAACAAGCTTTTCGACACATCCCCAACATCGTGGATTATAGTAAATATGTCATGAAGCCTTTACTGGGGGAGAAATACGTTCACAGTGGAGTAAGTAACAGTTTTAGACCTTTATGTACTTTATTACATTGTGATGCTTTAACACGAGCCCAGAAAAATAGATGAAAATAATGGCTTGAATGTTCACAGGAGGTTGTTAAACTACCGCTGGACTTTGTGAGACAGCTGTCGCTAAAGGTCCAACAAGAACGACCTGGTACCAATTTATTTTTCTTTTTGCTTTAATTAAATTTTTTTGGCAGTGACATTGTAATGCCCCCCAAAAACCAACAGTGTTATGATAGTATTTTGATAGCAAAATCCAAGTAAAACGTACTGGTCCATTATGGTAATGACAACTTATTGGAAAAATGTTGTCGTGTTCTTTCTTTGACACAGAACTGCGCTGTGATAAGGTCATGGACACATTCAGTGGGTGTGGTTTATGCCTTCCCAACCTGACCCATCTTCCCCTCCACCATCTCAGAGACCACAGACCTCCAATCTGCGTTGAGATTAAGGTAAACTCCACATTCGATTTGACATGATCACTTCTGTTGTGATCGTGTAGGTGGGGGAATTTGCACATGCGGTTGTGGTGTTTACCATTTATTCATCGGTTTTGAGTGGAAGGTTGGGCAGAGTACAACAATCTTATCACAAAATTATCCGCTTAATTTACCATTTACCACTCATTTAAATGCAAAAAATTGAGCTCAACCATATATTGTGGTTGGATGTATGTCTGGTTTAAAGGATTTGTTCACTAAAAGCTGGAAATATGCTGAAAACGTTTCGCCCTCAGGGCATTCAAGATGTAGAAGAGTTTGCTCCTTTATCAGAAAGAAATGTAGCATTACATCACTTGCTCAGCAATGGATCTTCTGCAGTGAATGGGTGCCGTCAGAATGAGAGTCCAAACAGCTGATTAAAATCCACAAGTAATCTCCAGTCCATCAGTTAACATCTTGTGAAGTGAAAAGCTGTGTGTTTGTAAGAAACACGCGTCCTTAGACCGTCATTTCCGGCCCATAATCCATAACGCTTCCTCCAATGAAAAAGCATTGTCAGAATCCACCAAAATATTTGTTTTGAAAGGAGTTTTATTAATAGAAGACTCATACTTTAGCCAGAAGCAACCATTTTGCTTCTCAATGGAGGACGCCAGGCGCTGAGCTGTTTTTGTTGTGTGTCAAGGGTTTCATGGTAAAGGAGGATGTTAAGTAAACGCGTAGTTTACAGGATTTAAAGACCATGAAATTCTGACATCATCTCCTATGACAACTTGTGGTGTTATCACCGAGGGCTGAGAAAATAGCAAAGCTGCAGACAACAAGTGAATGCCGTTATTACTGTTTTTCATGTTTGGTAACACATTTTTACTCAGCTTTTAAAAAATGTCAGATAGTTGGCATTTCATATGCGTTTGGCCAATCAGCGTACAGTTACCTCACTGGTCGTTCCTACACAACCCTACTCTGAATAAGAGCTAAATTAGTTCCCCCAAATGGAGTTCCTAGAACCAAAACCATTCTTAGATCGTGAGGTGCGAACACACCTAGAAGCGATAACTTCCGCCAATAGTTCTAAGAACTATTCAAAGGTTCCTCCAGTGCGAAAGCGCCTATTCTTGCGGCACCCATTCACTGCAGAGGACCCATCGGTTCATATAAAGAAACAAAAAACTATTCCTTCAACCTTCTTTATGATCATTTGATCATTAAATGAATAACTGCTGCCATGGTCACAAGAAAAATGTATGTTAAATCTCATTGTAAATAAAGCATAAACTATAATAAGCCTAGTTTACATAGTTTTTCTCAAAATTATGACAGTGACAGAATAGTTATACCCACGTTTACAAAACATTGACTTTCGAAACTGTTCGCAAGTGTGCCAGGAACCTCGCCTTGTCTTTGGTGTCACATGTCTAAGCACGTCTGGTCATTGAACTTGCTGACAGTTGTTAATAAGTTTTTCTGTATCTTCATGGTGTTAGAGTGTAAACGCTCTTGGGTTGGATTAGTGACAGTTGTTAAACTGCAAGAGTCTCACAACAAAGAACTGTTTTTTTAGGGGTAAGTATGAATATCTGTTCTTGGGGAAGTAGACCACAGTAGCTGAATGACTCGTTGAATCTATTTGTGTGGAATTTAATCACATGGTCAGTCAAACAAACAGAGGGAGGTGGTGTGAATCTTATCTGAAACGCTTGTGTTCATAAAAACAACTAAACTTCTTTATATAAAGCTTACTCACAACACTTCATTGTGTAACTCAAGATTCAAAGATACAATTACTTACATCTCCTTTCCCCTCCCCCAGCCAAAATGTGGATTTCTACCCTTTTCAAGGCACGTAACCAAGGAATGCAAGCGCAAGGTTTGCAGATTCTGCATGCATCAGCATTACAAGGCAAGTACCAATTAAAAATCTAGTCGTTGCCAATTTTTTAAAGAAGTGAAGCTAGATTTATTAAAGCTAACTTCTGCTTTAACAACAAAAAAAAAGGATGGTGCATTCTGCCATCTGTTTGTACTCTACGTTATCATATAATCAATTCTTTGTGAGGCTCGGCTACAGAAAAAGAGCTTATGTCGCTGAAAATACAAGAATCAGTTTAATTCCCAAAGTTTCATTATGAAGCGACACTGTTTGTAAAGTTTACACTAACAGGTTTTGTTCTTTACAGTTAGCCAATGGGAAGTGGAAGCGATTGAGCAGATATTGCCCTCTGGATCTCTTCTCAGGGTGAGTTACTGCTTCAGTCACTCAATGCAGGAAATCAGAGCTGGATTTATATATTTCACTGATATTACGACCTTTAGCCAGCATTGTTAACAAGCCTGACTGCGGCAAAGACATTCACTAAGCTGGTTGCGTCACTGCCCTGTGTTAAAGCAAAGAATTTTTTACTTGGGGGGAAAAAGGAGCACGATCAACATTTTTGTAAAAGTTGTGACTCACATTTCCACTGTGAGACCAGCCCTACAATCTATAATGCATGATGGTTTTGTACTGCTGCACAGAAATGCTAGAAAACAAGATTTAGATTTGTTGATCCAGATAATCTCTTAATTTTGTTGTCATGTCGAAATCAAGATGAGGTGCAAAGAATGTATTACCAAAAGTGAACTAATTTTACACACCTAAATCTTAATCAATATCTTGTTTTCCAGGAGCAAACAGCGAATGTATGTTGCATTGAAGAACCTGTTAGAGGAACCACAAAACAACTTGAAAATCTTTAAGGTAAATATGAATTTCTGTAATTAACATTTAATGTGCACACTTCAGATTAAAGTTTGTAAATCTTGCCTCGACTTATGTTGACAGAATGTTCAGAATTCGAAATGTAACTGTGTAAAACTTTTTTTATCATTCATTCATTGGAATAAATCATTCTGAAAGTGATTCCAACAATAACGTCATCGTTGTGGTGTGAACTTCCCTATTCTAGAATTGGAAAAAATATTAAAACTTTTATCGTTATGCTTATCATCCTTGGTGCGTATGGGCCTTAATTTTTTATTTATCCTAGAACATTTCTTTAACTTGGAAGTACTACTATCATAGTACTAATAAACAAAATTAGTTTACTTTTACAACATTTGTTTACTTTATTTGGTTTACTGGTCTTAACTAGTCTCCTAGCCCAGTCAGGCTGCTTTTAGAGGGATTTTGGCTAGTTTTTACCTGGAAACTAGCTTTGCTGACCATCTGATCACCAACTTAACCTGTTTTTTAGTTTATCTTAGACTAGCTTAAACCACCAAAGACCAGCAAACCAGCTGAAAAAAATAATAAAAATATTCACACTCCAGTTACTACATATATATTGGTTTAATACATTAGAAATGGTTGATAAATAGAGAAGTTGCATTAAAGGGGGTCATATGATGCTTTTTTAAAAAAAAGATCATTATTTTGTGTATTTGGTGAATATGTTGACATCCTTTAATGTTCAAAAACACATTATTTTTCAAATACAGTACATTATTGTAGGTCCTCTATGCTCTCCCTCTCTCAAACACATCGTTTTCTACAAAGTCCCTCCTTCCGACAAGCGCAGTTGACCCAGTGCATTGTGATTGGTCAAACACCGCAAGCACTCATCGGAAATGTAACGCCCCTTTCCATAATCGCGAGCTTCAACTATTAAAATAAAGGTAAAGACAGTTAGTAATGTCCTTAATTTTATCATCAGTTCAAGCCCGAAAGGGGAACAGAGTTGCGTGACCGACATGTGACGTAGACATGTGGGGGGCGTGTTTGAATGGGCCGTGGCAGAGTCTTATCTTTGATAAAGAATGTCTCTTTGGATTTGAGACTGTAGTCTTTGTAACTTTACAGATCTTCTTTATGAACCAAGAGCTTGTAACACTCTAAAGAGAAAAGGAAAAAATGTAATCGCATCATTATGACCCCTTTAATTCATTGTTTCTCTCATCTTTTTTTTCAGGGTGGAGAGTTGATATTTAGCTGTAAAGATGATGCCAAGCAGCAACCCGACTTGAACGATCTCATTCAGCACCTTCGGCCTTATTTCCCTCATAGTAATGGCCTCTATAACAGCCACCAGCCTGGCAAAGCGGTCCTGAACGAGTTAATTCGGGTGATCTGCTCCGCTCTGCTCAGCGGCGGGGACTCGAATCGCTCGGTAGAGCCCAGGAAGGTGCACCTGTCCGAGAGCAGGCCGCACTGTGAAGCAAGTCCCTTCCCAAGAGACCTGCTCCGAAACGGTGAGGACTTAACCAGTGAATGTGGATAGCTGTCAGTGAGAAAACATGGTTTAATGTCCTTCAAAACATTGCTAAACAAGTGCAATGGAAATCATTGATGAGTCACGATATATGCGTAGGTGTGAGAACTGGCTTGACACAGTTGACCAAAAATAAACTGCATTTCAAATGACACGTTAAGGGATTATTGCGTCATAGAAATTATGGTAGTCATAAATCTGTTACCAGTTGAACACGTTGAACTAATTTTCATGTGTTCACAGGTAACCACAGCATCCCTAAAGACAGTGTCCTTGCAAAAATCCTCCAAGTCCAGATGATGGATAACCTGGATATTGAAGGAATCTACCCTCTGTACAAACGCGTGGAGCAGTATCTAGAAGAGTTCCCGAGAGAAAGGTGAATTTTTAATCAGGGATATTGAGTGCTACGTTACTAATCTATCAGATCAGTACTCCAGTGAAAGAACGTTTTGTTCCTGCCGAGTAAAGTTTATATTAGGCAAATACTTCAGATCTATGCAGTGCTCACATGTACTGAAAGCATGTAATAAAAATTCAGAACAGTTGATGAATCCTAACCAGTTATAAAATACTTCATCCTATAACTGTAAGACTTCTAACTTTCCCTAAAAGACTGAACAGGCACTAGGTGGTGCAAAAGACACATTTGTGAATATAAGTAGTTCAAGACGAGTCATGAGGCACTGCGGCCACATGGTGGTCCAGCATTTGGTCATAGCTGATTTCCATGCAAAGCCATATCATCTTTATGAATAAACTTGCCTAAAGCCACTTTAAAATCCAATCAACACTTCTATGTATCTCCAGAAAACGATTGCATATAGATGGGCCTTATGATGAGAGTTTCATGGACACTGTGAAAAACTGTCCTACTGAAGATGACGGCTCTGTAGAATATGCAGTTGGGAAGGTAAGACATGTGATGCTGATAAGTTTAAATTTAAATATATTTTGGTGGCAATTAAGAATCTCTTTCCCAAAAAAAAAAACTATTAAGATTAACTCTCAGATGTTACTTTCCAGGTTCATCAGTATAGAGTCGCAATGACTGCCAAAGACTGCTCAATCATGATCACGTTTGCACCTTGTGAGGAAGACGAGGAGTAAGTTAGAATTCACCCTTTAAAATCACTATTAGATTATCTTCCTTGACATTTGCCATCATTTTACTTTTCGTTTGCTTTGTTTCCAGACACCAGTTGAATTTGGAGAAGCCTCGTTTCACGTATTCAGTCTCCATCCTGGATCTGGACCCCAAACCGTATGAAGGCATCCCTCACCAGTACAAGCTGGACACCAAAATCGTCAACTACTACCTGCGGAGCACGCAAGCTCCGCCCCCCTCCAGCCTATATAAGGAAAGGCAGGAGTGCACATTGCTCTTCCATGCTGTATGAGACACCTCTACAAGTGATGCTTGGGAAATACCTAGGAAGTGAATCTGAAATAGTGATCTAATTTAGTTTTTTTCTGTTTGCTAGTCTGTCTAGTTGTTTGCCCTCCCACAGTGTTCTGCCACGTGAAGTTGGCGTTCACAGTTGTTGCAAGAGCAAACCTGATGATTTTCTTTTTGAGGGGCTGGTCTCCTAAAGAACATGATACCTGAATGAGTCAGTCATTGGCTGTAAAAAGTGAGGACATGGAGGGGGTGTGTGTGTGTGTTTTTGTGCAGTGCTGTTGGGTGTTTCTCGCACGCAGCGGCGCTACTGTGGTCTCCAAGTGCCAACAGTGACTTACAGCGATTTTCCCTAATGAACGTTTTACCGCGCATCAGCTTGGCCGTGTCTTCAGTCGCTGTACAGGCAGTTTGGAATTCAAAAACAGACAAGTACTTCATCCCTAGAGCTCCTCAAACCTCTGACCCTTGGCGAGCTACAGTAGCGGGAGTAATACTGACAAGCACAGACCTGTTGTATGCTAGCGAATGGGGTCGCGATAACACCGTCACTACCTGTAAGATAGATTTTATAAATTAGAAGATAAGCCTAATGATATTACTCGCTCTTGAAATTTTATTATATAGTGAAATTATATAGTAATGTACCCTCAGCTGGCGTAACCGCTATATACAAATCAAATCGAAGTGTCTTATTAAACAGTAGTTCACAATAATATAAAAAAGTACATTGGCTAGTAACCTTCATGTCATCGCAAACCCATTTGATAGAATCGTTACGCAGCTCGTCAGTTCATTCTGACCAGGTATTCAAAGAACGCAACATTTTTTAACAATCATAAGTGAATAATGACTGAAATTTGTATGACTTTTATAGACTTTGGAGCTTTACAGCCTTTGGTCACAACGGTTGTTGTATGGCAAAAGTTACGTAACAATTCTTCAAATGTTTGGAAAAACATTTGGAAAACATCAGTACAGACATGATGGTGTCTAAATTTTTGGTTGAACTACTACTTTAAAGTTAGTCCATCATCTCAAACATAAAACACCACCGTTTTCCCCAGAAAAACTGCTGTAAAATGAAAAATCGTCTGTGTCTGTCCATCAACCATGGCTTTGTCCCTGAATTTGACACTGATATGCTTAGTTGTCATCTGTTTTTAAATCCCAGAGCAGAAAACAATCAGAGGAATCCATCCCCAGCAGCTTGAACACTACTACGGTTACATTTGGCTTTAGTTTTAATGGCTATAATTGGATGCAGGGCCAGACATTTTTCAGAAGTCGTCCAAAGATGGACAGCACGCCAGTTTTTGTTAGCACAATAAAATGGATGATCCAGCAGTTTTTCCAACAGTGATTTTTTTTTTCAGAGAAGAAGAATAGGCTATAGAAATGGTAGTGTTGTTGAGTTAACGGTATATGAGTTGCGAGTTTGGCGTCTTTGATCATAAAAACCACAGTAAGACGGTTTGTGCAGATTTTATGGTGTAACTAACACTAAAGATAGCACCTCATGATTGCCTTTCTCTGTTATGGGGAATATTACTGTTACAATGTACTGTGGCGTGAGTAATGCTCACGCTTCTGTTTACCTTTTTTAGCGTGATGCAAACTGCGTTGGCTTGCTTAACTCAAAGTTGTCAATGCAGTTCCAGTCAGGCGAACAGTGTTTGCATTTTACATGGATGAACATTCAACATTGCCAAACTGTGTTCACACTCCCCTTTGTCTTAATGTGAACTGGTGTCAAAAAAAGTATTAATACGCCTTACCTGTAAGCGAAAACGCTTTCGTTGTCGAACTGATGGCATTTGTTTTGATGTGTCATGATGTAACTGATTGAAAAGTGCAGTTTCTCCACAACAGACATTGCGGTGTTTGCCTTCGTTTTAACAACATCTTACCCCTTTTGAACCAGAGATATTGCGAGTCTGAGGTGGGGACATTGAGTTATTCTATTGAAATAAAGATCTCTAATCACTATGTAGGTAGGAATGGACATTAATTCTGTTATTAGGCAAGAAAAGAAAGGAAGATCACAATTTCTGTGATGGAATCTAATGTTAAAATGTAACTATTTGAAAATACAAAGTGGATTTTGCTGTCAAACATTTTGTATTCAAAATTATTTATTTTTCTAGCTCTTGTCTAATGATGTATATTTCCTTACATTGTGGGCATATCATGCTTAAAAATGATTGACACGTACAGGTGACATCAATATGTAGTTCCTAATGGGTGATTGATTATATAGGTGTTTATATTGAATAAAAAGATTAGATACGAAGCTCCCACAGCGTGAGTTTTGGCATATTTTTTGACTTCTCACAAACACACAGTTCTTATCAAGCCTTCGATAGATGCTTCCACCCCATGAACCCACAGGAGGCTCTGAAAGTAATCAGAGCCATTTTTCATCACTTTTTTTAGTGTCCAGCTGAAAACAAAATAAAACATTTTAGGTCATTGTACTACATTCTAAGACACTATTATGAATTGTACAAGTGTAAAATAATAAAATACTTGATTCTGTCAGTTTTGTATTACAACCACAAAGTCTTATGAGGCCAGGGATTTTTTTAAATTCGTTTTCTCATGATCTTGACAACGAAAGTTGTTTTCTCGTCACAATTAAATTTTCTCATGATCTTGACAGCAAAAGTTGTTTTCTCGTCACAATTAAATTTTCTCATGATCTTGACAGCAAAAGTTGTTTTCTCGTCACAACTTCGATCTTTCAGACTATGGTCATGGCGATCCTGAGGAACATACAGCCATTGACTCTTTCTATATCTCAACCATGTAATCTGGATATATCAGTCGTGGTCACCAAGGAAAGATACAGGAACTTGTAGTCACTTGACATAATATTTGTTTCATCTGCCTTCAATAGATGGTAAACAGCAGAAGCTACGTACCGCAGTTTCCATTTCACTTTCTTAGCTGATGCAACCTACCTTAAAGGTTGAGGGCTTCTTATAATCATGATCAAAATCCCGACAGATTCCATCTGACCCGCAGCAACCTGGTTTCAAAACACCGGCCAATAACGAAACAACATATGAACAAAATATGTGGAGAAATTTACATATTAGAGATTTGCGTAATTGTAGGCTGAATTTGCTCCATAACAAGGCAAGAATACACTGTAGTCACAGTCTGCGACTGTCTGCACAGAGCTTTGATGTCTTACAGGAATAAATGACTCAAAAACTTTAAGATTTATTTCCCCCATGCCAAGGGTTTCGACTTTCTTTCATGTGAAACAAAAAGAGAATTCTTCAAGAACGTCCTGGCTACTACATAATTAAATATTAAAATACAGTCAAAGTGAGCAAGGACAAGGGCTTTTAGTCTCCAAAATCACCAAAAAGTACATAAACTTGCAGAATAGCTTTTGTTCCTCTTTTATAAGTGGCCATGGATAAAAGCATCTGCTAAATGCATACATGTAAATTCAAAAGTCTTCTGAAGTAATATTCATTTCATTATTCATTGACCATTGAGGCAGTAACTTGAAAACTGGATCAACCTAATTCATTAATGAGTACATCAGATCAGTTTCATAAATTAGATCGATTCATTGAGTAGATCTAACTCAGTTATACTGAGAAAGAATCCAGAATATTCCACAGAAATACACAGCCATTTAACTATTCCTTTAATACAACAAGTGTTTTTTAATAATTAGTTGAGTTGAAGACATTTAATAGGCATGCCTTCAGGACTCTAAACCACAGAAGAGAAGATTGAATACACAGAACCATTTAAAACTGACAGTAAATAATAAAATAAAAGAAGAAAAAATGTTTCCATCTCTTGCAAAACCACTAAATACAGTTAGAAAGTATACCCTTACTTACCCTCTCCCTTAATTACATATTAAACATGTAAAGGTACTAAGTATGTTGAAGTAAGTAATTACGACATCTAATTAAATCGCTCTTAAATTTTACTCCTCATTTGTCTGCATTTCAAACTAGGTAATTAAAAACATATGATAATTCACACCATGTTCCTACAATCAACCAACAAAGACGTCAGAAAATCCCTTAGACAAACCCATCAGACTTTCCAGAAATTTTTTCCCAATTGCCACATAACACAGTTGGGAAATGCTGTCGGTTACACCATTAACTTGATGTTTCCTCTGGTAAACACCGAGACTTTCTCTAAAAGAATATCTCGAAACCTGTCTGAATTTGTGATTGCGATGTTCCTTACATCCTTGTGAAGACTAAACACTGTTATGTTCTTAGAGCGCGGCATTTACATTTTTGCATATGTTTATTTTTACACGTTTACGCATTGATTCAGGTCAGTCGATGAGTTTTGTAATAAGTATTTACTCACAATGAATATATTCTTTCCAGTATTTCTTGCACACATTTAGCACAGATTAAATTCATTTTGTTCAAATAGGCTCTTATGCAAAACCTTTTTTGTTGTTGTTGTATGCTTTTACAAATCTTATTTTTGCTTGCTTTTTACGTGAAAGATTTTGAATCTGTTTAAGAAAACTAGCGTATAATTAAAGCATTTGCCAAGAGTTTTTAACCCCCACCCCCCAATAAATACTGTAATAAGTTCATGAAGCATTTTCTGTCAACGTGTTAACCTAAAACATTTAACAGTTATTTAAAAGACACCACCACTGTTTTCGGTAAACGTGACAGAGGTCTGACCAAAGGTTTCAAGTCTTCTTTGAACTAAGCCATTAATTTAGCATCCATTTCACAACCCAACCATTATTTGAACTCTATACCTCTATTGTCTGATCCTGGAGCGACACGTTATACTCCCCACGGATCTCTGTCAACAGTTATTAAAACACCAGACAGGACAACCAGAGTCTCTGGGCCTTTTCAGAGGCCAATACAGGATTGTTTGAAAACCTAACCAGAGAAATCTGAAAAGCTGCAATCCTCAGACTCCAAGTACATTTTCGGAAACATTGGAGTTGAATATTCAATCATTATTTAATTTACACCAAGGTTTGTTAACAGTAGATCACCCAAAACTGAATTGTTAATCGAAATGCCTCGAGGGTGAATTCGAGGTACCCAGCAAAAAGGAAAGAAACACAAAACCGCTGACTACACACATGCCACTGCTGAGTGCTTTAGCTCTATTGCAAAACATAAAATCTTCCATTATGTTAAAAGTTCCATAAGGAAATATACTGAACCAGATGCTGAAGCAAACCGACATTAACGCAGTGGAAAGAGATGTCTGAACGCAACGAAAAAACATTATCGTGGTGCAAGGCATGTGTGTGAAATAGTCTTCTGGGTCTCAAAGTACATCTCAAATGGTCCTTGAAATTATACAGACCATTCTAACCAAATGGAATTCATCTGTGGAAAAAGTGATGTTTTTTAAAGACATTCTAAATTCAACATCCTCTGGTGAGTTTCTTCAAGAAAAGAACGTTGTGTTGGTTGGGTCTACAACCAAACAGAACTAGAAGAACGTCCAATCCTCGTAACTCACCAAAATGTGAACAGTAAGTATGGAAATGCATGAGGAAGAGTAGGTAGGGAGGGACTTGAAGTCGAAAAGTGGTTTTTTGTAGGACATGGGATTGTCTTGCTAGTGTCATCTGCAAAGGAAAGCCATTTCAGAGGCGGAGCAAGTACATTTATTTTGAAGATGGTATTTTTCCTTTGGATTCAAGTACACTAATGAATCATGCACAATTAAGACAAGGAAAATGTATAAAGAAAGTTGAAGTATAAAGAACAGTGGCAGCTGTTCATTCCAGCTGGCTGAGTCACTAAGCTCCGGTCATTACCTGATGGCAAGTCAAAACATCCTACGGTGCTGAAACATCTTACACCATTCATTGCACACTACAGTTAAACTCTCGTTTGATCTACGTCTCATAAAACTCATCTATTTATAGTTCTGTCGCTAACATGCACATTACAACTCATAGGTTACTTACACTGGATGAGATGTCGCAAGGAACGACAAAACATTCGCTCGTGTAAGAGTGATATCAGCTTTAATCAAAGGCTGGATGTGTTTGCAATTTAGCATCTCAGAAAATCTGGAGGTTGTTTAATTCTGAAAGCTCTGGAAAATGTCTAAAACTCATCTGTTCATCCGCTAGTTTGTCTGCGCTTAACCTGAGAATAAACAAGTATGGAGTAATTTCTGCTCATTAAAGACTATGCAGGGTTTCTTCAAGGTTATTTACAAAATGTCAAACTTTTAAGTGCATAAACTGTATTTGCACCAGTTTTAAACTTTTAATACTTTCATTCATAAACAACAAGTTAAATTTAATTGGCTGTCTGATTTGACAAATCTTCATGACGAATTGCTATTAAACTTGAGTTTAACACATTTGTCTACAGACAATGAATCAGACCTTCTTGTCACAACAAACAAACAGTTTGTTTATTTGTCAAATGATCTAAAATATAAAACGTTAATGTGATAAAGGACTAAAATAACAATGGCGTATCTGTTGGGAGAGTGAAATATTTCTAACAGTAAAAATACACTAACTAGTTCGGAACACAATCTTCACTTTAATCTTGTTTTCTTAAATCTTTTACACAACAGTTAGGTCACCCTTATGAAACAAAAATATATTGCAGTATATTGGAAAATATCATGTAATATATTAGGCATATATTCTTATATATATTTATTTTTTCCAATATATTGCAATATATTGAAAGCGGCAATCATTTGTATATTTTGCAATATATTATGTAATATATGTATCATCAATATATTATTAAATGTATTCAAATATATAATATATTAGAAAATAAAAAGGGAAAATAATATATTACAATATATCACAATATATTTTAAGAAATATATTGGTAAATATATTTTCCTTTCGTAAGGGCACGCAAAGCACGACTAGCTTCCTTTAGAAACATTGTCATTGGCAGAGGAAAGATATACAAACTAATTGGCCAGATTTTGTCTAAATCTTAAGTTATCAGCTTCTGTTTTTATTGTATATTATACAGACACTAATTGCCTTAATATATCCTTCAAGAGTTTGGTTTCTTTAAATAATAGACCACAGAAGAAAACTTTTGAGCATACCAATCTAATTATAGCACATGGCTGCTTGACCACGACCCCTCCATACTAAACTGGAAGACGAGAAAGCAGAGATTTTTCTTCTCGGCTCAACATGCCCACCCTCTGAAATGGGAGATGGGGCCGTCTTATTGGGCAGTAGGGGGCTGACTTGAAGACCCATCCAGAAAAGCTTGAAAACCAGTCCAGACGTCCTCTGATCAGCTTATTCAAGCAACACTATGTGCATTTACAGCCCATTTTCTGCACTTACACAATGTTTTTACAGAGACCTTAATGACAAGCCAGATGCTACCTCTTTGTTTGAGTACTGTACCCTTCCTAGCCTAGTAATTAGGTCACACAAAATCACCAAGTTCTTTCGCCTGAGAGAGGCAGTATCTTGTCACGACCCTCATTTGACTGAAACTTTCAGAGACAGAACTGGAGAAGTTCTGCTCGAGCAAGTCCCGACTAAACGCTAGAGCAGCCCCTGTCTGTTTTTGACATTTATCAGCGTCCTTGCTGCGGAGCAGACGCACACACACTTCTTGCGTTGCTGGCAAATCCCACAGCTTTTGCGGAAAGAGCGGAAATATTTGGCCTCACAAAACCGCCCGAAACCAGTGGTAACGTACAAACCAATCTCTCCTCTCTTTCAGCTCTCACCCTCAGTAATGTCGTAAAACACTTTTTGTATAACACAATATTTATAATTGTTTGCTTTTTCCATCTGCGGGGTGCATGTCACATTTTTACGGGTTTATAGATTAAAACTTCTCATTGCATGCAGTTTGGAACTTTCTTCGCTAAACATTTGAGACGTTTGCAGATGGAGTGACGACAAATGTTTTTGGAAATAGGTGCTGAGTGCTTTGAATGCTGAGGCGCTAGCGTACAGCTGCAGGACTGTGAAAGTGCTTATGTCTTTACTGTACCTGGTTTTCATTACAGCGTTGAGAGAGAGGGACCCCATATCATGCACCCCCCGCTAGGATGTTTTTACTCATGGCAGTATATTTCAGCCCTCTCGTTCTCTGTCTAAGCTGTGGGTTTTATTGATTCTTTCCATCTGAGCCTGGTCATCCTACAGAGCTTAATTAAAACGTTTTCCCCCTCGTTTTTTTCTTTGCTTCATCTAACTGTATGACTTTGCCTCAGGGTCGTACTGACGCTTGTAGACGCCCCCTGCACTCATATCAGCATTGCTCAGCTGTTGATTTTATTCTGGTTTCCCATTACTGTAAGTCAGGGTAACCGGTGTCGTCATCTTTTCCACGTCTGGCTTGGACTTTTCTGCAAGATATTCAAACTTTGTTATGCAAGTAACAGATCTGTACAAAAACATAGTTTCTGCAGCATGTAAGCTAAAAATCTCTAAAACAGGAGGCATGATGCACTGATATATTTTCAAATAAAATACGATGGAATGGTAACAAACGCTTTGCTGTATAAAACTACAAACCTGTATTTCTGAATTACGAATTTATTAGTTTAAGTCTTGTGAATTGACATAAAAAAAACCTATTCACCGAAATAAGATTTAAACTAATAATTTCTTACCATGTGAAACAATGTAAAGAGTTCCCATTAAATTTCCACTTAAACTAATAACCAATAATTTAAAGGGATAGTTCGCCAAAAAAATGAAGTTGTTGAATAAAGTTGAATAAAGAAACTCATGTTTCTGGGCGTTGCTGTCTATGCAGGATCAGAAAGCTCTCGGATTTCATCCAAATCAAAAATATCTTAATTTGTGTTTTGAAGATGAATCAAAGTCTTATGGGTTTGGAACTTTATGATGGTGAGTAATTAATGACAGAATTTTCATTTTTGGGTGAACTATACCTTTAAATGTAATCATTTGTTTGCAATTCATAAGTTTAAATATATATAAATATATATATATAATTTAAACTAAAAACAATTCCATTACCATTCCACTAAAAATTTAATTAAGAAACTGCTACCAGCTTTTTGTTTTGAACACAATGTAAAGAGTTCATGTTACTATTCTACTAATAATTGAAATTTTCATTTAAAATAATAAGCATTCCACTAATAAACTAATAATTTGATTTCAATTTGGAAACTGCCACCAGATTTAAATTTGCAGCATGTAGAGTTTGTTTCTATTCTGATAATAATTACATTTTAACATTAAATAACCACTTCAATAGTAATTTAAATTGAAACTAATACTTTGATCACAACTCAAAAATTGCTATCAGGTTTAACATGTTAAAAAACAGCATAAAGAGATTCCATTACCATTCTGCATATTGAAATGCAATGATCCCGGTTAATAACTCAATCTCAAACTGGATTCACTGAACCAAAAAACATCTCTTTCAGACATTTGACTGAAAGAACTGACGCATATAGGATTTTAATGATGTTGCTACATCATCCAAAACCTTTTTCAGCCAAGTCTTGCAAATTATATTTAAGTTCTAAATGACTGTTGTAATGAGCTGAATTGTGGCTGCAACAAACTGAACTGACTGAATTGACCATAAACACTATTAATAAAACATGAAACAACCCAATGAACAGCAATATGTGCGCACATATGTCTCTATTGGAACGTTTGAGATCATTTAATATGGCACACTGGAATATCTTGAGTCAATGATGTGGAGCCAAACATTTACACAAACTTTTCTAAAAACGTAATTTGCTCAAATGAGCTGTAGTTCCCATCACTACAATCCTAAATGTCATCAAGACCAAGTCTGTTCTTACTAAAAGTGGTGCTTTGATTGTTACATTTGAACACAATACTTAAAACCTCCTGCAGTCCTCTAAACACCACCCGTCACACATCCAAATAACAGTTTTACTCCTTACTCATACAGTAAAGGTGTTAAAGGCTACTATTCCATCAAAGCTGTCTGGCTCTCCAGGGTCAAGCTTTTAAAGGCTGGATCACCTGTGATGCCGTAACTTATCATTATGGAAATATGTACGCTGACAGTATACATTAACAGAGTTATATGAGGAACACGTAGGGCTGAAATGCCTCTGTTTTATCCCACAGGTTTCAGCCATGAGACTAAACCTGATTCTGGCACTGTCATTCCTCGCCTGTCTGAACTTCAGCCTCGCAAATGATCAGAGACGTCCCTTGGCAAGAGATAGAAGACGAGGTGTTGGACCAAAACGAGCACGAAAACAGACATCTAATACCGCATTGCAGCAGGGAAGGACAGCAGAAAGCAATGCACAAGATGGATCTATTTTCATTGAGTCCTACAAGAATACAAAGGAGCCAAAGCCAAACTACGAAGTGACTGCAGGTCAGTGTAAAGAAAGTTACAATTCGTCAACTTAGAAACTATTCATAATTTAAATAGGAACATTCTACAAAAAGTTGAATAATGACCAGTGGGTGTATCTTTTACTGCTAAAACGTACTTTTTAAACATAAAAATCAACGTAACAACTGTGAGTGTATATATTGAAATTTAACTGACTTGCCTTATATATTGTGCAACTGAACAACAAAAATCAACAAAAGCATGACCTATCATTCAACCAGCAGTATTATATTCATCAGTGTACAGTAGATGCCAATGAAGTCTATTATAAGCGAAGGGTAAGCAAACAGCTTTTTTGTATACAAGATCTTTTTTTTTTTAAATACAGTAGATGCTGTGAAAGCATGATCATTCCTTCAACAGGCTGAAAAAAAGTAATACAAATTCAAGTATACATTGAGAGCCTTCAAACTGCCTTCTAGCTTAGGGTCACATTGGTTAGTTTATATGCTATAGTACATGACCATTCTGCCCAAGGTGGTAACAGTCAGTTCTGAACACGGACCACATGATTATACACTGACAACATGTGACAGTGTGAATGTGCAATTCCATAAAAAACAAACATCCACTTGCACCACAGCGAAAACACAGATGGTGCAGACCGTTCTCATCCCAAGGCGTCATGTACTGACCCTTTTGACATTTCGTCAACATCCTACGCACATGGCACCCTCTAGCGTCAATATTAGAAGCAGATAAAAATGGGCCAGAAGGCGCCTCCTAGCGTTAACCCTAACCCTAACCCTAACCTTAACCCATAATCTGTGTCTCATATTGACGCTAGAGGGTGCCATATGCGTAGGATGTTGACGAAATGTCAAGAGGGTCAGTATATGACGCCTTGGGATGAGAATGCGTTGGATGGTGCCACCAGCTTTCACTGGTAAAAACAACACACTTTAAGTGTCTTTAGCATTAGAGTCAATAAAAGATCTGTAATAAATTCTTAGCCTAAGAAGTGCGAGTGAAAAACAAAACATATGTTGTCAGTAAGAACCCAGAAAACAACAGAAAGAAACACTTCTTCCCAGTAGACTCATTTTACTACTGTATTACTAGCATGTGTAAACCATTGACTACTAATGGCTCGTTTCCACTGAGCGGTATGGTTCGGTACAGTACAGTACAGTATGCAATAATTTCCGTTTCCACTGTCAGAAGTTGTGAATGGTACCAAAATAGCGAACCGTAGCATATCACTTCTTTTGTACCCTTCTGTTGGGGTACCCAAAGGGTACCAAAAGGGTGGAGCTAAACTCACAGCAGAATGTTGATTGGTTGACTAGAATCGTCACTCTTTTTGTGATACAAGGGGATAAAGCTTCTCCTTCACTCGTTCCGCTCTGCTGTGTGTTGGGCCTATTTATATCAGAGTGTGCAAACACAAAACCATATAACCATGTATTTTATAATTTTATATTTTCACACAGACAATAGCCATTTCTCAATATGCGTTCTTGTGAAATGTCATTGCCCAAAACCCAACGTAATTTTCTAAATTGTAGATATTGTGTCATGGAATTTAGTTTGAAGAGTTTTTCAGGTGAGAATGTAATTGTTTAAGACTCATATCTGTGGTTTATTCATGAAGATAGCTCCTATTTGAAAATCTGCTATGCCGATTTCAGAGCTCTAGGTGATCACCGGGCACTCAGTGCTCATATATCCGACAAGAGCAGACGAAGCTCGGCTACTCCTTCTGACATTTGCCACTTGCTCTAATGCCTCTGTAGTGAATAAACATGAGATACAATTTGTTTTGTTGGCTGTATTTAACAGGCATTCAAGGTCTCATGAATCTATTATTTGTTTCTGGTCATAATCATTTTGGCTAAGCACAAAGTTATGTTTAACTTTTATATTTACTTTTAATTTAATTTATTTTGTAGAACAGCGCTGACTTTGTAGCATACGTTTGGCTGATCCGTTTGCTTTTGTCTTTATTTCCTCTTATTTAAGCTTCTTATACTTCGTACTTATACTTTTATAATGGCTATTACTGTTCATTAAAACTGACATTTAACAAAAAGAGGCAGTGTTGTGCTTATTGTCGCGATTCATCGTCAATCGCGACTTTCCGGCATATACCACGCCTACCAAGTATGGGTACTATTGGCAGTGGAAATGCAAGCCTGATCCCTACATGAGAATGTAGATGTCAAAAAGCTACTACTCTATATGCCAAATGGGAAACAGTGTTGCGATAAACTGCCAAATCTACATAGCCATTTTAACAGCCAGATTATCATACTGGAGGACAACAAAGCCATATGGTGATTAACAGGCGTTAGTTTACAAAATCGGCTAACATTCCTATAAATGCAAAATACGGATTCTGTTGTCAATCAGTAGCAATAAGTTTTAATCATTATTTGAAAAATAATTAATCAGATCAATATAGAAAGTGGCAGTCTTGAGACATTTTCAAGGTATCGTAATGAAACTAAAATTTAATCAGAACAATTCATTGCTCTGAATTTATGCTTAAGCTATGAGTTTTTTTCTTCTTTTGAACACAAAAGATATTTTGAAGAATGTTGGTAACCAAACAGTTAATGGTAGCCATTGGATTCCATTGTATTTTTAAAGTCCGAGAGCTTTCTGAACCTGCATAGACAGCAACAGAATTGACATGTTCAAGGCCCAGAAATGTAGTAAGGACATCGTTAAAATAATCCACGCGACATCAGTGGTTCAACTGTAATTTTTTGTATTTCCGTAGCTTCATAAAATTACGGTTGAACCACTGATGTTACATAGACTATTTTAACAAGGTCCTTTGCACCTTTCTGGGCCTTAAATATGGTAGTTGTTTCACTGTCTATATGCAGGGTCACAAAGCCCTCAGATTTGTTTTCTGAAGATGAACGAAGGTCTTACAGGTTTGGAACGACATGAGGGCGAGTAATTAATGACAGAATTTACATTGTTGGGTGAACTACCCCTTTAAGCAAAGCTAATTTTATTCTCCTGAAAGGTTGTATATTGATCACATTTTTACATTTCCTTCTTTTTTTGTATAATTATTCCAGCAAAATCAGAGCACTGTATATTTCGAGGCATCACCATGTATGATAAAACGGTGTGGTCGCCAAAGCCATGCGTGAACTGCCTATGTTCCAGCGGTGAGGTGGTCTGCGACCAAATACTTTGTCCCGCCTTGCGGTGCCAACTCAAATTTCAACCAATCGGAGAGTGCTGCCCAATTTGCATTGACCCAGGTTTGTAAAAGCAGCAGTGTTGAAGTTGAACCAAAGCATGGCATTAGAACCACCAGTTTATTTTATATATAAATTATGTTTAATTTCTCCATGTTTAAACTCAAAATTGTCACATTTTTAGTTGTCGATGCCCCTGACTTTTCCGGTGACCCTCCTTCTCCCATCGATCTTGGCGATCCCTATACTGAAATATCACAAAGCCAGAGAGATAAGAAAGAAAGACTAAAACAGGATGAAGAGGAACGGATTCGCAAAAAAGACGCTGAACGCAAGCAGAGGAAGAAGCAGAAGAAAGAAGAAGCTGAGAGACAGAAAAAGTTAAAAGAGGCGAAAGAAGCCCGAGAAAAAGAGGAGGAGCTAAGGAGGCTACGAGAGGAGGAAGAGGAGAGAGCAGCAGCGGAAGAGAGGAAAAGAAGGATGGAAGAACAGCAAAGGGTTGAGGAGGACAGGGCTCGAAGACTGGAGATGGAGCAAAGAGAGATGATAAGAGCACTGGAAGAAGTAGCCGAACGTGCCAAGGAAGGACTCCGCGGAGATGAGGCCGCTGAAGATGAGGACATGGTTTGGTTGAGGGGGGACGTTTTCCAAATGCCACCAGTGCCACCAACAAGAGCAGCAAATTCTCCTTCTCTCTTAGCTCTTCAAGAGCCAACTGAACCGGTCGAGGATGACCGTGAACTGGGCGAAGAGGAAACAGATGTAGTCGAGGAAGATTCTGAGATGGTTACAACATTGCTGCCTCCAGGTTGTTCGATCTCTGACGTCACTGTCACCTGTGAAAATGCTAAACTGACGGGTATACCTCCACTGTCCATCCCTGAGCTCAAATCACTCAGCCTACAGGGTGAGGAATACCACATCCCTGTATAATCCCCTTGACAGCTCGGAAAGAGATACAGGCGCTGCATTGGAACTTAGATCACTTACCTAAGACACATGCAAAAAATTTTATCAAAATCAGTGCATACACCAGTATTTACACAATCCACGTACATGTATACAGATCCCAGTGAGGCTAATTTTGACAACTTGTCATGCATTCTGAAATTACAGGCAATGAAATCAAAACCATCCCTGCTGGAGCATTCAATGGCATCCCCAACTTGGAGTGGATAGACTTGGGGAAAAACAAGATTGTGTCATCTGGCATAGACCCACAAACATTTAAAGTAAGTTCAAAATACTAGTTTACCACATACTGCAAATAACGAACACATGAACATCCTTTTTGGCAAAAGAAACATTGTGACCACCCAAATGATCCAACTGCAATTTTCGTGTTTGTTTGTTGTTGTTTTTTTTAAATGCCACACATGTGGTGCGATACTCTTATGGCTGTGGTGCAAAAAATGTGTTCATGCCAGTTAATCGCATCAGACTTTGTGTGAAAATATCTTAAAGGACCCCAAAACATGTGAATAATGTCTTGATGTGATCTGTGAGAATGAAATCTTGTTGCACTGTTGTTGGAATTAAAGTCTGCTTAATGTAGACGGATAATAAGAAGTGTAAATAATCTTACTGTCGACATGAAATGGACCCATTCTGAGTATAAATTTGCTCAATTAGACTGACATGAACATACATTTTTTTTAAGGATCATGCAGTATTCTGGAAATTGAGATAATGTACTTTCCCCTGCTGCCCCTTTGTTCAGAAATTCATATGAATTACTTCATGTCTTCCAGCTGAACTTTAGGTGAATTAAACAAGCAAACGTTTCTTCCATAACGGTTTAAAGCCATGCAAAAACAGTACCATCTGCAAACCTAACAGTGATGAGCTCCGACAATTTGCTCTGTTCGTAGCCATATGGCTTTTACAGAAGTCGCAAATCCTACTCTAATACACTATACCAACTTGTACCTGACATTTGTAGTCATGCTTTTTTTGCACAGACTTTCATATAAAAACAAAATTCCATGGCATGTGTTCAAGAGAAACAACAGAGGGTATGTTATGCTAGTCTTTCCTATTTTCGCTGGGCTCTAACCAGTAGAACTATGCCCATCATATGAACAAATGGCAAAGTATTGAAAAATATGTAATATTTATACAGTACCCAGAATGTGTCAATTCATCAGAAAGGTCGGAGTTACGATTAGATATACAATAAAGACATAGATTTGGCATATGGATACGTGTCACTAACAAAAGACAAGTATCCAAAGCATTGGCAGAAAGTGGAAAACTTTCACTGAAGGATTCGAAAGCATATTGTATGTGACCTTTATTTTTCACACCTAAAGATTAATGACGTGATTTTTATGTAACTTTCTTTTAAAGGGTCTTAAATTCCTGTCTCGACTGTACATGGATGGAAACCTTCTGGAACAAATTCCCTCTGAGCTCCCATCAACACTCCAGGAGCTCAAGATAAATGAGAACAATCTAAAAGAAATTGAGGAAAACAGCTTTGAAGGTAAAAGAGTTACACAAAATTGCTATGTATAAAAGGTAAGCATAATTAAAACTATAAGATGCTGACATTTAGTCAACTAATACTAGCATGAAATGTTCCTTACCTAATGTTGTACTATGAAAGCACAATATTTTCACAAACTGCTTCATAATTCCTGGAAGGTCTCAGCAGTCTGGTTACTTTGGAAATGGAGGGGAACTTGCTCAGTGAAGGTAACGTGAATCCACAGGCCTTTACGCCCCTCAAAGAGCTGACTTACCTTCGTCTAGGCAGAAACCATTTCCGTACCATTCCTCAGGGCCTACCTGCATCTCTACTGGTGAGTTTCGAAATGAAGAACTACTTCTCGAGTCAAAGAACATCAAGAAATCAAGATTGCTGTCAAACAATCATGTTCATTTAACTGCATCCAAGTTTGTGGGCTATAAACCAGCACTGGTTTACAGTACCTTTGGGAAACCAGTGGCACTTTATCAGCAATTATGACAAAACGACCCCACAACTTTACCACAAAGTAATCTGAAGCTGCTCAAGTAAAATTTAATTGCATTCTCAAGTAACAACAGTTTCTGTATATTTTATTCAATAAAGCAAACAGTTTACTTCATACTCTCTTTGACTTTTAGGAGTTGTACCTCGAAAACAATCTGATTGAAGACATCTCTGAAACGGCATTCAACCACACCACAAACATCAACGTCGTTGTGCTAAGACATAATAAATTAGACGAGTCAAGCATTGCACCTTTAGCCTGGATTAATCACAGGTGTGTGTTCTCAAAAAGGTTAACAATGAAACCATAGTTTAAGCAAATATTGCTCACTTTTGTTTATAAAAAAGTTAATTTTGCATAAAGAATGGAAATTGAAGTAGCAGACATTTGGTTCAATTAATTTTTGGTGGTTAGTAAATATGTTTTTGCACTGAAAGATTGCATGCTAAAGTGGTACAACAGTTTAGCGCAATAGCTTTTTGGAAGAACTGAAAGGTGGTTGCATTTTACAAAAGTAAAAAAAACCCTTTCTGGATTTCCGCGTTTTTTTTAAACACATGAACACTTAGCCTTTTCTCACTGTATCTAAAAGGAACCTGGAATCTGTAGATCTCTCGCACAACAACTTCTACCTGGTTCCATCCTTCCTTCCAAAGTCGCTGGTTCACCTGGTGCTGGCTGGGAATCAGATCGAACGCATTCCAGGATACGTGTTCGCACACATGGAGCCTGGCCTGGAGTACCTCTACCTCTCTTACAACAAGCTGGACGGTGATGCTATTGAGCCAGAGTCCTTCTTTGGCACCTTCAACACTATGACCGAACTCTGTCTAGACCATAACCAGCTTACGTCAATTCCGATGGGAATTAATGAGATGACAGGGTTACATTTCCTACGACTTAACAACAACAAAATAAGGTACACTGCTTGCCTCCTGCAAAGAGTAATGAGTTTGTCATAATTTCCTGTGAAGCAGTGGTCTATGACTTTGAGTAATATCTTAGATTTATATAGCACTTGACAATTTACATAGCTTCAAAGCAACTTATTTATTTAATGTATCTTGAAAAAGAAGTTTATTTTCCTTTCCAATTGCCAAATGTTTTTTTTTTAATTCAAAGGGATAGTTCATCCAAAAATTAAGATTACCTCATGAATTACTCACCTTCAAGCAATCCTAGGTGTGTATGACTTTTTTCCCAATCAGAATTACATTTTAAAATGTCCTGGCTCTTTATAATGGCAGTGAATGGGTATTTTTTTCATTAGTCCAAAGGAAGTCCAATAAAGTGCATCCATCCAAAAAAGTGCCTAACATGGCTCGGGGGTGAATAAAGACCTCCTGAAGTGAATTGATGCATTTGTGTAAGAAAAATATCTATATTTAAAACTTATTAAACCATAATCTCAAGATTTCACTGACTATCATACTCATGTTCAGCGAGTCTAGCGGGTGATGTAGGCATACAAAAAGCTCAGCGGAGAATATGCTAGTCTCACGAGAACCAAGTTTTGTTTACAGCAAAGGAAAAATTCCTCTTGGATCATACTGAAATCCTCCAATATTTTTGTTTACAAATCCTCCTAATTCATGAATATTTGTTTTGTTTTGCTCTCTCCTCTGTGCTTCTGCATTCGTAACTTCTCACCAGAGCTTGAGCTACACCTTCATCCTACATCATCCACTGGACATCACTCTCTTGTGAATGCACATGTGACAGCGGAAGCTAGAGATTATTGTTTATAAAGTTTTAAATACGGATATTTTTCTTACTCAAATGCATCGTTTTGCTTTAGAAGGCCCTTATTCAGCCCCCGGAGCTCTTTTTATAATGGATGGATGCACTGTTTTGGACTTCTATTGGACCATTGAATATCAGCAGCCATTCACTGCCATTATAAATATAATTCCAACTGTATTTTGAAAGAATCTGAAAGAATAAAATCATATGCACCTAGGACATCTTGAGGGTGAGTAAATCATGGTCTATTTCTTATTTTTGGGTGAACTATCCCTTTAAGGTTCATGAATATAAATAAAATAACTACTTCCCAACGTGGTAAGAACAAGAAACTTAATACAAGAGTAGGGGTGCAGGCCAATAATCAGTTTTGGCCAATAAATACTATTATCTGCACAAACATCGGACATTGGCCAGTTATTTAGAAACTGCCGCTATAATAAGGCTGACTAAATCCTGTCAATCAAATGGTTGGAAAAAGGTTGTGTGTGAAGAAAAGTTTTTGTGTGGTATAATTCAAATTAATTATCATTAATTTGAAACAAGGTATAAAAAGCAGAAGCACCAAACTATCAGTATCAGCAGATGTTAATCTTAAGAAACGGTATCAGTGCAGAAATTTTGTATTGATGCACCCCAATTTAAGATACATTTTCTGAAAATATAGATTGTTTTTGTGATGTATGCAAATCTTTGAGATCCTGAGTGTTTTTTTGTCCAACAGGCACATATCAGAAGATGCCATCTGTGACCCCTTGAATGACAATGACTCTCATCTAGTTGCCCTTCGCCTCGAAAACAATTTCCTTGACCCCCGGAAAATCCCACCAACGGCTTTCTCCTGCGTCCGCTCCTACTCTAGTGTTGTTTTAAAGCCTCAGAGGATTAAGTAACTGCAATCTTGTGTTCCATTATTATAAACCACTAAAGACCGTAAACATAAACCTAAAGTTGATACCTGTGAAAAGTGCAGTTATCATGAAAATATAACTTTTTTTGTCCCAAAAAAGAGAAATTGTCCCAAAAATGTCATTGATTCTCTAATTAGCATGCTTATGCTTCGGTCTTGTTTGATAAACTTCCATTTATAAGGCAGATAAGACTGAACATGATCACCAGCTCAATGCTCATAGCAGAACGCTGTCATTGTTCGCGCCTGTCTAGACGTGTCTTTGTAAGATGCATGAATCAGCTGTATAACAGTTCAACAGGAAAAAGTAGCAGACTATAACTTTGTATTCTATGTTGGGATGTATCTTATTCTTGTCATAACAGTATTAAGTTTGTCTGTCGTAGTGAAGAAAAACAGAATGCATGACTTTTTAAAAGTGTTTATAAAAGCAAGCAGCCAAAATCAACATGCTTACATAATGGATTTTTTTTTTTTTTTACTAAGGCAGGACCAATAAAGGACGTTTACTACTGAGAGAACTGTGATGCATGATTGAAAGATATCTACATGGTTCAAGTTTTGTATTTGCCTAGTTTAGAATTGAGTGGGAAAACCAAAACAGCTTCAATTAAACATTTTCCTATGTATTTTTCTTTTCACGTAATCACTTATTTTATCCAGATGTTAGAGTTAAATTAAACTTATCATATAAACAGATTTCCTAAAATGCCTATTGTATTTCTTTCTCGAAATATCCTAGTATAAAACATCTGTGCTCAACAGAAGTCCTGAGCTAATGGAATCACTGCAGACCGAAGCACATTAATGAACCCTGTAAATGATCTGACTATGACATCATAGTCTTCCGTTCCTTCCGAGATTCTTCTAAGATTCCGAGTTCTCACTCCATCATCGCCAGTGAAATGGGAACGACTGCTGAAAAATGCCTCTGAGGTTGAATTGGGGTTTCAATGATTTTAGGCTACGACTTAAAAGAGGGGAAAGAATAAACAAACCCTGGAAGGGGAATCATCTCAGAAGCTTTCCATGAAGCTATCCATGATTCATGTACTAGTCACATGGCTTTTATCCAATCTTATTTCGAGGGGTAAATAATCAACAGCTGAACCACCCTCTCCTGGTGTCTGGGTAGTGGGTACTGTTAGAACTTGTTCTATATTTTGAGGACAAGCAAACCTTTGGAAAACTGCCAACATATCTCAAGTATTTGCAAGGTTGAGACATTACCAACGAGATCCTACACATTACAACAAATGCAATTGAAGGCGTGAATAACAAAAGAATTAGAGAAAGATTAAGGGAAATTATTGGTATTTCATCCTCCTTCCTGAAACTTGTAACGCCATTTCCACCTTTCCTAAACCAATTCTCTTTCACATCTAGATAACATAAGCCATAGTCAGACAGCTACACTGCAAAAAAAAAAAGAGAAATATACATTAAACAGCAAAGCTGTGAAAACCGCCAACATATCTCAAGGCTGCACAAGTTTTTGCAAAGTTGAGATATTTCTGACATTGGTTCTGCATGTCATAACATTACAACAAATAAGACTGAGGGCATGAAAAATCAATAATTAGAGATAGATTGAGCCAAATTATTGGTATTTTATCACTCTTTCTGAAACATTCTTGAACCGTTTCCCCCTTACATTTAGCATATGTAATAGTGTCTACATCATTTTAATTTACGGCACCAACTTGACACCACAAACATTTACTGGTTTGAGGTTGGTTATCATTTCGGAAGGAATGCCGGCCAGTGAGACTCTGAACGGAGAAACCATGAGACATAAGAACTTCCATCATCTCAAAACCCCCAGCCAAAACCAAGCATATGTGGCGCCACCAGTACTGCCCCGTGAATAGAGGGGTTGCATTTTGTGCTGCTGTAAGCAAACAGCACCGTCAAGTCTGGAAAAGCTATTATCTAACATTTAGGTCGAGATTAAAGGTCCCCAACGACATGGGAATTACAAGATTTTACACCGATTCAACAATGATTTAGTCAGGATAACATGCATTTCCCTTCCAAAAAAGTGAATGTGAATTATTGCTCTTTCTGGCAGTTCTTGAATCAATCAATCATTCTAAATAATCTGATGGGATTCATCTCAAGTAAAGCAGAATTATTTTTAATGCCTAACAATTTAAGTTAATTTATATTTCTCACTAAAAACCCATTTTCATCTGGCAATTTTATATCACAATCAAGCCATTACATCACCAGATTGAGCGTTTTATCTAAAAATAGAAACTCAAGAAATAACCTCACAAATTATGCAATATTATGCACTCTAAAATATTTCAATACGTCAAAAGTCCACCCACTGGCAATGTAAAGAGTGAGAATATCCCAGTCTGGCCATCGAAAATTTAGGCGTACAAAATTGGCCCTGTTTCAAGTGCTGATGAGAAACATACGGCCGGTAACAATGAGTGTTCAGTGCTTGTTAAGCATCCAGCAGAGCTGCGTTGAGTTCCTACCCCTTATTCCCAATCTGCTCCTTGATCCAGCAGCATCTTTTCCATCCCCATTCATTCAAGGATCTCATGCTTTGACGAGTGTGATCTCCACCTTTCGGCTTTTGTGCATGCTGCATTTAAGAACCTGTGCCTCAACAAATCCTCACAGCAAAAACTGATCTCACCCCTGGAGGCTTACTTGAAGCAGGATTATACAGATTCATCAGGTAAATTCCTTTTATCTGATTCTAGATTTCAGAGGAGTGATTTCACCTCATTAAGTTTCATATTATGTTTAAATAAACCAGACTTTATCAGAATTTATCTGTAACTTGTTTTAAAACAATATTTAAGTTTTGTTATTCTTTCCTAAAGGAGTTTCTTTTCTATTTTAAATAATAAAATGGTTGTAAAATATAAAAATCATACCAAATCCAATTTCAAATGATTAGTTGCCATTAAATGTCATGTGGATCGCATCAGAAATATCTATAAACTGTGAGCCACCTTCTCATTCGTTGATGCCTAAAGGTGTCTATAAACTAGATTGCTCTATAAACAATTGTTCAAGTGCAGCTGGTTCATTGTAACTTCTCTTGCAAACAATTACAGCAGTCATTAACATTTTGTCCTCTTAATTATTAATGCTACTGAACTGAATCGGATTCAACATGTTGCAGCTAGCGAAAAAACAACAACTGAAAAACAATCAAATATTGCACAACTCTGAGGGTAGCTACAGTTATTGTAAAGTGCTATGCAAGTCATTCAGTGAGAATATAACTCTCTTTAACCTGTGATCAATTCCTATTGGCCTATTTCATTGTGATGCTAACTACTAATCCAATCAGGTGCTTTTGGATCCAACTTACTTTTTTTCATACAAAACAATGTAACATCTGCATGCTAAATTGTGAACAATTTGTCAAAGCGCTTGTGCTCATGTTCGCAGGGCTAAAGCATTTATGACTAAAGCTGCACCATGAAGGTACTTTTACTACTCACCCTGCTGACGTTATGTCACGCCAAACCATACACGCATATCAACGTCATGGATTTCATCAAGCATCATGATATCATGCAACAAGACGTGGGTGATTTTGACGATGACGACGACGACGACGACGATGATGATGATGTCGACGATGACGATTACGACAATTATGATGATAACTTTGTTTCGGACTGTCCCGAAGGGTGTCGGTGCTCAAAGAAAGTTCTGCAGTGTTCAGATCAGGGTAAGAACTTCATGATACTATTTTAAACAACAAAGACAGTACAAGTCTGACTCGTCATTTTAGGACGCCGACTTGTATCACATAGCTAAGATTTAGAATTTAGTTTTTATATTTTATTTAATGGACTAACAGCGTACTGTATTTTAGCTGTTTGTGGCTATGCACATTGAAATGGAAGTTTTAAGATGCGTTAAGAAAGTATGGAAGCTTATTTCGGCTGCGTGAATAAATAAAAAAGTGAATCTCGCAATTCTGAACTCGCAATATTGAGAAGAAAAGTCTGAATTCTGAGATATAAACTCGCAGTTGCAAGAAAAAGTCAGAAGTCTAAGATGTAAGTTAAGAATTAAGAGCGAAAAACAAGGGTCAGAATTTAAAAGTAAGATTGAAATTTGCAGTTACCTTAATTTATATATATATATATATATTATATATATTTTTACCCGTAGCAAAAACAAACTTTCATAAGAAAGCGGAACATGTATTACAAAAGTAATTTTTAAAAAAGCATCTCAAGAAATTCACGTTCCGTGTCAGGTCCCATTGTGCTCTGTCTTGCTGCTTTTGAATGCGAGAAGAAGTCTAAGAAACACATCTGATCCTGATTATGATGACTTATTTGTCAGCTAGTCTCTCAGGCAACCCACAAAAATTTGCATCTTTGCACATCACTATAATAAAGAAGAATTTATAGCGTATAAAATCTCACTCAATCAAATCATTCAAGAAGGACCGCCTGATTGAGGTAATGAACATTTTACATCAGTCCATTATTAATTTTCTTTCTGTTTTTACAGGTCTGACCAAGGTGCCAAAGGACATTCCTGCAAACACGCTGCTCGTCGATCTCCAAAACAATGACATCACCGAGATCAAGGAAGATGATTTCAAAGGCCTGGATAATCTCTATGTGAGCAGTTAACACCCTCGTCAAATGCTTTTAGGAGTTGTGTGTTTTAATACTGGGTTTACACAAGGACATCTGGAGACATGCAGTGGTAGAGGAATTATGTGGTTATCTGCATTTACTGGGGACTGTTCCATACTTGTGGTAAATATTTACTCATGATTAGTGGTAAAACAGTTAAATATTCTTGCTAAGCAAGAAAGCTAGAAAGGGAATAAAATACCAAGAATATAAAAAAACAGAGCAATAATAGCTGGTCCATCTTCATAAACTTAGCCAGGTAGAAAGACAGAAATGTCCACCTTGGACATTTATTGTAATATGCAACAACATGCAATACATCCCACAAAACCACTGTTTAAGTTCAAAGTCATGAAAAAATGTACAATTCTGATTGACTGGTTGAGGAATTCTGTTTTAAAATGGCAGCTATAAAGTTTGTGGTTATATACCTCTTTTATTCCCTTTCTGTATTTGCAGGCCCTGTTTCTGCTCAATAACCAGATATCAAAAATTCACCCAAAGGCCTTTCGCAACATGAACAAACTCAAGATTCTCCACCTGTCATACAACCTGCTGACACAAATGCCTGAGAACCTTCCCACGAGCATTCAGTCCCTGCGACTGCACGACAACAAGATCAGCCGACTTCCAAAAGGAGCATTTAGAGGAATGCAAGACCTAAATGTTTTAGGTAGATCTTCTAAGTGATGACCTTAAATAAACACGGTCTGAGTCATGCTAAGCAGTTAGCGCACATGCTTCAACACATTGAGATGTTCGTCATGACCTGGTTAAATCTGGTTTTAGAATGAGATAAATGATCCTGCGCTATATTTATGTGTGACAAGAACAAGCTCGATTCAATCATCTGATCGCAGGTGACTTTCAGTTAAAGAACACTCTGCCTTTTGGTGTCTACTACATTATGATCTGCATGTACAGATTATATCTGAATAGATTATAGTTAAAAATACGACTCTGGGTTCTGGTTCAAACCCAACATGGAGGGATCCATGACTTTATAAGTCACATTTTCCAATGTAAATGACTATTTGCTTGGAAAAACAAGTGGTTCTCTTCCTTGCATCTCTAGAACTGAGTGCAAATCCAATTGCAAACAGCGGGATTGACCCAGAGGCTTTTGACGACATGGCGACTCTCTACTTGAGAATAGCTGAAGCGAGGCTTACAGCTATCCCTAAAGGTAGGTATTTACAAAAAGAAAGAAAAAAGGACTTCTGCACCTGAAAAAAAGTGCTTACAAATTTCTTCTTCAAAATTAAGTCTCATAATAGAGATGTTTATTCATCTAAATCCCACAGATCTGCCATCCTCCCTCACTGAACTTCACTTGGACTATAACAAGATTGCCAAAATAGAGTCTGAGGATTTTTTGAGATTGAAACGTCTACAGAGGTAAGGTAAACAAACTCCACCTTGTGGTCAAAAAGAGAACTCGAATTAAAGAGCGGGGTCTTCTACAGGCTGTGGCTCGACTTCAATCAGATCAAGTTTGTGGAGAACGGAAGCCTCAATGCCATTTCCAAAGTCAGAGAAATTCATTTGGATAACAATAAACTGAAGAAAGTTCCCCCAGGCTTGAACAGCCTTAAATATCTGCAGGTAAAACACAAATATGCATGCAATTGGCTCGTGGTGTACACATGAAGTGCATGGAGATTTAATCACCTTCACTTCCTCTTTTAGGTGGTGTACTTACATGCCAACAGCATCAGTTATGTTGGAGTAAATGACTTTTGCCCTTTGAGAACCCGGGTTAAGAAATCCCTCTACACTAGGATCAGTTTATATGCAAACCCAGTGAAATACTGGGAGATCCAGCCGCCCACTTTTCGGTGTGTTTCCAGCCACAATTCGGTGCAACTGGGTAACCACAGAAAGTGAGTGAAACACTACCGATGTGCACCATGTTTCCACTAGAGGGAAGCATTATAACTAGTCATGAACTTCATCCTAATGTAATAAATGATCATTTCATGTCCTCATGGTGAAATATCCAAAATCCAAGAGTACGCACAGTGGCTACAGACTCGTTACTTGAATTTGGTGAGGATTTCGAAGACTTTGAATTCCAGTAAAGACAGAATCAACTAGGCTACACTGTGTGCAATAGTTACATAGGCTTTCATTATTAATTGTTTACACTGAAATCTTTTCGACTTCTTATAATGACTGAAGAACCATTCTAATTCAGATCAGATGCTAAATAAATTTGTTCCCATTTATTGAAAGTCAATTTTCTTTTCTTTTTTTTTTTTGCTTGGGTGTCTAGAATCTAAGAAAAATAAATAAAATGTACAAGGCCAGCGTGTTTATTGTTCTACTTCTTGTATTTTAGAGAATGGGCATTATTCATTGGTGCTTATTAACGGTTTTAGTGATAGCAAATCTAATATTGCATGCTAGAGTTTCATTATATAACTTTTTATTCATTGCCAGTGTTTTCTCTGAAATATTGGACGTAGACATTCTCATCAGATCTCAGAAATCTTACAGTTTACACAACAGCGTCCCTGACATTTGCGAAACTGTACTTACAGCAAGTGCTTTCTTAGCCAGCGGTGCTGTGTTATTTGTTTCCAATTCAGATAATGTTTCCTTTGAAAAATAAAGAAAGTATAAAACAGTACATCTGTTTGGCCTCAGAATGTGTACATCTGTCCAGCTATAAGACAGAATACCAGCAGATGGAGACTTGTGTAAGGATTGGGGGAAAAAACACTGCAGCAACTGGATAATTCAGTAAAACCAGCAAAATAATGACTCCATGGAAGGATACTGGGCTTAATATAGGCAGGCAATAGTGATGTTTTGTTGAAATCAAGTTAAATAGTTATGTTATATAACTATACAAGTATACAACCGAATGAGGCATGGCAACCTGTAAACGCTTTAGTCCCACAGAAACTGAACCAGTCCTGGATAATATAATTTTGTTCATCATGTATTCATGTTAATCGGACAACAAATTGGACTTTGCATTTTGCACTGCTCTAAAAAAAAAGAGCATGCACAGCGAATGCAACACAAGCAAAGTATATAATCACTATTATTTAATTTAGCATCGAGAACAGCTCAACTACACAAAAATCCTCTGTGGCTCCAACTATTGGGCCCTGTGTTATTTTATTCCCCAAATTTCGTCTTATTTTATTAGATTTTTTTTCTCCAACTTATTTTTTTCTCTGTTTTAATTTTTCTGGATTCCATTTTTTCAATTTAAATTTTTCTGGATTCCATTTTTTCAATTTTAATTTTTCTGACTCAGTTTTAATGGTTCAATTAAAGTTAATTAATCAAAAAGCATGTCTAATGAATTTAAATCATAAAACTCTTTTACACTTTATTTTTTTAAACCAAATTCTGTTTTCCATAAATTTTCTAGATTAAATTATAATAATTTCATAAAATTGTAATAATCTAAATAATTGATTTTATAAAAAATAATTTATTATTTGATTTATTTCTTTTTTAAATAAAATACTGTGTTGTGTATTTCTATTTTTTTTTATTAAATAATCCTTACAAAATTGTAAACAATAATTTTCATAGTAGTAGTACTATTTCTGTCAAAATTTCTTCAAGTTCAACAAAACCTTTATTTTGAAAGTTTGCTGTGAAGACCTGTAAGTTTTTGTTTCTATATGATATGATGATAGTTTTTCTCAAAAGAAATGGTAAAATACCCAAGAAGAGACTCATAGAGCAGTTCTAGAGATTATGTTCATGTGTTCCTGTACTCATATCTGAAAACTCATTGAGCATCATGCGCACTTCAGAATGTGTGTAGTTCATGAAAATCCGTGTCTGCAGCATTCATTCACACAGAGACACACAGAAAACACAGGATTTATATTTAAATATTATATTTGCAGCTTAATATTCAGACACTAATCCATATTGAGTTTTGACTTAAGTGTAATGACCTACTTTTCATGTCTCTATTCCAAATATGGCATATTCTGTGTTATACAGTAAATTCCGTTTTTATGACTGTTTTGAGTTTTCTGCACTGAGGAAATAATAAGGCCCTACAACTGTAACTGTACATGTAAACATACATAATAATTCACTCATAAAGACAGTTACTTGCTGCCACCTACTGGTAGAACAACATAAGGTACGAAAAATGCATAAACAGACAAATGGAGTAATAAATAGTGGATTAAATAGTGGTGTAATATTACATAATTTATATTATTTAATTAAAAAAAGTCTTGTTGTTTTGTATCCCTGAAATTTAATTTGGGTCTGAACTAGTTAAGAAGTAGGGGGAAAACAACATAGAGGGGTGGAGGCTAGAGAGAGAGAGAGGCTCTGCTCAGGAAACATATGGAACAAATCTTCAGGTTGGCCTGATCTTCAGCTGCCACGTCTTGCATACCGCCATCTCCAAAAAAAAACCCAAAAAAACTCACAACAGGTTTGGATCATTTAGATCTCTGAGCCCCAGAAAACACCTGAGGGATTCGGACACACAGATTTGAAACGCTTTAAAGCTACCCAGATACATCACAATTAGCGTAAAACCCTCAGATGTGAACAATTCTGCACAGTTTCCACTTCTGTGATGAATCAATCATCATTACATATGTGATATTTTCAAACATTATTATAGTTTGAGCCATTAGATTAATCAAACCTATTTTTCAATGTTAAGCTTTATCTTGAGCTAGTAATTGGTTTTGGGGTCTCGAACTGTACATGAGGATGAACTCTTGCAAACGTGAAGTCAACTTGTGTAGAGTCTGAGCTATGAAGAACTGAATCTAGGTCTAGTTTAGACCTTTCTTAAACACACCGCATGCTTTTTTCCCCCCAGTCAATTTCCCTTCGGAGTAAATACCTTTGAACTAAGACAGAAAACAACCACCCAGCTTGTTTTTATCAGCCAGACTTCAAGAGGGCCACCAGACGACTTACCTCCGCCGGAACATTTTCCATAAAATTTCTGAAACCCTGTTTTGCTCAGTCACACATTTGTGGATTCAGGTTTTTTTAAGTTTCAAATGATCCATAAAATACAACTCATGGTACTTGTATGCAGGTACAACTATAGCAAATGAAGACTACTTTTTGTGTCTGTCAAGATTTAGATACTTATTTGACTGGAAAAAATATTCACCACATTGTCCACTTAGTGATTAAATGAAGAGCTCTTTCACACTTGGTTCGCTTGCCCGATCCGAACCCGAGTTCGATTGCTCCCCCTGCCCCCGCTGGACTGTGTTCATATTACTATATTTGGGACCAAACCACAGTTCGTTTGCGTCATCAAGCCAGCAGCTGTTTACCCTACTGCTTAATAACGACGGCGCTGGAGAAGGCAGAAAAATGCACAGTTGCGCACTTCTTTTTTTTAAAATATATTTATGTTTTTGAAACATTTGTTTTGTTTCCAAATCTTGAGTACATAATAACAATTACATCTGTCTTACAAATGAACTGCAAATGCTCTAAAGAATGCTGAAGGCAAACAGAAATGAGACATAAAGCTCACATAGCAGCACATCAGTCACGTCAGCTTTTCACACACAAACACTCATTTTTATTGACTGCTCAAATATGATTGCAAACTTATATTTGCAATTACTAGTCAAGAAAGCGCATGTGTGACATTTAAAATGCAATGCATGTGTGCATTTGCATATTTCCCAGAAGGAACAGCTGTTTTAATATTTGCATATTGCTAAAGAGCGTTGCCCATGCTTTGTGTAGATTGCACGCAATTGCTCATCTTTCCCAAGCCTGGGATGCTCTTTTAAAGTCACATATTTACAACCAATAAGCCAGGCTGAAGTTTATCAAAGACCGAAAAATATAGCTTTCCAACACAATAAAGCTTTTATTTCACTCAGTTTTCAGCCCCTTCCTCACAAAAACGCCCCAAAATAACCTCTTGGGATCGCAATCCTGATGGTTCTTTTTTTATGTGTGTCAACCCACAGCAGCGTTCATGCTGCAGCGACTTCTCAGCGTCTGCCATGTGGGCAGCAGCAAAAACAAATCTTCCAGCTGACAGAATGAGTGCTGAGGGGTCTGTCTAGCCAACTCTGAAAAACCAAAAAACGCCACTCTGTAGACGGGTCCTGAGAGACCGTCTGTGGTTTAACTCCGATACAGTACAAGCACTGGAAAAAGTAGTCATGTTGCAGAAGGCCTCCATAAAGTGAGCTAGAAATGTCTAAACCAATTAAATTGAACCCACTTAATTATCGCCAATGCCTTTCAGGCCAGTTTTGCCGACTGTCGTCTTCCTTCTCACTTAATAAATCATTTTTGAGGAATACTAGCTAGTTCTGGTTTTCATTTACTATATACATACCATATATTCTATAATATTTATTATACAGAGACAGAGAGAGTAAATGTAACACTTTAAGATCAGCTGCAATAGTGCGACACCTGTAATGAGTCTGGCCTTAATTTTGCGGGTACAGTTTTCACTGTCCAATGGACTGGATACTAGGCCATTCCTTCCAGAACAATGTCTGGAAACTTTAACCTCACTTCAACGCAACAAAAGGGGGAAAAAGAAGAATCAGATGAGACCACGAGGCTTTACTGAGGCCGCCGAACACATGCAACCAAACGCTTCCAGAATCAATTCCACGGTAAAAGAGGCAGATCTCGATCTCTCCCCAAACGCCCGATGCTGCTGCGGGGGAAACCACAGAGTAATCGTTCACGCTCGTCCCAGGAGAAAATTAGTTCAAGCCGAAGGGGTCCTCTGCTGCTGGGTTTCATCTTGGGTGCTCGGTGTTCACAATCTCACTCGGCCTCCCACTGAGAGAAAAACGACCCCACAGGTATGACATCACGATTTTAAAGATCGTACACTGACGAAATAAGGGGACTACTTTAAGACCGATTTTTGTGAGATTTTATATCATTCAAATTCATGTCTGCAAAATGAACTGCTTTAAGCATAAATATAAATAAAGATATATTCATATTTTTCTTAATTTTAGCAACCTATATGCTACATTAAGTTAATTTAAAACCTATTTATAAGATTTTGTATAAGAAGGCACTGTTCCTTTCAGTTCAGTTCATTATCACATTCAAAAGGCCAATTCAAATCTAAACACTCCTCCAGATGTCGTTTTCAGCTATGAAAGGGTTTACTTTGATTGCTTAATGAAAACAAACTTCACATTATTTAATGCAGAAATGTTACAAATGTGTCCAGCACAGCAAACAAAGTTCTGCAGAAGACAAGAAAATGGCTACAGAGAGAAACTATGTCATACTGAGCAGTTACAGAATTTAAATTAGATTTTAAATTTTTTTTTAACCCGCTGTATTTTCTGGATCACTTTTCTAACTGCTTTGCCAGCTCATATTATAACTATGACCAAACTGAAAGTGTAGGAGTATATTACATCAAATAAAAATAATAACCCAAGAAGACAGAGTTCTTTCATATTGCAAGGGTGTGTCTGCCTCTCCAAAATGGTTGTTTTTGTTTAGAAGCAAAACAAAAAAACAAAAAACATAAATATCTATTAATACTAGCTAAGTCAACCACTGAGGTTTCACCTTTGGTTAAAAACCCTGCTGAGATAATTGATCCCAGACATTACAACGCTAAACAAATATCAACATTTACAGAAAAAATGTCATATTTCCCAAAGTATGTGCAATTAGAGGTGTTTAGTTTAGTTTGTTTTAGGCTACGTTCACACTGCAGGGCTTAATGCTCAATTCCGATTTTTTGAAAAAATTAGATTTTTTCACAAGGCCGTTCACATTTCCAATTAAATGCGACCTTTTGTGATCTCCTGTGTGAACGTGAAATGACCCAGAAGTGATCCGCATGCGCAGAAGAGTACTCAACGCTCAACGACGTCACTCGTTGTTTGCGGAAGTAGCTAACGTTAAACATGGATGTCAACAACAGTGTAGTCAACAGTGGAGCTCGTTTAGCAATATTAAAGTTATTTAAGCAGCATCGTCCACCATGGTTGTTGTTTATCTTCTCGTTCCTGCCTACTTCAACGCAGAATTATGACGTTTGTAGCGTATCAATGACGTACGGGTCGGATACATGTGACCTGGCCGTTCAGACGGAGGTCGCATTTCAAAAGATCGGATACGTATCGGATTTAGGACCACATACCCAAGTGGCCTGGGTCGCATTTGAAAAGATCGGATCTGTGTCGTTCAGACTGTCATGAAAAGATCAGATACAGGTCGCATAGGGGCAAAAAAAAAACGGAATTGGGTCGTTTCAGCCTGCAGTGTGAACGTAGCCGTAGTTGAGCACCAAACTGCTTAAGCAGAGCAAAAACGCGAGTCTTGAAATCTCATTTTGGATTATTTCAGCTGCAATCACTTTCTATTCACATTTCTATTTCTGTTTTTTTTGGTGAAACCCAGCCAACATTAAAGAGTATTGTAATATAATATTGAAGATAGTACTATTATATTGATTATTTCAGTCAGTTAAGACTAGTGGTCGACCAACATGTGTTTTTTGACAGCCGATGCCGATATCTTGGAAAGCAGGGGGCCAATAGCCAATATTTTTTCTATTATTATTATTAATATTTAATAAATTTGAAATCATTTGACAATGGATTAAATAATAAATGTGTAAAAGAAACATACTTATACTTTAGATGACAATATTTTTCACAAATAAATAGATATTTAATAAAATTATAATATATATAAAAAAGTAAACACTAACCAATAGGGCACTTAGTATTCTGGGAAGTTTTTCTGCATTGGAAATCATATTTTTCAAATAAACCAGGGTAACACTTATTTAACATACAGCACACAGTGAAAATGACATAAATATGACAGTGGCCGAATACATAAAGTGCAGCATAATTTGAAATCACGAGTTTAAAGCATTCCATTCACACGGACTGAGCAGCACGCAGAGAACAGGTGATCATGCTGGATAAAAATGCACACTTCACAAGATCTCACAGCTGGATTTGACTGAGTTTGCAAGGTTTGTGAAATTAAATGTTCATTAGTCATTCAAAGATTTTTTCAAACTATATAAATGTGTATTTACTTAATGCTGACAGCAAACGAGAAAGTATTATAATGTTTGCCTTTCTATTACTAATAGGCCTAATACGAAATAAATTGTTATAATACTTTCTGTATACATTAATTCCTTTGTTCATCTGATTATTAGACAGACTTCTATCCGTATTAGACTCAACTGTTAACGAAGACGAACAAGAGAAACAGTGTACGCACTGGGTGCACTCAGACGCTGCCGCTCTCAGCAACATCAAAATAAAAGTACGGCTCGAACACATCGACCAAGCAGAAAAACTTATCAGCCAATGCTGATATCTGAAAAAATGCCAAATATCAGCCGATATATCGGCCTCGGCGATATATATCGGTTGACCACTAGTTAAGACCGTTAAATCAATGTTATCTAAATGCATAACAAGGTTTAGCATTAGCATTCCTAATGACCTAATAATTTCAAAATACAATTAATTTTTGTGTCTGTCCTAAACAGGTTAAAGGGAAAACCAACTAAACCATGAAACCATCACACATCTTGACAATACCATCTCTGCTTTTGCTTTCTGGAGTTCTGGTACTTTCTCAAGACTTTGAAGTTGACTTTTCGAACAGATGGCTCTTCACCTGAAGTTCCTCAACTTTATGTACTTCAAAACCCTGATTACGATGCCCTATTAATGTATTCGTACAAATGTGCTAGCGAGTGTTTCCTCCTATCCTATTGCCATGTATTGCAACCAAAACCCCAAGGCGATTCCCAACATCCCTAGACACATCCGCCACTTGTACATCCAGCATAATGACATAGAAGAGATAACTTCAAAGCCTTTCATCAATGCCACGTCCCTGAGGGAAATCAACCTCAACTACAACAAGATCCAATCATCTAAGGTGGATAAAGATGTCTTTAGTGTACTCCTTCAGTTACACCTTGAGCATAATAATCTGGAAGACATTCCTACTCCTCTGCCAAAAACTCTTAAGAGGCTTCATCTGGGCTTTAATAAAATTTCAAAGATACTAGCTGACGCCACACGCAAGCTTATGAAACTTACAGTGCTGGATTTGTGCAGCAACAGACTAACAGATGCAAGTATTAAATGAAAGATCCTATCTGGCATGAAGAGCCTCATGCAAATCAACATGTGCAACAATAAGCTCAAGTCTATGCCAGCAGACCTTCCAGAATCGATCCAACAGATATAGCTGGAAAACAACTCAATCGCCTCCATACCGGAGGGCTATGCTAAGAAGACTCCTAATCTTTTATCTCTTCGCATGTCGCACAATAAACTCCATTTCATACAGTGCCTTTAACCTGTCCAAACTGATGGAGCTCCAAATTGGGCCATAACCAGCTCTCCAAACCATTTTTTGTTCCCAGGACCTTGGAACATCTTTATCTAAACCACAATGACTTCAAAGTTGGATTAAACTTAAAGGCACAAATGCTGTAAAATAAAACATGAAGGTCTCTTCAAGAAATGTTAACCACCACATCCTTAAATCACTCAAATAACAAGATATGTCTCTTTGCAGATCTGAATATCTCTCTGATGTGTCCATCACTGGATCTTAGGAACCCTAAGATGCTGACCTATATACGTCTCTACAACAATAAGCTGAGAGGACCAGTAGACTACAATGCTTACAAATGTTTCCCAAGGCTGATAATGCTATTTTATGGAAACCAAAGGATGGACGATAAAGAGGACTCAGAAGCTAAAAAAATATGTAAAACCCGAATGGCCAAAGGCAACAAGGCTATTGACTTGATAGATTAGATTGATTTTTGAGATGCGTCCTAGTTTAACACACCAATCTACTCATTATTCAAAAAATAAAAGAGGATTTATAATATTTAAATATTATTGAAAATACATGTATTAGTAAACATTCCGTTCATTGCTGCTTGAACTTTCTATTTGTTTTTCTGCTTGCATGATTATGCATCTCACTCAGCATAAAATCTGGGCAAAACTGAATTGCTACGTATGGAAAGCTCTGATTAAAAGATTGCTTTGTTTTGCACAGTGTCACTTTTCTCTCCATAAATACAATAAGAAGCATTTATCTACACAAATTCACTGCATTGCAATGCATGTGAATTCCAGCAAATGTATTAAATAACAAAGCTACTCTTTTTTTATGGTGAAATTACTGTAAAATGCTACTGAAGCTGGAAAAGTATAAGGATCCGACATAAAGCAAGAAGAAAAATAAACAATATAGCAATGAGTTTTAATTGAATGAAATAAACATCCTGTTAAAGACCTTGGGCACTATAATGCCGCGTTTCCACCGCAGAAACTTTACTCAGGAACTAGGGACTTTGGCCTGGTACTTGGTGTGTTTCCACCGCAGGAACCAGGAACCAGGAACTAAATAAAGTTCCGGGTAAAAAAATCCCCTCAGAAAGTCCCTGCTGGCGAGGAGGTACTTTTTCAAAGTTCCGGAACTTTCGGGGGCGGGACTTGGGCTCTAAACATCCTGATTGGTTGAGTTCACGCAGCATTTGTTGAGTTCAACCACCATTTATTCGGATCATTTTCAAAATCTTACTGTTATTGTGTCATGAAATGTAATTTTTAAAAGTATTTCAGGTGAGAATGTAGTTGTTTAAAACTCAAATCTGTGGTTTATTTATAAAGACAGCGCCTATTTAAAAATGTTTTTCGCCGATCTCGGAGACGGTGAGCTCCATGCGACCAGCGGGAGCTCAGTGATCATCTATCCGCCGAGAAGCAGCCTCACCTTGGCTAGACCTTCTGATGTGTGCCGCTGGCTCTGATGTCTCTTTAGTGGTTAAACATAAGATATAATTCATTTTGGGTAAATCTAACAGGTAATCTTTGGTCTGTATTCAATTTATCTATTTGTTAAAATGAAAATAAAAAAGGCAAATCTATATAATATTTTGTTTCATTGTAATGGCTGTATATATACACATATCCCTGAACTAAGTACATTTCTGCAGCTGTTCTTATGTTAAAATGAAAACGAAAGGAGGCAGTGGTATTTGATATCCTATTTTGTTTTATTGTAAATATACACAGAGGAAATTAGCAGTAGCCATGGTCAGCTGACTGAAGTTATCAAGTACGCTGCTGTTTGCAGATTTACCGGATTTGTGTCGTCACGGACATCACGCACCCGAGACGAATGCACACAGTCTGAACTACCAAGGATGCACGCCCAAAATCAACGTACTATAGTATTGAGAAACGCGTGCAGACCTATGTCACCAGTCTATTTGCCTAATCTTCCCGGTACTTTACACAGCGGTGGAAACGCAGAAAGCAACAGGTCTGGGGGGAAAAAGTTCCTGGGGAAAAAAGTTCCTGGTACAAATGTTCCAGGTAATTTCAGTGGAAACGCAGCATATTTGAAAGACTCGCCAAATGGTGGCATTTATTAGTAGATTTAAAGGGACAGTTCACTAAAAAGTTACAATTCTGTCATTCACCATCACGTTGTTCCAAACCTGTTACTCTCTGTCCTAACTACACATGATGCGACAAGATTCCAGTGACAAACAATTTGGCTGTCCACACCAGACATAACATGACAATGCGATGCAACAGAATCTATCAAATATCAGAGCCAATAAAAGCATGTGTGGGAGGGCACTTTCTGGAAGATGGTAACAAAATGGATATGTTTATTTATATCCCATTTCATAAATATTAAACCTTTTTAACGTCACTTAATGTACATACTGACTGATACTATCTATGTTTTGTATTAAGGTTGTGGATTCGCTTTGAGTTCGCAGTTTTAACGTACATGTTTGCTTGAATTTGTTTTCAAGATCTGAGGTAAACTATGTTGTTACTTTTATTTTGACAATAAATGTGATGTGATTATTTTCAAACTCACATTAGACACTTTTAACATTGAATAAAGAATATAATCAATACCTAGTTTGTATGTTGTTGCTCCAACCATGACATTGCAGAAATACAAACCATTTCTAAAATATTAAAGCCGAGAGCTTTCTGACCCTGCATAGACAGTGACACAACTACCTCGTTCAAGGCCCAGAAAGGTAGTAAGGACTTTGTTAAAATTAACCATGTGACATCAGTGGTTCAACCTTAATTTTATGAAGCTACGAGAATACTTTTTGTGTGCAAAGAAAATAAAAAATAACAACTTTATTCAACTATTTCTTCTCTTCCATGTCATGCTCCGCTGCAAGTTCATGTGTGTGGCAGGAGCCTGACGAAGAACCCAGATGAATTGTGGTACTGTCATGATCACACGTCGAATTCTGACATGAAAGTCAATAGATTGTTGAATAAAGTCATTATTTTTGTTTTCATCGTGCACAGAGTATTCGAGTATTCTCATACCTTCGTAAAATAACGGTTGAACCACTGATGTCACAAGGATTTTTTAAATGATGTCCACCTTTCTGGGCCTTGAATGTGTCAGTTGCACTGCTGTCTATGGAGGGTCAGAAAGCTCTCGGATTTCATCAAAAATATCTTCTGAAGATGAACGAAGGTCTTACTGGTTTAGAACAACATGAGGGTGAGTAATTAATGGAATCAGATTATTTGGACAAATAAATTATTGCTTAATTTGGTTGATCTCTACTAATTATACAGTCTTCTGTTACTGACTAGTGGTTAAACTAATTAATTATGAAAAAAAGTATTTTTGCACCTTCTTTTTTTTTTTTTTAGTGTAGAGGACTTTTGTTTACATTTTTGGAGTCCTCCAAATCAAGTCATGAGGTGAAGAAACCACCTTGACAGTGAAATTAACCACAGAGGACCAGCAGTGTAAAAACATCTGGCCGTAGCAGTATCTGGCCCCTTTCCTAGTACAGTAACTTTTTACAGGTTGGCATAATTGTTAACACACCTGTAATGTTTATTCATACTCTATTTCCATCTCTTACAAGTTTATTTCGAGAGGGGCCAAGGTGCCTTTCGTCTTGTCTTGAGGTGCAAAAAGGAGAATAAATCACTCACATGTTTCCTATTAAACGTTTTTCTTCACTTTAATCTTTAAGTGTCTGTTTTATAGAGGAGCTTTGTTGTAATGCATTGTACTTGGGTTTTAATGAAATGTATCTAGGCAAACTTGTAAATGACACAAACAAACTGAAAATAAATTAATTTAAATCACAGTTGGGATATGTAGAGATGGAGAACTCTAATTAAAGAATTTGTTAAATTCGGATCCTAATGTCCCACAATCTATCCGAATACCACTGTCCACCCATTATCTTGTTGCAGATTCCTGCAAAACTAATCCAGCTACTTTTTTTTTCTAGTGAATGCACTGTAAAATGCTAACAAAGCTGGATCCAACACGAAGCCAAAATTAAAATTAACAATATAGCAAGGCTATTGAAAGATGGACAACTATAATCAAAGAATCTGGATCTGATCTATACTAATGTCCTGTCAAATTTCTGTTACCATTGTCCTGTTATTCTGTTACCTTCTCTGAGAAGCTTAAAGATTTATTAGAAAAGCACAGAATGAAAGGAGAGCCAAACATGCCTCAATATTCCAAGAGATCAGCAAACATAAAATTCTGAGCTACAAAGCAAAACTAACAGTCCTTTTCATTGCCTTCTGCTCTGTTTTACGAAATGTTTTTTTTTTCCAGTGGACCACAAACATGGCCAAACCCTGCAGGCAACACAGTGGTCTGATCAGCTCAGATGGGAATGCGAAGGGTTAAGGTCTGTTCCATAAACTCCCACTTAAGGATCTCCTCTGGCAGCCTGTGGTGGGGCTTAAAATCCTGATTTGACAGATCACATTTTACTCACAGGCACCAAGAAAATAGCCAACCACTGCCTGCACTGCGCTTCTGCTCTTTAACGTGGCAGAACACATCCAGAGTCTTTAGATACAATGGGGACGAGGCAGCGAATGCTCTTATCAGCAGTCATATTTGCATCCTGGGTGCTCTCAGCATCTGGTGCACAATATCACACTCACAGGCATCACAGACTGCAGGATGTAGCACTTACTGAGGAAACCGATGTGAGGGCACAGAGGAATAAGGTAAATGTTGTATTTTTATTCCATGATTAATTGTTATTTTACACAGGGGCTGACAGAAATGATTATTTAGAAATGGGTTTGTTTTTGTCTACTGCTTTTCCAATTTATAAATGCTGTTTTAAAAAATTGTGTTAATTTGATTTAATTTCCATTAAGCTTAACTGAACTTGTACCCATTTCAAGATTCAACTAAACCACATATGACACATTAAATCTAATGCAATATGCAAAATGTATATTTACCAAAAATTATTATTAAATTATTTAAAAAAAATCACCTACAAGAAATAAAATATAATAAAATACTGTGCTGCATATATATATATATATATATATATATATATATATATGCACACCAAAAACTAGCCAATTAACAAACAAACATGTCACAAAATTTTTAGTACTAAGATTATTTATGGCATTGCAACTGATTATATATATATATATATATATATATATATATATATATATATATATATAATTATTATTATTATTATACTGTTCAATGTAACTAATAATTCAAAACTACATGTATATTCACATTTCCAGTAAACTGTTACATTTAAAATGTTTTTGCTTTAGCTTAACTAAATTATACCGGACATTTACAGATCTACATATGTTACATTTCCACCATAAAACCAGATTATTTCCGTACACTGACAGGTTTGAAACCATACAGTTTCGTTCAAATAAACAAAACTCAACAGCTGCCCGGCACTGTGTGGAGGCTCTGATTAGTCAGCGATCTGTTCTGGAGGAGTTCCCTCAGGCTCAAATTCTCCCACCCACAGCTTCACGCTAACTCATGGGGTCAGACACTGTCAGGGTGATTTAACAGACGCCTGAAGACACACAGGTCCAAACAGATGCTCGTCCCAACATGCCAAAAGAGATAAGTTATTCATGAACAGGATGTAAAAGGAGTAGTTTACTCAAAAAATAAGTCATCATTTTCTCACCATCATGTTATGAGTTTCTTTCGTCCATGAAACACAAAATATGTTTTCCATGCATCGATAATGAAAAGAGATTAAAGCTTCCAATCTTTAAAAAGCATGCAAAAGAATATGCCTAAAGTGTCATAAATATTTCCCTTAACACTCATGTGCTTTATTACACATCTCCTGATGAAAAGATACAAATTAAAGTCATTACTCAAAAAAAAAAAATACTATCTGTCCTTGGCACTTGAAAAAACGGCCATGTTTTATAATGTTACTCAATGATCCAGATCCATTGGTAAACAGTTCACTGGAGGGGAGTGTTGTCAGTGAATAAAATAAGTGTATTTTTTCATGTAAAGCTCTCAAAATGGCTTAAATATACTTAAAAAGCTCTCTAGCCACTCTTTTTAATCTTTTATGGTCTTATGAAACTTCATGACTTCAGTTAGGCTATCCTTTATTGTATCTGGATACACAGGAGTTTCTCCATCCATTAAATTTCTACAGAAGAAAGTCATACAGGTATGGAAGCATTTCCGCTACTGAATAAAAAAATAAATAAAAAGGTAATTGTGACTTTCTATCTCACAATTTAGACTTTTCGTGACTTTTTTTCAGAATTACGAGTTCCAAAATCAGAATTGCGTGATATAAACTCTAAATTTAGAACACAATTCAAATTTTTTCTCAAAATGTTGAGTTTTTATATCTCTCTATGCTTGTGAGATATAAACTCACAGTTGTAAGAAAATAGTTTTTTTTTCAGCTTGGTCTATTTGGACTTTATATCTCACAATTTTGAGAAATGTCATCAGACCATGCCACTGCGAGAAAAAAGTCTTTTATTTTGTGGCGGAAACAGAATTCCATTAACAGGTTTGCATACTGAATGAATTATAGAGAAAAAAAATACAAAAAAGGTAATTGCAACTTTTTATTTCACAATTCAGATTTTTTCTTGCAATTCAGATTTTTTCTCCAAATTGTGAGATATAAGATTTATGAGATACAAGATTTATGAGATATTACACGTCATAAAGTCCAATTCTGAGGGGGAAAAAGACTGATATTTTCTCAGACTTACAAGCTTATATCTTGCAATTATGACTTTATTTCTCATAATTGCGAATTTATATCACACAATTCTGACTTTTTCTCAGAACTGTAAGTTTAAATCTCGCAATTCTGAATCTTTTTCTCAGAAATGCGAGATTTAAACTTACAATTTCCAGAAAAAGTCAGAATTGGGAGATATAAACTGATATCTGATATACAAATGCGAGAAAAAAGGCAGAACTGTAAGATAAAAAGCCACAATTACCTTATTTATTTTTTATTCGGTGAAGGAAATGGACTTCCATTTCCAACATTACAGCAGAATATTTATCTTTGGGCAAACTTTTTGTCTTAAATTAATAATGCAAAGGTTAGGAAGCAGATGTTCTACCTGAATTTGGCATTCTTGTCAAAAAAACAAATGTACCAACTAATGAAGCCATTTTACAGAGAGCCCTTCTGCCTGCCGACACCCCTGATGACTCTACCCCATTGCCGCCTGGAGGAGACCCTTCAGGTAACGAACAACTGACGCCCGGTCAACTGTCGGAAAGGAATGAGTGATGGGCTCTTTTTAAAAACCACATGTTGCTCACAAGAGGCTTTATTTGTTCATTGAGTGAGTGGGAAGTGATAAAGAAAAGAAGCAACATGTGTTTGCCTATCCACCTAGTTTCATAAACTTCCCCATTATGAATAAAATCTTGTACACGTTCCAGACCTTCCAACTTGTCTACTGTGTGTGTGTCTAACTGGATCTGTCTACTGCGAGGAGGTCGACCCAGATATGACATCAGTGCCTACTCTGCCAAAGGAGACAAACTACCTCTACGCTCGGTACAACAAGATAAAAAAGATAACAGCCAAAGATTTCGGAGATATAGGTGAGTTCTTCCTGACTTGACTTGCTCTGGCATTCCTGTTGACCGCCCTTTTCTGTTGGGGGAACAAATACAATTCTTGTGGACAGGATAAGGGATTACCCCGGAGGAAAGCAGGAGTCAAACAGCTGCTTCTTTTGAGAAACAACCCAGAATCCTTTTCACCCAAAAGATTTCCAAATGTTAAGGGACATGATATACAAACCGCAATGTGGTCGCATGAGATTGCGAGTTCTTCCGTTGCATACAGACATTGATCACAATTCTGAACCACAACATCCTTCACAATATGCGTGTTGACTAAAACATGCACATGTGCTATACTAATCTGTTTGCAGCAGTGCATCATGGGTACAACAAAGATAGCTAGAGGGAGAAGTAAGCGCTTTCAAGGGTCTCATGCATCAAAGGCTTTCACAACACTACAATATTATCTTATAAACCAAAACGAACAGAAAACCACAATAACTAAGAAACAGAAGTGTAGTCCTCTACTGCGAAAATGAATTTGATAATTTGTTGAATACATATATATATATGATATGCACACTTGATGCTAATAAAACACACAAACACACAAAATTGTGTAATTTCTGAGCCAAACTGTCCAGTTGTTTAACATATACTTTTCTTAACCTTCACATTATAAATTTAACGCTCTTCTGTCCATTTCCATTCATCTACTGTAGTGACTCTGAAGAGAATCGACTTCACTGGAAACATCATTTCTGAGATTGAAGATGGTGCATTTGCTAAGCTTTCCATGCTAGAGGAGCTCTCGCTAGCCGAAAACCAGCTGGTCAAGTTACCAATGCTTCCGGCCAAATTAGTCTCCTTCAATGCTAATCACAACAAACTGAGGACCAAAGGAATCAAGTCAAATGCTTTCAAGGTAAAGAGCCACTGTTTGAAAAAACTACTAGCCAACCCACAACTTTTTGTTTTTGGGCTTAGACATTCTGAAGTGACTTTTTAAAGGCCATCATTTCTAGAAAGAACACCTTCCTGAATTGAATTAACCAAGACAAAAACAGCCTTCTTTGCCAAAACCCTGTTGCTCTTAAAATTCTGACTTAGAATTCTGATCTTCTTTGCTTCCAGAAATTAAGCAAACTGGCACATCTGTATCTTGCTCATAATGAACTGGAGGCCGTTCCTCTCATTCCAGAGACTGTCCGCACACTTCACCTGCAGGTTAGAAAGTTGAAAATCATACAAAGATTATTACACAATCCACAATGTCTTGAAAGAATCTAAACCTCTCTACTGCTGTGTTTTCAGAACAATAACATTTCAAGCGTGACCGTGGACACCTTCTGCAAAAGTAACAACACATACTACATCCGCCCCAACATGAACGAGATCCGTATGGATGGAAATCCCGTCATTCTTGGCCAGTACCCCAGCAGTTTCATATGCCTGCAGTCTCTGCCAATTGGGCGATACCAATGAAAACCAAATGGAAGATACTCCGCAGTGAGAAGTCTTTGGATGGCCAATGATGATGGCTAAAACCGAGAAGCAAAAGTCATTCAATCTCCTGGTGCCTGAGCACAGACGAGTGTACAAAAAGTTAATACCATGAGAATCTGTATTATATATCTAATTATGTAACAGCTGCCCAAACACTTAGATTTTCTTTTGATATTGACTTTGTAGATGAACCTAAACCACAAGTCTTTGAAAGAATAACTTAATATCCATTGTAAATAACCACTGGGGGCTACTGCTTAGTAAAATGTGAGATCATGAAAAGCTGCAGTCAAGCTTCTAGTGTTCCTCAGAACTCTGTGAATTTCTGACACTTTCTAGTACTGTTAAAATGTCTTACTTTAGCTGAAATTAAGATGCCTGTTAAGTGAAATAGAGGGCGAGGAACTCATTCCAAGTTCTGAGTCACTGTTCTTTCCCAGCTGACTTTTACTTTAAAATTCTGAATATTATTTATATGCTAAATTTGTAATTACTACCTATGTGTGAATTAAACATGAATAGATTGTACAGTAAAACATTGTATGAACTCAACGTGTAATGTTCACTTTAGTTGTTCAAATACACTTTTTTTTTTTCTAAAACCTTGTGACTGGTTTGCTTTTAACTTTTATAACAACTATGTCAGACAGCAGTTAAAGACCAGAACAACTGTCTGCAAAATTGCAAACCAATCAAACCCAAAGATTGTGCATGCAGAAAGTTCTGGAAAAAGTGGGGTAATTTTGTTCCATTTAACTGGCCAAATTGGCAGCCATTACAGCACAATGGTCCAAGCAAATAATGGAATGTTTTTCATACTGACTCGAAGGCTTCATTCCCAAACTTTCACTGCCATCGAGTCATGGAATTTGTTCCCAATCTTGCATTCAGCAATCTTTCTCATATTTATGAAAGTCTTATAATATGTGCATATTAGGGGAAAATATGAATAAAAATCTTACAAATTAAAAATGGAGAACTTTGTTATTCCAGGTAGAATCTTTGAAATATATATATTTTTCTCAAAGAAATTTAATTTTAAATTTCTTTGAAATTTAAATTTAAATTTAACTGATTTTTTAAAGAAATCAGTTGTCTTTGTTTTGGTTTTATAACTTATTACAGTAACTTTATACAGGCCCTCTGTATTCCAAAGATTTCACCCTTAAAACACATTCTTGTGAAAAAAAAATTCTCATACCTCAAAATAGTTTGAATGCAACTCTACACACTTGCCTCATTTACTATATACGTGGACATATGAATATGCAAATATTCAAATATTCAGTTTTACCAGCCATGGCCTAATGGTCCATGGATAATGACTGATAAAACTATGTTTTTACTGTTGGACAATACAGTGGAAACTATCAAATTTGTTAAAGTTACTAATTGACAATGTTGTGTCTTCAAAATGCCCTAAAGAATCGAATAAAGCCAAGTTTGTGATTCTATTTTGCTAATATGGGAGAGGTGGGTCTGACTCCGGGTTACTTTTACACTGTTGCAGCGGGTTATAATTCAAGTTAGTGGTTCTAAATTCCCATGAAACCATGGCTTCATGGGTTTTTTGCTCTCTTTTATTTTTGGTTTTGTGCTGGTTATATTGGTATATTTTGCACGCGATCTCTATGATAATGTTTACCTTGAGGCAGTTGGTGGGGAAATGGCTGCATTTGTACAAATACAAACACATCACTGCTACATTATCACAATAACACTGGCTAAATAATTGTGCAAATATCAAAAGAGACACACTGTACTGATAAAAAACAAGAAAAATAAACTTACAAAGAATCTATCCCTTGACATGATTGGCTATTGAATTTTGTGACATAGCATAAAAAAGCCAAAAAAGCATTACTTAAAATGTTTCAACTGAATATAAACTTTATAAACAGCAACAAAAGTCTGAATACTACGCCGCAAACAACTGAACAAATGGCGCCACAAATAGTCAAGAGAAATGTAAGTCCCTAGAGTCCCCATTTTGGTAAGTTTGTGTGTAGCAGCCACTGGAGTTTGATAAAAGTCACATTTACTTTCATGATCAATCACTTCAGATGCAGAATTGTGCCCATACATAGTTGGTTGAGGACCTTATTCCCTGCTTCTATTGCTGGTTACCTGAAACATGGTGCTGAAAAGTTTGACACCTCTCCTCACATACCTCAGAGAAAATTCTCAAAGTCCTGAAGAACAAGAGAAGATCTTTTGTGTCCTCCACTCTGCAAACAAAACAGTAGGTACATTAATAAACCCGAGAGGACACATCATGGTTTTGCTCACTTTGATAAATGATACATTCTAATTAGAGACTGTCATATTTGATTATTTGATGAAAAACATGACAGGGAAAAGCCCTCCTTAATATAAAATTCAGCATAAAATAAAGAAGGATAAACTGTGTATTTGCATTTAATCCCCTTCACAGGCTGACGTTACGAGACATTGTGAGTTTTTCCATAGATTTACTAGGGGCCCAGAAACAGTGGCACAGCACACAACTTTCCATGACTCTCGAGTCTTGTCTGTGAAAGGCCAGTGTTGTAATGAGCGATGGAAAAATGGTAAGTCTCTCAAAACTAAATGGATCTACTCCAACAGTAAAAGACAGCAGCTTAATGGCAAGAGTGGGAGAAAAGGCTCCCTGAGTATATCTAAACACCAGACAATTAATGTACGCCTTAAATTTTTTGAATTTGGGTGAGCTGAAAGTATACAAACATTAATCAACCATCTGGTTTGACTGACGTCTAACGCTGTTTAAAAGAAACCACAGACAAATCACCCTCGCCGACGGATCTTTTTGTAATGTGGGCAATTTCCATCATATGCATTTCAGATTTGTTGATTGGGGACCTTGAATCTGACAAAGTCATTTTAAACCACGCTTTCCTAGAATGCTAACCTATTAAGTTCGATAGACTAAACATACTGAATGCCAGGATCACTCTACAGACCGATTAATGCCAAATCAGTGTTTGGCTCCTTTGTATAATTTCACTAAATTTGTCCCTTCGGTTTTTCTCATTTGTCTGGTTAAGCAGGCAAAACCTGTGGCATGTACTAATATTATACGTATAGGTTCCAAAAAACACATTTATTATGTCTACCTGTGTGGTTGTGCTTCATTTCAAACTTCACACTTGACAAAAATCAACAGTACAAAAGTTGTAAACATGGCTAGAGCACGGTAATGATAGCACAAAAACTCAAAGTTTTAGCACATGCCTGAATCCACTTATGTACCTGACCACAAGATTGCTCATAAAATTCTTCTTAAGTTTACATGAACCATAATGGTTATAAAATGCGTCTTCCTGAGACGCAGAGACAACTCAGACTTATGCGAGAATCATTATCTCCAGTATTTTTCCGACTCTCTCGTGCCAGGACAGACTTTCAGACCAGACAATATGATCCAGATGTACATTCAGCGACCAGGAGGCTGGCTGCACTTTAGAAACAGACCCAAACAAATTGCCGCCAGAATAGCAGCATTACTTCAAACTGTAATTTGTCATCCCAGCCAAAAAATCCTGCAACTAAGTGGAACAACTGTAGGAGATCTTATATTATGTCTTCAGAAAACAAAACTCAAAATTCATTAGCAATTCAATCATATAAGTCTAATGCATTCACATTTGAAGTAATATTAAATAGATTGAGAGATCTAGAGTGGTAACCAGAGAGTTGTTGGTTTGAATATCTGGGGGGGAAAAAAGATGAATTAATGGGATAGTTTACCTAAAAATGAAAATTACCCCATGATTTACTCACCCGCAAGCCATTCTAGGTCTATATGACTTTCTTCTTTCAGATGAATACAATCAGAGTTATATTAAAAAATGTCCTGGCTCTTCCAAGCTTTATAATGGCAGTGAATTGCTGTTGATATTCAACGTTCTAATAGAAGTCCAATAAAGTGCATCCATCCATTGTAAAAAAAAATATAAATAAAAAGTACTCCACATGGTTCTGGGGTGTTAATAAAGGACTTCTGAAGTAAATATAAATATGTTTGTGTGAGAAAATATCCATATTTAAAACTTTATAAACCATAATCTCTAGCTTACGCTAACTGTCATATGTGCGTTCACTAGAGCGTGGCGTTCCAGCAGACGTAGCATAAGCTCTGTGGGAATATGCTCATCTTGTGTGAACCAAGTTTTGTTTACAGGAGCAAAGGAAGCTTTGTTTAGAAAAGGAAAACAAGTCTCCTCTTGGCTTATATCAAAATTCTCTGACATTTTTCTCTACAAATCTTCATTTTGTATTTCTAATTCATGACAGGTGTTTTGTTTTGCTCTCTCCTGTGCTTCCGCTTTCAGCACTTCTCATTGGAGCCTACGCTACACCAATGTCCTACGTCATCCACTGGAACGCCACTTTTTCGGACTACTGAATATCAACAGCCATTCACTGCCATTATAAAACTTGAAAGAGCCAGGACAATTTTTTTTTTTTACCATAACTCTGATTGTATTTGTCTGAAAGAAAGTTATAGACCTACGATGGCTTGAGGGTGAGTAAATCATAGGGTAATTTTCATCTTTGGATAAACTATCCATTTAACAGCTACCAAGTACAATAAAGCTACACATACTGTATGAAATGAAAGGATAAACCTAGCAGCTGGATAACAAATTGACCATAAGCATGAATCTTTCCCACTAGAAGTCACAGGTTCAGACCTCAGCTCTCTTATTTCTTCAAGTATATAGCAAGTAATAACACATAATCTAAATAACCAAACCTTCTAATTATCTCAGCTGTGTTCTCTGTGGATAGCTGGAAATGTCAACATCAAAAGGTTTTACACTGATGGGAAGTGTTGTGCTGTACTTGTTCAAGTAATAATACAAGACAGAACTGTGCTTGCCTTGCACTGTGTTATTACAGATTACACTTTAATCCCTGAGGTGTCTGGTGGAGTTGTGCAGACTCTCCTGCTTTACACAATCCAGAGTGACCTACAGGTGGTCCACATGCTCACTTTTTACAGTGCACACACTGTGGGGTACTGTTGGCTGTCGATGTCTTGCTGGTGCCATTTGTTGACAGTTTAACGAGCAGGACATGTTACAGACCGCCACCATAGCACTTTTAAACATTAAATCCACACATCATTATGTTGGGTGCAGCGTTCTTCTGGACTCAAATGACATTCTCATTACAGCACAAGCAGAGCAACCGTCTATAGCTTGCCTTGAAGCTGCTCTGTAGGAACTTTACCACAAAAATAAAACAAAATAGAATGGAACAAAAATAACAATAAACAATAAATGTCCCATTTCCGAAAGGAGGTTAAGTGAAAACTCTGAGTATGTTAAACCTGAAATGAGGGAAACTATGGGTTTTCGGTTTCAGTATGGGAGGTTTGTCAAACCTGAGAAAGCAGGGTAAGTCAAGCCCGTTTCTGAAAGAGAGGTAACTTATACTCAGAGTCGGTTACCATGGTAACTTACTCTATGAACCTTACCTGGTCGGGAGCAGGTTTTCTTTGGTAAACCCAGAGTTTTTTTTCGGTCTCCTCCCCCTTTTTAAAGCACAAGCGATGTTTAAATACTTCATTCATTCATGCACACTGCAAAAATACTTATCTTACCAAGTTTTTTTTTCTTATTTCAAGTACAAATATAAAAAACTAATCTTAAATCAAGATGGATTTTCTATATAAGAAAATAATATAAGATATTTAGGGATCTAAATTAAGTGCATTTTACTTAAGTAAAATTACAAACCCGATTCCAAAAAAGTTGGGACATTGAACAAATTGTGAGTAAAAAAAGGAAAGGAATAATTTACAAATCTCATAAACTTATATTTTATTCACAACAGAATATAGAAAACATATAAAATGTTGAAAGTGAGACATTGGCTCATTTTGGATTTCATAAGCCCTACACATTCCAAAAAAGTTGGTATAGGTAGCAATAAGAGGCCGGAAAAGTTAAATTAAATGTACATATAAGGAACAGCTGGAGGACCAATTTGCAACTTAATAGGTCAATTGGCAACATGATTGGGTATAAAAAGAGTCTCTCAGAGTGGCAGTGTCTCTCAGAAGTCAAGATGGGCAGAGGATCACCAATTCCCCCAATGCTGCTGCGAAAAATAGTGGAGCAATATCAGAAAGAAGTTTCTCAGAGAAAAATTGCAAAGAGTTTGAAGTTATCATCATCTACAGTGCATAATATCATTAAAAGATTCAGAGAATCTGGAACAATCTCTGTGTGTAAGGGTCAAGGCCGGAAAACCATAATGGATGCCTGTGATCTTCGGGCCCTCAGACGGCACTGTATCACATACATGAATGCTACTGTAATGGAGATCACAGCATGGGCTCAGGAATACTTCCAGAAAACATTGTCGGTGAACACAATCCACCGTGCCATTCGCTGTTGCCGGCTAAAACTCTAAAGGTCAAAAAAGAAGCCATATCTAAATATGATCCAGAAGTGTAGATGTTTTCTCTGGGCCAAGGCTCATTTAAAATGGACTGTGGCAAAGTGGAAAACTGTTCTGTGGTCAGACGAATCAAAATTTGAAGTTCTTTTTGGAAAACTGGGACGTCATGTCATCTGGACTAAAGAGGACAAGGACAACCTAAGTTGTTATTAGTGCTCAGTTCAGAAGTCTGCATCTCTGATGGTATGGGGTTGCATGAGTGCGTGTGCCATAGGCAGCTTACACATCTGGAAAGGCACCATCAATGCTGAAAGGTATATCCAAGTTCTACATATGCTCCCATCCAGACGTCGTCTCTTTCAGGGAACACCTTGCATTTTCCATCATGACAATGCCAGACCACATACTGCATCAATTACAACATCATGGCTGAGCAGAAGAAGGATCCGGGTACTGAAATGGCCAGCCTGCAGTCCAAATCTTTCACCCATAGAAAACATTTGGTGAATCATAAAGAAGACCTAAGACAGTTGAGCAACTAGAAACCTGTGTTAAGACAAGAATGGGACAACATTCCTATTCCTAAACTTGAGCAACTTGTCTCCTCAGTACCCAGACATTTGCAGACTTTTATAAAAAGAAGAGGGGATGCCACACAGTGGTAAACATGGCCTTGTCCCAACTTTTTTGAGATGTGTTGATGCCATGAAATGTATTTTTATGAAATCAACTTATTTTTCCCTTAAGATTTTACATTTTCTCAGTTTAAACATTTGATATGTCATCTTTGTTGTATTCTGAATAAAATATTGAATTTTGAAACTTCCACATCATTCCATTCTGTTTTTATTCACAATTTGTAGTGTCCCAACTTTTTTGGAATCGGGTTTGTAGATGCCAGTGTGGTAATAAAAATAATCTTAATGCAAATGGTAAACAAGATTAAAATCTACCATAGCTCCGCCCTACAATGTCACACAAGGTTAAATACAATTCATATATTGCTTGTAACGTGATTGATCGGGTTTGAGTCCAGCTTTTGCCGAGCTCGTTCTTCTCACTTTTCCCATCACATTGGAATTTATTTTTAATAAAAATGAAGAAAATGTTCTAAAAGTGGAAGTAAAGTGCCTAACAAGTGTTTAATAAAAGTATTTATAATTTTAATAAATATAATCATTTACTATCTGTTATTATTGCATCCTGTTAATGTATAACAATACTGAGGTGCAAATAGGCCTAGTATGTATCTGCAAGTATAAATAGCATCTAATTATTATTTACATTTCGCATATTGCAAAGAGCTGCTACTTTTACATGGTAAATAGAATATATCACGATTTTCACTAAGTGCAGCATCGTAAAGCTATTTGCACTTAGCCCACTGTAAATAGGATCTATTTTGTTTACCTTTATTTAACCAGTCAAAGTAATGAATAACAAGTTCTTATTTTCAATAACAGCCTGGCTAAGAAAGTATTTTAATTCCACTGAAAGTGAATAGCCGCTGCCGTATTCTACTTACTCAATTGGCAGATCATTTTTAAATGTCAAATTGTAAATTAGTTTTTATTTTTGCCCATGAGATACCATGAAAATTAACAGCCTATTAGTCCAATAACCTACTGTTCTGCCAGTTTTCACCTGTGATATTATAACAGTGATATAAGAATTAAACTTGTATTGAGTCTTAAGTATGCAGACATCTTTTTGGCGGGAGCTGTTGCCAGGATGAATCGTAATATCAGAATTAGGGCTGTACTACTAATGGGTAATTAATAATTAAAATCCCCTCAAAAAAGCCATTAAACTCCATGCGCACCTAAAAAGCAGTCATAATGAGACCCTCCACCATAAAGCCTTAAACTACCAGAAACTGAACCCAGAGAAAAGCCCCCTCAGCCACCTGGTCTCAGAACTGACTTTACAATCCAAAAACCCTAAATCAAATCATTAAAACATCTGATAAATATCTGCAACATTGGACAGAAGCAACAGCTCAGCAAATTAAATTAGAATGCTATCTGTCCCTAAACAGAGAATATAAATTGGCCTAAACACAGTGGCAGACCCTAAACTAAGAAAAGTCCTGACCATGTACAGACTCATCAAAAGAAGACAGATTGTGTGCACACTGCACATAATATGAAGTGGAAACAGAACTGCACAACATTTAACAACATGCCCTAATTATACACAAATTAGGGAAACATTCTTCCCCCAATTCACAAACCAGCACAAAGACTTCAGGTACAGCAAAAGGACAAACTGTCATACATTCTGGGAGAAACCTCAACAAGCTCTAACCTGGCTGCAAGGTACGTCAAGTCCTGCCATGATAAAAAGACAAGCAGTAGAACAGAACCACAAGTCACAGCCGGAAGAAAACACTGTACAACACACATAAACTGACATGACAGGATTTAGTCCTTCTCCTGTCTCTTTATTAGAATTTTTATTAGTACTATAGTTTTACTGTATACAGATATATAGACTCTATAGGATATATAATTATACTCTTATTTACATTTAGATGTTTATTTAAATGTGTCTATGCTTTGGTAATGTTAAGATACATTTTTACCATGCCAATAAAGCTACTTGAATCTTGAATATCAGAGCTCCATTGATCATGGCTTTTCTTAGTCGTGGTGCACGTGATAACCTCAGAGTTAACCTACTCAGAGTTGACTGAACTTACATAATTCAGCTCTTCTGAACCCAAAAACTCAGTTTCCCATCTCAGAGTAGGTCAACTCAGAGTTCAAGTTTTAACTAAGAGTTAGTCGGACCTACTTATTAAAACTGGCCTCAGAATGCAATGGAACAACAACAAAAAAAAACTCAACAAAACAGAGTACTACAAAATAAAACCGGACATACAAAAATTTTATAGAATACAACAGAATATAGCACATAGAGAAAAAAGAACAAACAGAATACAACAGAACAGAGAACAACAGAATAGAGCACAACATAACAGAACTTTAAACATTAAAACAGAACATGATAGAATTAAATCTTTCACAAATGATCTTTCTTCAGAGAAGAAGTTACCACAGATATGGACCACATGCCTAATGATCAGAGACATTTATTTGTTCATTTGGACTGGACCACGAATAAACAAATCTTTCAGCTACAAGTATAACAGAAACCCCTCAAACGCATAAACAAAGCCCTTGTTCATCTAACGATGGAATATTTTTGAGGTTATATTGAATTTTGCTAGTACACTGACTCATATGAAAAATTCTCAAGAGTATATTGCCGTCAGTCAATCAGCCAGCAGTGGGATCTAACCTGATCTCGCTGCAACACTTGTTAATCAGTCCTCAATGAGAAAATCAGACCTCTGCGGGAACTCTCCCACATCGCGCTGACAACAGCTGGTCCGTGTTCACTCAGCATCTTGCTAATGAGCCTCACAGGTAGATTTATTTCCCTTGTATGGAGTTTGTTTGGATTTGTATCTTTTTACAAGACTAACATAAAGCAGAATGCTCTTCTTTGTTCTATAATGTCTGGGAATTCAATTGTCTCATGTTTACTTACACTGTAGGTTTTATGATGTGTATTGCGCAACCTGGATTTTCTCCTAATGGGATTTCTGTTGGTTTAATTCTGCAAACAAGCAGGATACCTCATTTTGTGAAGAGTACAAATTATACATGGAATCTGTTTGCTTTTAAAAATAAATGTGAAAAATAATTGCATTAAAGGAACAGTTTGTCCAAATATAAAAATTTACTCACCCTCAGGCCATGCAAGATTTAAAGTTTTACCAATGGATCCTCTGTTGTGAATGAGTGCTGTCAGAATGAGAGTCCAAACAGTTGATCAAAACCTAATAATCCACAATTAGTTAACAGTACACCAGGTAATTAGTTAACGTCTTGTGACGCAGAAAAAGGCATCAGTATTTCCCATACATTGATTTATTTGTGGTGACCCACCAAAATTTCAACACTGACTCCCACAAATAAACATGTTAACATGAGCTCAGCACATTTCAAAGTAAAAAATATTACGTGGGTGTTTTTTATATGAATGTATCTTTGAAGGGAAGCAACTCTCTTCAGAAAAGTTTATTAATTTTCATTTCATTTCTCCTATTATGCTTGATAAAGTAGCTTTCGCTCTGCTTTTTGGTGTACAGCAGTTACAAGGGAAAACACTGTATTTCTGCCACCCCAAAAGCGCCACCTGCTGGCAGAGAATGAATTTGTGTTCTCAATAAGCACGTCTGCTATTTTATTAATACATATATATTTCCCTCGGGGAAAATACCATCACATGGAGTATAAGTCTGTGGCAAACACTGATGTGTGTTTGTAAGAAACCATCATTATGCCATTTTAACCTAAAACTGTTGCTTCTGACCAAAATATGATCCATTATACGGCTTCCTCCAGTGAAAAAGATCATCCCATTTTCCTCTCACATCAAAGTCCACCAACATATTTGTTTAGAAATGTTTTCACCTGTAAACAGTGCTAGATCTGTGCATATTTCTCTCCTGATTCAGACAAGACCATTTTATTACTGGAGAAAATATTATGGTAGTGGACGTTAATTGGGGGACTGGAGTATTGTGTATTACTTGTGCATTATTGTGATGTTTTGTCAGCTGTTTGGACTCTCTTTCTGATGCCACCCATTCACTTCAGTGGATCCATTGCTGAACAAGTGATGTAACGCTAAATTTCTCCAAATCTGAAGAAACAAACTCATCTTCATCTTGGATGACCTGAATTGAAATACAAACACACCATTGATATTAACCAGTTACCAACCATAACTCTGCCTGGACACAAATGCAGAGATATCTTTGAATAAAGAAAATATCATCCACGAAATTGAGCTCTGTAACTCTCCTGAGCAGTGCATCCTCCTCCTGTAATAAAACACAGAGAGTTAGACAAGATCATAGTCTTGTTAAATAATCTTGAACTGATCTGCATTTTTATTACCTGTCATGAGACTGATGGATTATGGGATTTTCGTTTCTTCAGGAAAAATATTTTTTGTTGTGAAGACTGGAGCACGAAACTGCTTTTACTTCTTGATATGCTTTATATAACAATTCTCAACTACTCTCATTGTAAAGATTTTCAGTTTTAATCTGACTCTGCTTTAGATGTTCAAACACAAACAAAACCTTTATAATCACGTCATATTGATCTTCCCCACAGGTTGGCAGTTTAAAGTAACTCACAATTTATAAGAGTGCCCTCAGTCACCAACCAACAATTCTATTCTAAATCATTTAATGCGACTGTGTAAATATTTGTGCTAAGGAGGGCCGTTAAAGAGTTGGAATCATGCTTGTCATGAAAATTTCAGAGAAACAAGGAGAACTGGAAGAACTATAAATGCAGAGTCTAATCCATTAAAGAGACGTTTTAAGACTAGTGCGCAAATCTCAGATGTTGAAAGGAAATGTCATTGTTAAAATGGAAACATGCTGCTCTCTAGTGTTGAGTATAAGAATTATCATCAAAGTCTTCATCGCTGGTTTAGATAACCTTCAACTGTTTAAATGACTCTAGGTGATATGAGAGAATTTCAGCACTTTACCACATTTTCTTAAGAAAAATTTAATGGCACTTTATAATACATACATGTCATGATGCTGATCACTTACCTTTCTCCTAAACATGGTTTTGAGGCATTGTAGTATAATGGGTTCAGGATTTAAACAAATCCCTAACCGTATGAACGATAAAAATCATAGCAAGCACTGCTAATACAAAATAAAACTAAATAACAACTGATTTACAGCATCTTAATATGAACTTTGTAAGTTTTAAAGCAATACTAAGTAAATGGTGGCGCTCTAGCGGTTAATAAACAGAACTGCACGCATCCCGCGGAAGAACATTCTAACCGGAGCTACTTCTCCAAGTTTATGATATGGCGATTCACGCAGGTATGTGTTACTCCGCAGCGGTGACGACCCGAACAGGCTACAATAGTCCAAAAATAATCACTTATTATAAATGTACCGTAGTGATCTGGGATAAAACAAAACGTCGGTTTATTGTATAAATTTATGATGTACTGGCTCATTATATTTAGCAAATTTCTAAGACAGAAAAAATGACATAGTGGTGGTTTAAGGCCATGTCCTGTTTGCTAAAACCCTGACTACATGTTTGTAAAAAACAAATCCATCATTAAGGCATTTTAACTTCAAACCATTGCTTTTGGCCAAGAACTCCATAATCCATAACACTTCCTCTTGTGAATCCTCCATATGCACATTTCTCTCCCAATTCAACAGAGAACTTTTTCACTGGAGAAAGCAATATTAAGGACAGAGAACTAGTATTTAGCAATAAAAAGCGGTCTTAATGACGGATATGTTTATTACAAACACAGCTTTTCGCTTCAAAATTAAGGGAGTGCAGTCATGTGGATTACTTGTGGATTATTGAGATGTTTTATCAGCTGTTGCTTCTGACGGCACCCATTCACTGCAATGTATCCATTGGTGATGAAAAGTGTTACATTTCTCCAAATCTGCTTCCAGTAACAAACTCATCTACATCTTTGATGGCCTGAAGGTGAGAAAATTTTAAGCAACTTTTTATTTTTGGTTGAACTATTTCTAAGAAAAACCCAAAATTTATAAAATAGATTATTACTAATGGTTTTCTTAAATTAACGGGTTTGCTGCAACCAGCTGCGATCCCATTCATTTCTGTCTGTCTGAGGTTTTTCTTTCCAGCTCTCTGACTTTTGAGATCAGCTTTGAAGGAGTGCTTTTGTGCTCCTCCTCTTTCCTTACAGAATGACTTTCTGAAAGAAAAATTTAATTAATTTGATCCAGTCTTCAAGTAAAACATGCGCATTACAAATATGCATTTTCATGTCACAGAAAGACAGATGTTTTTGCACAGTTTAGACTCCTATATGACACTAGACAAAATCCATCGAAAGAAAGGTCATCCAAACTACCAGTTCCCACTGTAGTTGATAAACCATGCTCCATGAAAATGGACCTTAAAGTCTCCTCCTGTTCAGACTCCAGCATTTTAATATCCTGCTGGAGCATCTGGATCTCTTCCTCATATTTCTGCTCCATCATCTTCCCCAGTCTACTAAGAAACAGTTTATGAAAACATTACATAGAGAGAAAGAGAGACAGAGATAAAGATAAAGAGATACATATATAAAAATAAATTCATATTCTGCATGATATACACAAACTTAGCCTTAATAATAACATTTGCATGCCTGTATTGTTTTAATATGATGCAAAGGTTCTAATGAATCAGTTCAAGTCTTAATCCTTAACTTTTAAACTTATTTAACCAATACATAACATTATATAACATTTCAACAAAATATAATTTACAATAAACATAAATTAATTTCACTACATACATTATTACACTCTGTAGGAGATTTATATCATACGCTCTTTTATAAATTGTCACTAACCGACAGATTGTCCTAACAGCTGTCCATATGTTATTTATTTACCTTTATATAGTTTCATAACGATATGTTGAGTGTAAATCAGATGACAGGAGCTCGATTTGACGAATCAAATCATCAAGAGGTCAAAAACCATCTAAAGTTATAAATATGCATTTGATTTCTTATATGGATTTATTAATCTGTGTAGAACGTATATAACTTATATCAAGATTGAAACCAACGTTTAAGGAATAAACTTACTTTAATGTTCTTCTGAGGTAAACACTGCGACTTTATGATGACTGATTCAACTAAATCCCGGGTCAACACGGAACATACCGCATGAGAACTGCAAGGGGGAACCGTATCCAAAAACACCCTAAAACATTTGAATGTTAATCTAAAGAGCATTATTATGAAGTGATAATTTCTTCGTATAATTAAGTCGCGTATGGGAGAAATTGAAAAGGTGTCTAATATTGCGTTTCTTTATTCCGTGAGTACGTTTCGTCAAAGTCCTTTCATCTTTTCTTTTCTTCGATGGAACTTTCCATAGTGTTGCGTTACATTCAAACGCGGAACCAAAAACACGTCCACGGTGTCACAGCGGAACAGTTACCGTGTAACATCAGTGTCTACATGTGAATCTTTGGCGTGATCGTAAGTCCGTTTTGAGTTTATGATAATACCTTTTTTTCTGCCTTATGGAATATTTTAAGGATCTGTTTAACGATGATATGTTGAAGTATGACTCAGAAGTATTGAGAAGAATTAGGGTCATACCGTGTGTACTTTTGTAAAAATCATATGTTCATGAAGCATGTAATTTAACAGAATTTAACACTTGTTTTATGTCATTTGCAATGCAGTTAAAATATTATATTTTAATTAAATAATTGGTGCTTATATTTGTGTACAAGGCAAATAACGATACGTACAGTATTGCATAATCTTTAAGAATTTATTTATCTACAATTATATTACTTAAAAAAAGCATGATAATTTAATAATTTTATTTATTTTAAAAATAGAAGTGGGATCATAACATCATGTGGTGCCCCCCTTGAGTAGCAATTATTGTCTGCACATTTGAGGCCCCCCCCCCCCCCCCCCACAGTAGTTATATATAATGTTGAGTCCATCTTTGTCACTGTCAAGTGTCAGTTATGTTCACAATACTATGATTATATTTTTTATGAATTCCTATATGGGGACCTCAGTGTGGTTCATTATGTGTGTTTTGATGTTACACAGAAGGAGTTGTTTGCATGAAATCTGACCATGAAGCGGTTGTACATCGGCGGTCTTGGTCACACAGTGTCCGAGAAGGACCTCAAAGACAGATTTGGAAAATTTGGGGATGTGTCAGATGTGGAAATCGTTACAAGGAAAGATGAGAATGGTAAGAATTCTATATAAACAAAAAAAAAAAATACATCTATTAAAATGCAACTGAATTCAATGTAATATTTCTATTACATTAACTGGGTACCTGTTAAATGTTATTCACATATGCACAATATCTTTCTGATCTATTTGCAGGAGCTCCTCTGAAAACATTCGGCTACATCAACATAAACATCACAGATGCTGAATACAAAAGATGTGCGTATAGTTAGGCTATTTAATAAATTCTCTCTTGTTTTCTTTGTCATGATGTAAATCAATCTGTACATTTGCTTTTTTTATACAGGTGTAGGCATCTTAAATAAATCCACATGGAAAGGTGGAACCTTGCTTATTCAGTTGGCAAAAGAAAGCTTTCTACACAGGTAAAAACTTTCTTCAACAATTCAATATTTTGTTACTAATATATATATATATATATATATATATATATATATATATATATATATATATATATATATACACACACACACACACACACAGATTCTGTATTTTTTTTTTTTTTAAGACTTGCTGAGGAACGACAGCAGCTGGTTGAAAAGGCCAACACACCAAAGATCGTCCCTCAGGAGAAATTAGTGGATTCGTTTAAAGCGGCCGGCGTTGAGAATTTCCACATGAAAGCTGCCGTTCCAGGAACTGAAATTCCCGGCCATAAGGTCTGTGTGATTTTTCTTTTGCTAATAACTTTTGTCCACTTGTTAAAATGGCCCAGATGCTGATTTAACATTGGTTTCGTGTTTATCCACTCTTCCAGGATTGGGTCGTGAGTAAATTTGGGAGGGTACTTCCTGTCGTGAATCTGAAGGGTAAAGGAAAGAACAAGATATCCTTTTCCATGTCACAATTCTAGGAAGATTTACTGAAAAGAATTGACACGATATGCTTGCAAGTGCCCTTTTTCTTGGCGGAACAAGTCATTGAGATGTTCGTAATCTAAAACTAGCAGATGCTTTTGCCAAACTAAATTAGTTTTTATTCTAACATACTTTTTTGTTTATTTTATCTGTCATCCTTTCTTTTCTGCTGACATTGGCTTTTTGTAGTGAAGTGCCAACTTTAAAAAAAAAAATATTTATATCTGGGATCATTATGAAGAGCAGAATCACAATGAATCAACAATATAAAACTCCCAAATTTTGCTTAATCGCAACATATAATCAATGCAGTTAATAGTGTTCACAGTCTGTTTGATTACGTGTCATTTGTAACTAACTGCATGATTCTTACTGTACATTTCTGTCATAGTCACCACTAATAAAATACTCCTAAATATAATGTCAAAACTTTAAATTTTCTGTAAAGCTGCTTTGCAACAATGTGTATCATGAAAAAAAGCGCTATACAAATAAACTTAAATAGTATTGAATCATCATAGTTTCAATGTAATTCAATATTTACCCTTAACTCTTAGATACGTCTTTAAGTATGATCCATCCAAGCACTGCCACAACATCAAGAGACTGGAGACTGTGGATGACGTCACGTCAGTGTCCAAGCTGACATGGGAGATTAAAGGGGGAGACGATGAAATTAGTAAGAAGAGGCGAGGGGAGTTTCCAAAGCAGAAAACGTGCCCCAAAAAATCCAAAATAGACTTGAGTTTGTTTCTTAGTAATTTGGCTCAGAGAAATGGAATGAATGCGGCTGCCACTGGAAACAAAAACAAAGTGGCGATCCAACAAAATGGACACTCTGCTGCAAAGACAGGAAAACAAAAATCAGTTCGTGTTTTCGACAACGACTCTGACTCTGAAGATGAAATCAGAATGTTGGTTGCTCAAGAACATTTGAAGAAGCCTAAACAGACGTCCACGGAGGATGACGACGACAACCTGGAGGTTGTGGGAGATGATTTTGTCGTCAAGTCTAATGTTGTCTGGGGTGGAGTGGAACAGGATGACGTGAAAACGTCCCTACTGACTTCAAAAAAAGACGATGAGGAATATGACTCTGCGGACACTGATGAAATACTCACTCGGAGAAAGACCCAAACACAAGTTGAATCTGCACCTGTTACTCAAGATTCCCCAACAGGATCCAGTAAAAACCAGTCCGCATCTGAATCTGATGATGGGAGCGATAAGGCAGATGATGATGACGATGATGATGATGATGATGATGTTAGTGTTGATTCTGATTATGAAGCCATGATGGGAAACTGCTACCGTTTAGATCTTTCCCTAGCAGACTTGGAGCAGCTAGCTAAAAAAGCAGAGGTGATTTCAGATGATGAAAGTGTAGAAGAACCCAAAGGCGAAGCCAAGACCCCAAGTGCACCACCCAAAAAAACAGGCAATAACCCAGAAGATATTCTCGCTTTTCTTCTTGGAGACGACACCCCTGAGAAAGAAAGTAAGAAGAAGAAGAATCAGGTCAACACTGTCTCTCTTCCTGCTTTCATTGGAACGAAGGATCTCTTTGGAGATCCTGAATCAAGCCTGAAAAGAGTCGCCCAAAATGTAGATGGTGAATCTCCTAAAAGACTCAAACATGACCTGAAATTGAAAGAACAAAGCATCCCAGGAGATATGCAGTCTTCAAACCGTCGATCTCAACAGAAATTATCCACTTTAAATATACAAACAGCCTCAAGAAAACTTGCAAATAAAGCATCCATCTCAAAAGAGGACTCTTCTAGTGAAGAATCAGAAAGCAGTGGTGATGAAGAGGTCTTCACTTCTAAAACATCTTCAGCGTCACAATCAGTAATACCTGAAACCGAACTAAAGACTGTTAGCTCTAACAATTCAAAGACTCAAGTCAAACCCAATCAGACGAAGACCTCCAGATCCTCCAGCAGTGACTCTTCTAGTGAAGAATCAGAAAGCAGTGAGGAAGAAGAAAATGAAGATAGTGCTTTGACTTCTAAAACACCTTCAGTTGCACAATCTGTAAAAACCATCTCTAAAACCAAACTAAAGACTGTTACCTCTAACAACTCAAAGACCCCAGTCAAACCCAAACAGACAAAGTCCTCCAGCAGTGACTCTTCTAGTGAAGAATCGCAAAGCAGCGAGGAAGAAGATAATGCTAAAGCCCTCACTTCAAAAACATCTTTAGCAACACATTCGGCAAGATCCATCCAAGGAACTGGACGAAAAACTGTAAGCAGTAATATCTCAGTCAAACCCCAGCGGTCAAAGACCTCCAGATCCTCCAGCAGTGACTCTTCTCGTGAAGAATCGGAAACTAGTGATGATGAGAAGTCTAGAACTCAGACAAAAGATTGTAAATCTTCCAGTTTAAAGAACGTTCAGGAGAATGTTGTTTCACATCAATCAGTTCTTCACCCAACTTTGATAGATGCCAAGAAACAACAGCAGGACAACCAGAAACGTCTTGCGGCACTGGAGCAACGACAGAAAGAAACCGAGCAACAGAGGAAACTCATTCAAGGTGCTCTGTCTAACATGGTGAGTAGAGGTATTCCATAAAGGTTTGAAGTATTTTAAGCGAGGATGCACAATGAATCTGTAAAATGTTGGTTTTTAGGATGTTTTTAGAGCTTTCTTTTCATTTAATAGTATTATTTGTATCGTATATTTGTTATTTTTCATGCTCGTTACTTCTGTGAATATCTAACTCTTTAAAAAGTTAATCTATTGTACTGTACATTTATAATGCTGTGATGCTTAAATTCATGTGTAGAATTTAGAATAAGTATTTTTTTAAAGTGTTTTATTTTTAATTTATTCAAACAAAATAGTATCAAATTTTAACACTGGCTACTTATTTGATGCCATTATTCATAAATAAATTCTAAAGAAAAAACCTGCACCATACCAAGGCTTGCAAAACTTGAAAAATCTCAAGTTATGAAATTAAAACTTTGCTAATAAATCGTAAATATATATTTTAGTTTTGTAAACTTTAGTTTTTGCCTGTGTTGGCCTTGATGTTTTTAGTATGTTCTGATGAAGTGAAGTTCATTGATTTATTGTTAAATAGATTAATTCTACAATGATTATTGGCTTATCTGTATTGGCCTAAATTTTAATATCATTGTGTTACAAATTCAAAGTCCTGAATCACTGAAAATTTTAATCGTCTAGTATTGTTATGGATCTTTTAGTGTTACTTAGTCTAACGTGATGTTTTTCAGGACGTGGCGAAAGTGAACAAAAGCAAACACATTGTGTTTGATTCTGATGATGATAATGAAGAAGAAGAAGAGGATAAAACCACAAGCAGACCAGAACAACCACCAACAAACTTGAAAAAAAGCCTCTTTGAGGATGATTCAGGATCTGATGAAGATCAACAAACGTCCATGTCCAAAGAAAAGGCAAATATGGGCCAAGTCTGGAAATTGGAAGTTTATTTTCTTGAACTCTTTGATTTGTTCTTCATGTTTCAATCATAATTCCACAGAAGAACAACAAGCCAGGTGGCAGCAAACTGTTTGACAGTGAAGATGAAGACGATGGTTCTGAGGACGAACGTTTCCAGATCAAGCCCCAGTTTGAAGGCCAAGCTGGACAGAAGGTTTGGATTGAGAGTCTTTATCAGGATCGAGAGAGATTCAGAGTTTGCTTGGGTTTCTCGTTCATCTGTCCTCATCTTTATTTCAGCTCATGGAGCTGCAGGCCAGATTCGGAACCGATTCAAGGTTCCAGGTCGATTCTAGATTTCTGGAAAGCGATGGTGAGCCTGAAGATCAAGGTAGTTTATTTATATTAACTATATTCTTGGGTCTCATTGTGTTTTGAAAGAATTGTTCACCTGTTTTTAATATTTCAGATGAAGCGGCTCCAGAAAAAGATGCAGAAAACGAACTTCTTGAGGAGAAAAAGAAAAGTCTAGACATCCTCCAAAGCATCTTAAACACCAACATACAACCACCAAACACCAGAAAGGGCAAGATGTTCAAGTATGACGACTTTGGATGTTCTATGAGCACGTTTTGTTCTTTTCACTTGTTTTTCAAGGTTTATGTTTGGCTTTGCAGAGATGTTTCCAGTCTGCATTACGACCCGACACAAGAAGAGCACTCTGCTTTTGAGGCCAAGACCGAGGAACCGAAGAAAGAAAGGTATTACATCAACTTATTTAGGGATTTTAGACTCGTTGTTGTGACTTGGTTAAACATTTGTGTTTTTGTTGCTGGACAGCAAAGCGGCGAGACGAAAGAAACGCATAGAGGCTGAAAAACTCCCTGAAGTTTCTAAGGACGTTTACTTTGACATCTCAGTGGATCTGAAGGAGGTCTTTGGGACGTCTAAAGAAATCCAGGACGAGAAGGAAACCGTTTCATGGGATAAAGAGGAAGAAGATACAGGAGATCTAATGAAACACATGGAGGTTTCCTTCACTTCTAATGTAGAAGCAAATGAAGATACTTCAGGTGGATTCAAGTTCTCCTTCTTTGGGGAAGATACAGCTGCAGAGACGACCACCAAACCAGGTGCACTGATCATTAATGTCATTTTTCATTGTAGTTTAAATATTGGGAGTATCTTTGCAGGATTGGTTTTTCAAACATTTTCATTTAGGATTTTCATATATTTATTTATGCATTTTTTTTTAATTTTATTTATCTTACCTTATTAAATCATGTTGGAGTATAACATAATAATTTTTTTTTTGCTAATCAGATGAGTACAAAATCGAGACTGTAAAAGGAGCCAAGTTCTCTTGGCAAGCAGACCCTCGTTTCCAGGACAGCAGTTCAGACGAGGAAGGAGTGGACGAGGTTGAGGAGGACCAATCCGCTTCCAACGAAATCACTGAGTAATTCTGTTATCATTTAATCTATAATGTATTTATGAATCATTTACAGTTTGTGCTTGGTTGCACAAGGAATGTATCACTAAAAACATTTTTAATGATGCCAAACTAGCTTAAATGCATTGAGTTTCCTTAAAAGATGCATCACAAAATCTTGGATACCAAATTTACGTTTAGGATTATTATGTTTAAAAGATGTAAGATAATGAAATACACTGCAAAAATATCAAAGTATTTCAAATTACATGTTGTATTCACTGTGTTGCTTGCCATTTCCTGGTAAATTTTTGTGAAATTTACTATCAATTTCTGTCTAACAAACAAACCAACAAATTTTTTGTCACTGTGCAAATATTGAAGATTTTCCTCTTTTTTTTTTTTCAAAAGTCACTAATCAAAGTCTTCGTTTTCTGCAGGGAACCGACAACATCAAAAAAGACCTTTTTCTTTTTCTATCAAAATGATGAGCGGTTAAAAGGTGAGATTTAAACCATTCCTCTTGACAAGTCAAAACCTTCATGATCAATTAAACATAATCACTAATAACCGCGTTTTTAAATGCTCAATCAAGTCTGTGTGTGTATGAGGTTAAATTCAAATGGGTTGTTAGGTTTATTTGTATTTTTCTATCATTTTTCTTGCTGTGTTTTCAAACACTCTGTGTACAAATCTCTTTTCTTCAGAGGGGCCAGGAATGTTTTGTAGAAGTGTAAAATTACAGGACCAGAGGGACGCCTGGGAAGAGAAGAGGACGTCGCTCAGAGAGGTACCACAGATCTCAAAACTGATTCATATGGAAAAATTATTAACAAAAATCATCATTTCACTTCAACCAAAGCTAAATGTTTCATTATCCCTCCAACTAAAATATATGAAGTAATCTGTAAATGCAATAATAGTTTGTGCATATTATTAAAACACAACATTTTATGCTTTCGCTTGTAATTTATAGCGGATTCCTAGTTTAACAGATTTCAAAATGGTTATGTGACGTTTAAAAGTACTGAAATTTGGTTTGCATTTTTTAAGACATGATTGACAGCGGTTTTTCGTCCCAACAGGAGTGTCGCAAGAAACACAGAGATGCCAAAAGGCGCCAGAGGCCTTCGCTAAAGACCTAAACTATTTTAAGTATTCAAAGACATTTTTTCACTTGGCAGATGACCAGTTTTCAGAGACATTTTTCTGTTTAATAGATGTAATTTATTATTCAAAATGACAGTATCTAATGCATATTCTCTTTGTATGATTGAAATGATTTGAGAGAATAAATGCTGGTTTGTACCACTAGAGGGTGGAGTGATAATACTTTCATGACTGTTACAGTTGGCTTTAGTGTTTGTTTTTATTCCCTGCTCACTTTCTCCAAACCACAGGAGCAGCCCACAAAGTTGTTTTCTAGAAAACCTACTCTGTGCTTTTTACATGTTTGCACGTGCCACATTAAAGCTCTTTTAGTAAATATGTTTTGCACATGAAAATGCTAACTTTTTTTGTTATTTGTTGGCGATTCTTGCATGTAGGTGCACAGAAAAGACACAGTGTCTGCACAGTGTCGACAGCTACGAAGCCATTTTACATTTGGGGAGAAAATGCATGCATTTGTATGTGCAAAAGTGATTGTAAAAACTCATCAGCCTTGTCCTAGATACCATTTTGGCTAATGATAGTCAAGTCACCTTTATTTATATAGCGCTTTAAACAAAATACATTGTGTCAAAGCAACTGAACAACATTCATTAGGAAAACAGTGTGTCAATAATTCAAAATGATAGTTAAAGGCAGTTCATCATTGAATTCAGTGATGTCATCATCTCAGTTCAGTTTAAATAGTGTCTGTGCATTTATTTGCAATCAAGTGATATTCGATATAGTGATATTTGACCGCTGGTGTTTATTCTTACCCTTATCTGCAGACTCAAGCAGTTTCCACTAACTAGGGCAGAAGGTTAACTGAAGCCTTTACTATTACTTTACTCTTATGCAAACATCCAAAAATGCTTAAAGATTTTAAGTTATACATGAATGTTTTGATAAGACATTTTTGTCATTTTGAAATGTGTGTTTAATCTATAAAATACATATATTGTAAGAATTTAGGTTCAAATTTGCATATATGGACAGGTAAAAAAATAATTATATACAGTACAGACCAAAAGTTTGGACACACCTTCTCATTCAAAGAGTTTTCTTTATTTTCATGACAATGTAAATTGTAGATTCACAGTGAAGGCATCAAAACTATGAATTAACACATGTTGAATTATACGTGGAATTATATACATAACAAAAAAGTGTGAAACAACTGAAAATGTCATATTCTAGGTTCTTCAAAGTAGCCTCCTTTTGCTTTGATTACTGCTTTGCACACTCTTGGCATTCTCTTGATGAGCTTCAAGAGGTAGTCACCTGAAATGGTCTTCCAACAGTCTTGAAGGAGTTCCCCGAGAGATGCTTAGCACTTGTTGGCCCTTTTGCCTTCTGTCTGTGGTCCAGCTCACCCCTAAACCATCTCGATTGGGTTCAGGTCCGGTGACTGTGGAGGCCAGGTCATCTGGCGCAGCACCCCATCACTCTCCTTCTTGGTCAAATAGCCCTTGATGCCTTCAGTGTGACTCTACAATTTTCATAGTCATGAAAATAAAGAAAACTCTTTGAATGAGAAGGTGTGTCCAAACTTTTGGTCTGTACTGTATAATATACATACACACACATATATTTTAGGTATTGTGACTTCACTTTTTTAGCATTTGTAAGCACTTATTGGATTTATTGTAGTTCAAGTTAATGTTTTGCATTAACTGCAGTATGTCTTAAAACACAATTTTTTAAGTAACTCAAGCTCAGGCCAGTTGGCAGTAAATGTGTTCAACATAAGCCTGTGCAAGGGTCAATAATGAAACGTGCAGTCGCCCAAGGAGCAAAAATCTTGCACTGTTATTTTCGTCTACTGATGAAACCCTTAATAAATCTACAGGAACTATTTGGCTTTCTCCAACTATGTGTGTGTTTTCAAGTATATCATTGTACCATTGACTCTGTGCTTGATTGACGGTGGTTTTGATCACTATAGGCAGAACTGCACGTATGTGGTTCTGAACCATAGTCATGAACACTGTGTTCTCTGCATAAACAGGACGCTGTGGTTTCCGATTTCACTGTGACATCACAGCTGTGTGTATAGCTCATGAAGGAATAAAGCAGCTGTTCTTCAGTGACACAAGTCCCCCAAAACTGCCATTTTGTGTTACTGAGTCCTGTTTTTGGCCATCAACAATGATAATGTTTTTTATTGCTGGAACGTTCTATATTTAAAAAAGGGGGCTTTGTCATGATGTTCATATGTTTTGAGTCATTAATAAGCATGTTGCTAAAGCTAGGATGTTAGAGTTAGCATGTTGCCAATGGGTTTTAAAAGAGCCCACAAAAAAAAAAAAGTGTGTTATTCCGGTTTCTATATTGCTTAAGTTCATCCTTCAATGTGTGTTTGTGTGAGTTTTTACTCGCTTTGCTAAAAACTTAAGTTAACTTAAATCACTAGGTAAATTAATAACACCTCTCCTCAACAAAACACATGATCTGAGGAATAATTAATGTTCCTAGCACAAATGTTCAAGATTGCTATGTGATTCTGTGGAGATAAGACATTTGATGTTGTTCCTCCCCACATTAAAAAATATTATAGTAATTTATAGTAGTGTTTTTGAACCGTATAGTAAAGTACTTGAATCACTTTGTTGTGGTTATATAGCAACCATACTAATATAAAAAAAAATACTTTACCCAATACTTCACTGTAAGTTTTCTACAGCTATAGCATATAATATACTAAACTACACTACAGTTTACTGTAGTAAAAACTAAAGTATATTACAGTATTTATTACAATTTATCAGTTCACTATAGTAAATACTACAGTATGCTGTAGCATTCATTTACAAAGTGCTGTAAATACAGTATAATACACTTGATTATGGTATGGTTCAAAACTTACTATAAATAACTACAGTATTTTTTAATGTGGGTTAGATTAGCATTTGGTGTCTTCATCTGTTAAAGCACTAGTAACAGATGTTACTAGTAAGAGCTAGCAATTAGTCCTGTCTAAGTTAAAACAAGTATGTAAAACCAATTTTGGTTCTACGAACAGCCTTTATTTCCGAAAGCCTCACATTTAGGGTTTGTGATGCTAACTGTAATGCTAATGTGTGAATGGGGGGATGGTAAGCAAAAACAGTTCTTCGTTCTCCATTTTAACATTAACTGAGCACAGTCTCCTTTCATTTTAAAGTCTCATTCTTGTTTTGTTTTTTCCCCCACTAGTTTAACGTATGTTAGAAAAGATTAGCAAGCTGTTTTGACAGATATGAACAAACACTGATTGTTTTTACGACATAGGGAGGCTATTTCTGAGCGGGAAGGAACCAGAATGTGTGCTGGTATGACATATTTACATTTTACTGCATAGTGGGAATAATTTCCACAGTTACCTGTTACTAATGCCAGCTCAGAAAGACAAGAGTCACGTGACCAGCCTGCATCTGACTAGAATAACAGCCCTTCCCCCAAATGACACACTGTGTCTACAAGTGCAAACGGAGAGGTTTTACACACATATCGAGCTGCTTTAGAATTCATATCTTATATAAATACACTAAATGTGGAAATTCTTTCACCAAAATATTAGCTTTGGCATTGCTGGGATTTAATGATTGATTTACAGCTGCAGTCTGTACCAACAGATGCTATTGTGCAAGATTTTCAATGATCGGTCATGCGTTAACTCATCAAAAAAAAAAAAAAAATCTCAAAAGTCAGTACTTTTCCATACTTAAAGGTCTTGTGTGTTTTTCACCCCAAACACTCCTCCCTCTGTTCCTCAAATCCCACCCCGTCCTGCCTCCCAACTTCTCAAAGAGGACATGTTTGGATCTCTAACTATTACTGTACTGTTCACATCCAAACGTAGGGCTCAGATAACAGCAGCGTCATCCATGATAGGACGACGCTAATATGAGAGGCTGTCATCAACGGCCATTTTAAAGGCTTCCTGCTCTCTGATTGGCTGTTGCTTTGGCTAATCAGGTTAGTGTGTGGCAGGCAGGGGTTTCTGTTTTTGCACTAAGAGAAATCAAAGTACCCCCCCTTCCAACCCCCCTTTGATTTACACAAACACAAAAATTAGCTATGGGACAAAATATAAAAAAGAAGGAATTAAGGGGGATGTGTCAACTGGCACTAAAATTAGCAGTGTTTCAATATGCTTGTTGCAGCAGGATGAGGTTTATTTACTCAAAGGCGTATAGTTAGTTAAGGGGAGTGTCGCTGTACGTGTGGATCTTGTTGCACAGTAAAAGAAAAGTCTTAATTTCAAGCTTCATGTGCAGTGTAGTTCACAATGTAAAAACTCATTCTTGAAACACAAGAGGATGATTTTTGTAAAAGAAGTTGTACTGAATGTTTGTGTTAAAGATGCAAACAGTGTGTTCCAGACGTTTGAGACTACTATTAAAAATTCTTCTATTTTGCATAGTTTTCATGATGAATCATGTTTTGTAATATTTTACTTTACCTTATTTCCAAATAATTACCTTTTTTATTTATATCTGTGATTACAGTAAATCTAGTAAAGATACTCTAACTTTTTACTACAAAAGGCCAAAAATGTAGGGATGCGAGTTGAAATGTTGCATTATGTCTAATGGTATTATTGTAATTTTAATTATGTAGGTAGTAGTAATTGGTAGTGGTATTATAATTTTTTTTATTAAATCTCAAATTCTCTACATTTCCATGCAAAAAAAATTAAAAATAAAAGAATTATGATCATCCATGTACATTTTTGGGGTTTTACAGTAAGGTTTCATAAATGCTACTTTATAATTTTACTGTAAACTTTACAACCAGTTTGTTTGTAAGCATTTAAAAGTGTTGAAATGCCTTTAAATTGATGCTGATTTACTGTGCAGAAATCATAATTTGACTGACTTTAAATAACTGTTATGATCACAATAAAGCATCTGTTTCCTGTGGAAGACATTAGATGAGTCATTTCGAAAATGCCTTAAATATCCAGGAGCCACCCAAAATAATACAGACACTGGGCTGTTAGCGAAACCATTTACAGTAAAACTAGTTAGCGAGCAGTAATGCAATAAAATATTTTGATTTACTTTACATATGATTTAATTGTATTTTGCCATTTAAAAAGTTACTTTCTCAATGCTATACTGTGTTGTGGTTTCACTATATGCAGTTGCTGTTCTGAAGGTTTTTAGCATGTTGCTACATGAACCATTTTTAGCTCTGTAGATATAGCTCAGGCCAAATCAAACTAAATCTGAGGAACAGTATGCTTAACACTTAACACTGCCTAGGAAAACACCTAAAAATACGAAGGATTTACCTAACACTACTGTTGATGCCGTCAGATTGTCTTCTTGGAATCAAAGTGGTTAATTTATAGAAGTGAGAATCACATCCATAAAATGACATCAAGCATAACTGCAGCATGGGTACAAAGTCACAGGGAGAAACCAAAATGGCAGTGTTGACACGACAGTGGTATTGTTACACAACAGTGTTATTAAAACTATAAAAAATGTTGGTGATTGAAGATAACAGATTTTTTTTTTCTTTTTGGAAATAAAATAGATCAAGAACATAAAACTAGAAATGTTACAGTGGAATTACTAAGGCTAAAACTGAAATAAAAATGCATTTTTGCAATTCATTCACCACAATTATTTTAAATATATATATTAAAATACACGAACACTTAACAAAATTAGTACATTTAAAATAAAGTTTAAAAAAAAAAAAAAAAAGCCAATTAAAAATAGGAGAAATATTTTCTATGGATTTTTTTTCTTACAGTGTATCAATAATTGTAAAATAACACATCTTAAGGAAACCAGTCCTGTTATAATGTATAAAGGCTACATACTTGGATATCTATATTTTATTTAAAGTCATAAGTTTTTTTAATCAGTGTTCATCATTAAACTCTCAATCTAATAAGAAGATATTTAATCGGGGATTCCCAAAGATCAACAATTTATTCCTCTCTGACAATGAAAAACCCCATTTTACTTTCAGAAGCTGGTGCATTTCTGACAAAAACTGGCTGATCAAACACCAGCCCTAAAAACGGCTTCAGGCTGACAGAGACAGATCATCGGCATGAAACGGGGCCATTTCTGTCGCATGATTTGCTCAATATTGAGTGTAGGAGGCACTTTATTGTTAGAGACGTCTGTGAAGGAGAGGAGAGGATATAGATGGAAAGGGAGGGGGCGTAAAACATGAAGCACAGCCTTTGGGCCTGTTAGGCGATTAAGCTACGTGCGAGAGCAAGAGAGTCGATTGGGATTGAGTGTTCTCTTATGTCATTATCTCGCTGAGTAATCCTGCTTGCAGCGTCTTTGGCAGCGGGGGAAGGGAACGGACCCACATTCACAACCTAAGGGTCGTGCCTTCACCTTATCTGCTGCATTGCTCAATAATGCTTTTGTTGCTATTTTAGAAAAATAGACCTTGTTTGCTCTGCGCTGAATGTTGTTCAGCTAAAGTCATTCACATTTACATCTATATATGTATTTGACAGACATTTTTATCCGAAGTCATTGGGTTGAGTCATTTACAGTGCATTCAAGCTACTTGTTCATTAGCAGTTAGCATTAACTGTTAACAGGAAAAAATTCTTAAAATGCAAAATTCATTGAGTTAAACAATATAGTACTGTTTGCCATGCTGAGAAAATGGTTGATTCTTCTGGTTGGCTGGTTGGTTTAATCTGGTCAGGCCAGTGTTTACTGGTTTTATCTGGTTGGTCAGCTGGTCTTCTTCTCTGACCAGCTGAGACCAGCCCGGCTAGCAAGTGGTCAAAAGCCTTCTAAGAGGCCATTTACGCAACAATGTTTTAAGCCGAAAATGGGAAACTTTATATGCATTTTGCCTGTTCGTTTAAACGACAACGGCGTTTTGGGTACTGAAAAAACGGGTTTCAAAGTGCAAGTTTTTGAAAATGCCACCGTTTTCATTTCTGTGTTAACACCCAAAGTGTGAATCTTTGAAAACGGTGACTTCATGTGCGTGCATGTATGTAGACATGTGGAGTACGTGTCAATTTTAAAGGCAAACGCGAACAAACACACACAACAATGGCGGAGTACATGGTATTGTTGTTGCTGCTCAAGAGTTTGCTGATGCTTCTTCAGCAAAGTATGGATTTACTTCAACAACATTACAACCAACAGTGGAGACGCATCATATACAACATATAATCGTCACTTCCCTACAAGTACTGTTTACTAACAAGGTGACAGCACCAACTACTGGCCTGGCATACGTAATACATAGTTTTTGTCTGTTTTCATGGATATGTGTAAATGCAAATCGTTTTGAAAACGCTGTCGTGTATACGTGAAACGTTTTAAAAATGCAAGGGAAGAACTTTTCCGTTTCTGACTGCTGTCGTATAAACGTACCCTAAAACCAGCCTTTTGTTCTTCTCTATTTTTTTGTACTGATTGCACTGTATTTTATGTATAATCATTTTTATTCTTAACTGTTTTAATTCATTTTAAATAAATGTTTAAATCATTTTAACATTTTAAACATTGTTTTTAATGATGTGATTATTATTATTATTAATGATTATTTTAAATCCTTTGTATATGTAAAGCACTTTGAATTGCCATTGTGTATGAAATAACCTATGTAAATACATTTTACCTTTGCCTGTGCCTTTTCAAGCTAAGAAGGTAATTCACCCAAAATTGAAAATTCTGTCGTTAATTACTTACCTTCATGTTTTTCTAAACCCATGTGCATTTACACTAAAAATTTAACAAAGAAAAACTGCACTTTAAATACCTGGATGATGCACTGAAGCAACCGAAAAAAAAAACTTATGGTATGTCCCAATTTGCATATTATGCAGGATGCTATGCTGTTTTGTTGAGTAAATAGTGTGAGTAGTGCTTTCACACTGAAAATTCCAAAAAAGAAAAAGTGCACTTAGAAATGCCCAGATGATGCACTTAAATACCATTTTTTTTTTTTTTTTTTTTAGAAAAAAGGAAGTGTTGAAGAAGAGGGAGAAGGGCTATCAGACTCTGATGATGAAATGAAAAATAAACTTATAAAATTCATTCACTACACAGTTGAGTACATAAGTACATAGTGTATGAGTGCATGTTAAGTGCATCATTTGGGACGCACCTTGTGAGTAGGTTTGGATAAAAGTTCTCTCATATGCATAATGTAAATGTCAATGACTTTGGTGCAACAACATCTACATAGTGCAAAACAAGCAAAGATTACTGATTTCAGCAATAAGGTACATATTTTTGGCTAAAGAACGTAATTAGAAACTCCTTCAGCTGTGATTATACTCACAACGTAGCATAGCCTCAGATGGCACTAACTGCTAAAAAAATTATCAGAAAGATCTGAGATCACTTTACATAAAAGTGTCTGTCAAATATATATATATATATATATATGTAGATGTAAAGGTCAATGACTTTAGTGAAACATCTATTTAGTGTGCAGTTACTAATTTAAGCAAAATGTACATATTTATAATGTTAACTGCTAATGAAATGCTAAAAATGTATCTTCAATGCACGGTGAGTCTCTTTGGATAAAAGTGCATGTCAGATACGTAAATGTAAATGGCTTTAGAGCAACAACATGTATTTGACAGACACTTTTATCCAAAGTGTGTTTAGGATACATTGTCATAAGTTTATTAGCAGGTAGCATACCATTTTAAGCTATGCTGCATTGTGAATATAATCACAGCTAAGGGAGTTGCAAACTACCATCTTTAGCCATAAATATGTACCTTACTGCTTAAATCAATAACATTTTCATATCCAAACAACCATATAGCCATTTACAAGAAATAAAGTTGGGTTACTTTCTAAAATGCTTTGTTTTTAAAGCACACACTTACATTGCAGGATGATTCAGTGACTTTTGATGGTGTGAAAACATTGGATCATGACGGCATGCTAGTTTATATTGATAACTTGCTCGGCCTATGTCAAACAGTTATGAGTCAGTCTGACATGCCTCTGGTGTTGCAGGCCATGACATGTCATTGAGAGAGAAAAAGAGGACGTGATTGTGCACCTATTCCACCCAAAGTTTACACCACGGGTCACATATTTGTTTCTATAGCAAAGGCCTTTGAGAGGAACCCATCCCCCACAAAACACTCAAACATCCAACCCAGCCCTCAACTGTTGCCAGGCTCTCGGCATTTAAAGGTACAGTGCACATTTTAGTTTGCATGTTAGAAAGCATGTAAAGTTTTTCCATTTCTACTGTAGTATTAGCCAGTGCATATTTTTGCATTTTCCAGTCTTGACCACTGTTGGAATGATCTGTAATTTATCTAATGTTTTATATGCAACCAAAGTAGAACTAATTAGGATTTCCTTGGCGTCAGTCTCCACTGAGGCTTGTTTTGCTTTTAATTTCTTGTTTATTCAATAATTATTAACATACAATATATTTTGCCAATGACAAATTTCTCATCAAAATCTTGACACATTTATCTGTAGGAGACACTGTTATTTAAAACAGCGTATTAATGATTTTTTTTTTACAAGATTTTACGAAATTGCACAAGGTTTACAAAGACTTTTTTTTATTATTGAGTAATGTCTGAGAACGAGGCATGCATGGAGAGCCAGGTTTAACCTTACTGACAGAATCTTGTGTTGTTTACTAAAGTTCCAGCTTGACTGTTAGCAGTCGTTATCTTGTTCTTCCCCTCCTCCCACCATCAGTGTCATATGATCAAGACATTCTGCTTCTTTGCAACCTTATCCTTCCTTATTTGAGAGTTTCAGTTTGAAATCTATATTGGAATTCTACATTTCCTCCAAAAATGTCATTTACATTTTGTGTTTGGCCCAAAATAAACTTTTATATTAACTTTATCAAGTACAAGTATTTCATGCAGTTCCTGAATCACTATGTGGTCACAAAACCAATGAGGTCATTATAATTATACATTAATTATAAATATGATGCAAAACACTGCCCAGATATGTCATGCCATCTGCCCATTTTCAGAATGGGAGCGTCCTTTCTTCCAATGATCTACATGTGGGAAGTCGTGGCCTAATGGTTAGAGTTGGACTCGCAATCAAAAGGTTGTGAGTTTGAGTCTCGGGCCGGCAGGAATTGTAGGTGGGGGGAGTGCATGTACAGTTCTCTCTCCACCTTCAATACCACGACTTAGGTGCCCTAGAGCAAGGCACCGAACCCCCAACTGCTCCCCGGGCGCCGCAGCATAAATGGCTGTCCACTGCTCCGGGTGTGTGTTCACAGTGTGTGTGTGTGTGTTCACTGCTGTGTGTGTGTGCACTTTGGATGGGTTAAATGCAGAGCATGAATTCTGAGTATGGGTCACCATACTTGGCTGAATGTCATGTCACTTTCATGTTATATCATATTTATTTTACACTATTTTGTTTGGTGTTAAACTGCTTTGTTTACTGATTAACTCCTCTGCCAACCTTGATCACAAACTACCACACACATTTGATCTAACACCTTGAGCTCTGGTCCAAAGGGCGGCTTTGCCTCATTCTACACATGCATGTCTGGTCCCAAAATCTTGTTCCTGGCATAAAGCCTGTATAATCTTGAACCAGTTGGATAATGTGCATGTGTTTGAATAGAACAATAGAGGTAAAAAGTTCAATGCACTGCACTGAGAAAGTGTTAATGTTTAAGATTTAAATTATATTAATGTTTAAGGGAAAGATGCTGTAACCAAAAGTCACCAAATGTACTTTTTTTAAACTATTTTAATTACTAATAAGAGTAAAGTTAATGAAATCTGTCATTTATGTCCATCCCACATATATCTATCTATCTATCTATCTATCTATCTATCTATCTGTAATGAATGATAATTTCAAATTATAGTATTTGTTATACTGTCCTTTTTTGTGCAGACTAATATTTACTCATATTTTAAATAATTATTTATTTTTAAATTTTAGTAGATTTTAGTAACTTGTGTTTTGTCTTTTTTTTCTTATTACTATTTTTAAATGTCTAAATGTTTTTATTTTTTGTTTAAGTTATTCATTATATTTATTTTCAGTTATCATTTATTTCAGTTAAAGAACTTTAAACGGTTTTAGTTATAGTAAACTATAATAACTATATAACTATAATAACTAATAATTCATAATAATGAGATGATAATGTCTTTCTGAAATTCATTCAGTCCATTTTAATGGAGCCTATATTTAGGATCATTAAGAGTTTTACACACACACACACACACACGTTTGTTTTTGTGAAAAGTGGGGACATCCCATAGGCGTAATGGTTTTTATTCTGTACAAACTGTATATTCTATGGCCCTACACCAACCCTAACCCTCACAGGAAACGTTGTGCATTGTTACTTTCTCAAAAAAACTCATTCTGTATGATTTATAAGCGTTTTGAAAAAATGGGGACATGATTATATCCTCATAAGTCACCCTCTCCTTGTAATACCTGTGTCATACCCATGTCATTATACAAAGTTGTGTCCTGATATGTCACAAGAAAAAGAGCACACACACACACACACACACACACACACACACACACATATATATATATATATATATATATATAGTTTTAAATAGATCATGTCACACCTGCCACGTCAACTACTCAATAACACTCCATCTGAAAAAAATCCATCTGAAAGTCTCTTTTCCAATTTCAGTAAAATCTTTGTTTTTTTTATCGGCAGTTAATTGGCTAGAAATGAAGTCAGTGAATTGAACACACAATGCTGCTGGTTTGGCCTGAAGAAGTTGCACCACAATTATCTGACATGGAGTTGGCAAGCTGCGCAGGAAAGGGGCTGAACCGCTGCTGATCAAAACACTTGGGGCTCTATTCACGAGAAAGATTTCACTGGAGCCTTTTTGCATTTTTATTGACTAGTGGGGCTCTAAATTTCCTTATTAACACTGATATCTTGTCATATACAAAAGACCAGAGATGATCATAGGTCTCATTGTGTGCTGTAAAAATGGAAACCTAATTAGTGACGCAGATTATGTGGTTATATTGACACTCTTTTGCACACACACACACACACACACACACACACACACACACACCTTGTCTCATGAGCTTTGCTATTGTTCTTGTGTCAGATCTCTGAAACCCAGCTCTGCTGTACTTGAAGGGTGTGTGTGTTGGAAAGAAGCTTCTTAAATGTTACACAGGCATCATATTTCTGTTACGCCTCTCTCTACCTTTTGACCCCAAAATATTTTGATTACCGTGTCATCCTTTCTAACCTTATAAGGCGCAGTATATTGATTTATTCAGTTTTAACATCATTACAAACATAAACCATGCAAAGGTTGAGAATAATTATCTCTGACAAGTCATTCAATACATTTTATAATTGCAGGTCATTATTCACCGAGCAAAGTATACCCAAAATGAATCACGTAATAAAAAATAAATATATAGACCAAGTGTAGCAAAATGTCAATTTATTATGAAAAACATTCACATGGGATTTAGTTTTGCAGTACAAACCACTGCTATGTTTGTCAAGAGTGATCAAATGAGCTCGATGGTGATTGGCTGGCTGGTCACACTCCTACTTTGGACCCTTTTCCACCCCCCCCCCCCCCCAATAGTAACACATCACAGAACAAACAAACAAACAAATGCCTCTCACATTGCAATCCACAGATTTAGATGTTAAAAACAGTGATGTAAACATGTTACCTGTGGCAGGTGTCTAAATACATGGTGCCACAGAGTCACAGAATTCTTTGAAGTCCCTTTGCATGAAGTCTTCGCTTTGCATCATATCGTCTTCCGATGGGAAATACTGCATGCTCTCCTCCTGGTTGAAGCTGAAGAAGGAAAACGGCTGGCATTTGTTCATCTGTCGGGCGTAAAATGTGGGTGTCGAAGGCAGATCTGGACTGTCCAAAAGTGCGCCTCTAGCGTTCTCCAGAACGCACAGGTACGAGTCCATATCCGCAAAGTCCATTTCGCAGTCGGACCCGCTGTCGGTGCCAACAGAGTCCGATCGCATGTGCATCATCTGGTATTTCTCGTGCATGAGGAACTGGTTGGTGTTCCTGGGCGCTCTCATGCCAGGTGCTCGGTTGCCTTTAACATTGGCAGGACGCAATGAAACCAGAGTGCCAGACCACCGAGACAATCTTGCTCGATGCCTGCGCATTTCTGGATAGTGTGCCCTCCTTCCTGGCCTCTTTCCCCATTTGTGCCACTTCTGTTTGGCGGCGCCATTGGTTCTCCTCGACTCGCTCTTGGGTTTCTCCGTCTCCTTGATGGAGGGTCTGTTGCTGTAGACCTCCCATTGGCATATCATGCTCCTTCCGCACATTTTCTCAGCGTCTAGCATCAGCTGTAGTGCGCTCTCACATAATCTGGAGGGCAACAAAGGCTGTTTCTTCTCCTCGGTTAAGGGTTTTGGTTACTCGTGCCTCTCTACACGAATCACCCCCTCGGTCGTCTACCTTTTTACAATCTTTTCCGATTTTTTCTTTGTCACTGGCTTTAGATGGCACATAGCCTGGCGCAGTGCCCTCTGTATAGGCAGCTTGACGGCTGATCTGAGATCAGTCACACCCCTCCTCAGCTTTTCCGAGTAACCAGTGTCTTTTTTTGCTTCAGATTGAAAGCAGAATCGTTGTCTAAATGTCTGAGGAGTTGAAAAATATGTGTGTAGTTTGTTTTACTTTGGATAAGTGCCAACAAACTACGTTTTCTCTCCTTGTCAGACTAGAGTAGATCTCGAAATGACAGTTGACATCTACAGAAATCCGCGGCTAGTGGCGTATTTATAGTGTTCGGGCGCGTCAAACTGCTTCGAAGGGATAGGGGCGTTTCATTCTTTCTTGAGGTGAAGTATTTAAAACATGACTACAGTTTTATCTATAACATCATATATATATACGGTATATATATATATATGCTAATTTGGATTCACACTTTATGTCTTTAAAACAAAGCTCTCCGTTTACGTGAAGAGCAGCGACAACGCCGTTTTTCGAATTGCAAAAACCCTCCCTCCGTATTGCACCCCTCCGATAACAGAATGGTTCGTTCCATCTCGTCTCCGCAGCTGCTGTTCCAGGATCAGTTTTTTTCAGTCATAATCCGCGTCTCTTTCATATATGGTCAAGAAAGCACAACTGCTCTTAGATCAGCTGAGAGACGACAACACGACAAAGAGCGTGCATACGTGATGTATGTGAAAGATGTGAGCACAACAAACTATGGCTGTTCTGTACGGTTATGTCGTTGTCGATATGTTAATTTCTCAGTTCAGTTTTGGACTTGTACGAAGACGCACGCTCGATTACCTTATTAAGATATGAAATGCACAATAAAACATACAAACTCAAATTTCTGATTATTTATCCATGATATGACTAAGATTTTCCGTCGATGTGGCATTTGTTTAATCAAGCCTAAAAGCGAACGATTGAGCCGCATGAGTGATTATTATTTTAGCGGATAAAAATGCTTACTTTATGACATAATAGCATATAAACACACCTGTCGTTGTGCTGGAAGAAGTGACACTTTTTTTCCATTCAACCAGCCTCGAAAAACCTTTGAATAACAGTTAAATAGGTATGTTGCTTAAACATTAGTAATGAGTTGCACCCACAGATTTATATATAATGATAATCTATATTATAGATCAGTGGTTGCTCTGCTTTTCCGTATGAAAAAGGGAAGAAAAAAAAACGAGATTAAAGACCCGTGCAAAAGATGGTTGCCTTCATAAGACAGCCTGACTTGAATAAATAAATAAATGAACGAGTGAATGCATTTAATACGCTTTCTCGAGTAGAAGGGAACTAGTGAGGAATGAACGAACTCATAGATAGATAGATAGATAGATAGATAGATAGATAGATAGATAGATTTAGTCTGTTTTAACTTAGGGTAGACCATCCCAGCAAACACAGAACGTGCCCCAAATGTTTCTGTTCCATATGGTTCACATGTATTTTGAAAAGAACCGAGTAAGAACGTTTGAAGGAAACAGAACATTTCCGAGCATTCCGAAAAAGTGTTCAGTGTGGTTTACCAACCTTCTATTGTTACTGAATTTACATATGAGAGCCAATTATTTATTTCATGTAAGTTAAATACATCTTTTGTGTAACAATTGATAGCATTCTTTCTTGCAGTCATGATGGCTTAATTATTATAATTATTAATGTTTTAGAATATTTATAATAATAATTGATCGGTAATTTATTTACTTTATATACATACATAAGCCTACATACATAGCCTACAGTCGTGGCCAAAAGTTTTGAGAATTACATAAATATTAGTTTTCAAAAAGTTTGCTGCTAAACTGCTTTTAGATCTTTGTTTCAGTTGTTTCTGTGATGTACTGAAATATAATTACAAGCACTTCATATGTTTCAAATGCTTTTTTCGACAATTACATGACATTTATGCAAAGAGTCAGTATTGCAGTGTTGGCCCTTCTTTTTCAGGACCTCTGCAATTCGACGGGGCATGCTCTCAATCAACTTCTGGGCCAAATCCTGACTGATAGCAACCCATTCTTTCATAATCACTTCTTGGAGTTTGTCAGAATTAGTGGGTTTTTGTTTGTCCACCCGCCTCTTGAGGATTGACCACAAGTTCTCAATGGGATTAAGATCTGGGGAGTTTCCAGGCCATGGACCCAAAATTTCAACATTCTGGTCCTCGAGCCACTTAGTTATCACTTTTGCCTTATGCCACGGTGCTCCATCATGCTGGAAAATGCATTGTTCTTCACCAAACTGTTGTTGGATTGTTGGAAGAAGTTGCTGTTGGAGGGTGTTTTGGTACCATTCTTTATTCATGGCTGTGTTTTTTGGCAGAATTGTGACTGAGCCCACTCCCTTGGATGAGAAGCAATGGTGTCAGGATGCTTTACTGTTGGCACGACACAGGACTGATGGTAGCGCTCACCTTTTCTTCTCTGGACAAGCCTTTTTCCAGATGCCCCAAACAATCGGAAAGGGGCTTCATCGGAGAATATGACTTTGCCCCAGTCCTCAGCAGTCCATTCACTATACTTTCTGCAGAAGATCAATCTGTCCCTGATGTTTTTTTGGAGAGAAGTGGCTTCTTTGCTGCCCTTCTTGACACCAGGCCATCTTCCAAAAGTCTTCGCCTCACTGTGCGTGCAGATGCGCTCACACCTGCCTGCTGCCATTCCTGAGCAAGCTCTGCACTGGTGGCACTCCGATCCCGCAGCTGAATCCTCTTTAGGAGACGATCCTGGCGCTTGCTGGACTTTCTTGGACTCCCTGAAGCCTTCTTTACAAGAATTGAACCTCTTTCCTTGAAGTTCTTGATGATCCTATAAATTGTTGATTTAGGTGCAATCTTAGTAGCCACAATATCCTTGCCTGTGAAGCCATTTTTATGCAACGCAATGATGGCTGCACGCGTTTCTTTGCAGGTCACCATGGTTAACAATGGAAGAACAATGAATTCAAGCATCACCCTCCTTTTAACATGTCAAGTCTGCCATTCTAACCCAATCAGCCTGACATAATGATCTCCAGCCTTGTGCTCGTCAACATTCTCACCTGAGTTAACAAGAGATTACTGAAATGATCTCAGCAGGTCCTTTAATGACAGCAATGAAATGCAGTGGAAAGTTTTTTTTGGGATTAAGTTAATTATCATGGCAAAGAAGTGCTATGCAATTCATCTGATCACTCTTCATAACAATCTTTATTTTGGTTTTATTTATTTTTTAATGTATTAAATCTTGGTTACAATTTATTACTTTTCTCTGAAGCCCCTAGAGGATCATTGTGAAATTTCAAGGGTTTCGTGTGATTGTGATAAAAAGACTGACAATACCCTATGTTCTGTAAACGTAAGCATTTTGTTTATGTATTTGTATATGTGTATTTAAAAATGTTTAATAAAATGTGTTTAATATTAAAATGTTCAAAGTATTGCTTTATATATATATATATATATATATATATATATATATATATATATATATATATATATATATATATATATATATATATATATATATATATATATGTGTGTGTGTGTGTGTGTGCATCTAAAAAATAGAATATCGTGAAAAAGTTTTTTGTAATTTATTTCAAAAAGTTAAACTTTCATATATTTTGGATCCATTACATGTAAAGTAAATCATTTCAAAAGTTTTTATTATAATTTTTTTTTTTGATGATTAGAGCTTTCATTTCATGAAAGTCAAAAATCCAGTATCTCAAAATATTACAATATTTACATTTGAGTTTCATTAAATTACCATCCCTACAGTATAAATTCAGAGTATGTTCTTCTTTGAGACCACAGTAATGGGGACTTGGCAATGGTCCAGAAGACAATCATTGACACCCTCAAGAAGGCAAGTCACAGAAGATCATTACTGAAACAGAGTGCTGTGTCAAAGCATATTGAATGCAAAGTTGACTGGAAGGAAGAAAATGGGTAGGAAAAGGTGCACAAGCAACGAGGATGACCGCGAGCTTGAGAATACTGTCAAGCAATGCCAATTGGGAGAGCTTTAATAGGAGTTGACTGAAGCTGGAGTCAGTGCATTAAGAGTCTCCATGATCAGACTTCTTCAGGAAAAGGGCTAAAAAGCCACTTCTGAAACATAAACAACGTCAGAAGCATCTTACATGGACTATGGAGAAAAAGACTCTTGCTCAGTGCTCCAATGTCCTCTTTTCAGATAAAAGTAAATTTTGCAATTAATTTGGAAATCGATGTCTGGAGTCTGGAGGAAGATTGGAGAGGCACAGAATCCAAGCTGCTTGAAGTCCAGTGTGACGTTTCTGAAGTCAATGAAGATTTGGGGTGCGTGACCTCTGCTGGTGTTGCTCCATTGTGTTTTAATAAGTCCAAAGTCAGTACAGCCATCAAGCAGGAGATTTTGGAGCACTTTATGCTTCCATCTGCTGATTAACTTTATGGAGATGCTGATTTCCTTTTCCAGCAGGACTTTAGCACCTGTCCACAGTGCCAACACCACTTCCAAGTGGTTTGCTAAACCATGATATTACTGTGGTTGATTGGCCAGCCAACATGCCTGACCTGAACCCAAATGGAATCTTTGGAATATTTTCAAGAGAAAGATGAGAAACAGTCAATCCGAGCTGAAGGCTCAATAATGCCACAGTCTGAACGCTTCCATGCCACTCCTCACTGATCTTGGAGTTTTTACTGTAAAGGAGCCCCGACCAAGTATTGAGTGCATAAATTAACATACTTTAAAGAACGTTTCCTATTTTGCAAATACTTTTTTTTTGGATTGATCTCAAGAAATATTCTAATTCTTCTGAGATAATGGATTTTTTACTTTTATGAGCTGTAAGCTCTAACCATCAAAAATAAATAAATAAATAACGTTCAGAATGTCAGAATATCTGAAAGTTTCAATTTTTGAAATGTAATATGAATGATAGACCATTATATGAAATATCAAAGTGGGTACTTTAAAGGTAAATTGGGTAATCTCACTGAATGTTGATGTGTATAACGGAAGTTCTGTATTATGTCTGTCCTCAGTGTGTTTCCCTACAGTTTACCGCAGTGAACCTCAGCCTGTGTGTGTTTACATCTTAAACACTCTGGTATGAAATGTTCACGTTCTACTTTGTTTCTATAAATTTGAATTGTTATAATGTTATCTTCTATTGTCTAGATCTTTTCATTGCTATTATTATATTTCTGCACTTATATTCCAAGCTCTGGCAATATTGTATTTTTTTTTTTTACAGTCCTGCCAATTTGAATCTAATAGATTGAGTAGTAACACCCGCACGCGGTGAGGGGCGATAAAGCTCTCTCTGAGTGTGAGCGCCGCGGTGCGTGAGTGATACGAGAAGGCGGCGCTTCGCTCCCGTTAAACCACAACAAAGATGGAGGAGCTACATGACAGCTAGGTCTGCATTTTTCAAGGAGACGCGTTCAAACTCTGAAATGAAGTGAAGATGGACGCGCCGCATCTACCGGAGCCGTGCGCGGAGAAACGCGTCCGTATCATCGGAACCGAGCCGGTGGAGAGTTACACGGTCAGTTTCATGTGATTCATTTGGCTCGCGCGTTTAGTGCATATTCACGCTAATGATGATACCAGTTTTTGAATAAATACATGAAAATAATTAATATTGTTAGTTTTGGTGGTTAAAATATATTTAGTTGATCAAAAGGTTACTTGTGTAACCTTTAAGATAAAGTAGACGTTTTAATTAAGCATCTGTGTTGCATAAGAGCGAATGTTTGTTTATAATACATAAAATATATATCATGGGAATCATGTATCAATCTTTACATTAATCCCGTGTTTAATTGTTAGTAATTAATAATAATAATAATAATAATAGTGGTTAATACAGTGTCAGACCACTTTAATTATTTGCATGCTTATTTGCATAATGCACAATGTGAGTTATATTGTTATGAATTGCATGACAAAGTGGAGAGGTGCTTGTTGGTTTGCAGAGATTGCCCATTTATGAGCAATACCAGTGAATAAAATCATATTGACTATGAAAAACAAATGTAAAGATTTTTGGTTTTTAAACTCATCTATTTTTCAGGTTTACATCATAGAGGTGACTGTTGGAGATCACCGTTGGACTGTGAAGCACCGATACAGCGACTTTCACGATTTGCATGAGAAAGTGAGTTATGTCCCCTAAAGCAACAGATCAGACCACAGATATTAACATTTTGTTGGTAGTTCGGAAGCGAGTGACTGATCAAACTGATTAAATGTTGTTGACTCCAGCTCACTGCGGAGAAGAAGATCGATAAACATCTGTTGCCGCCCAAGAAGATCATCGGCAAAAATTCGAAAAGCCTCGTGGAGAAGCGACAGAAGGAGCTGGAGGTTTACCTCCAAATGCTCCTGAGCAGATTCCCTGCATCCACCCCCAAAGTCCTGTCTACCTTCTTACTCTTTCACTTATATGTAAGTTTTTATGCGCTTTGTGTTTAATAAGAAGCTGAAGACTTTAAACTGAAGATTCCTCTGCTTTATATCTGTCACATGATGGTTAAAAGTTAACCAGAGTTTGTGTGTAGTCCATCTAAAGCAATCACATGCAACTCTTACTCTGTTGCTTTCATCACGTGAAGATGAATTGTGTTGCACTGCATGTTCTGATCTCAGCCGTATAAATGGTTCTAGGAACAGCAGGGCCTGTTATCTGGCTGGAAGCGATGACAGTCAAGTATTGATATTGATCTCTGAAAGGCTTTTGTGTTGAATAGGCACGTGACCGGAGTGAGTTGTTTTGGAGAGCTGAAGTGCTTTATGTGTATGCATTTGTCCTAAATTGGCTTTCGTGTTGAATTTGTGCACATCAATATCCATTAGAACTCATTTACTCAAAATACGTAGACCGAAAAACAGGATATCATGAGGCAATCAGAGTTATTTCTGCATTTCTGGCGAGATCTTTCAGGAAATGAGTTGAAGAAGCACCACGGGAAGTTCAACCAAAACGAAAGATTTGCGGAAAATGTCAAGATTTGGGGAAATGTAGCATTACATCAGTGGCTCACCAGTGGACCATCTGCAGTGAATGGGTGCCATCAGAATGAGTGTCCAAACAGCTGATAAAAACATCCCAATAATACACAAGTAATCCACACCTCTACAGTCAACATCTTGTGTTCATCTTGTGAAGAGAAAAGTGGGGTGAATGTAAGAAACCAACCCATCATTAACAACTATTTACAAGCCAAAACAGTTCTAAACAAAATATGTTGTGTGGATTATTGTGATGTTTTTATCAGCTGTTTGGACTCCTATTCTGACGGCACCCATTCACTGCAGAGGATCCATTTCTCTAAATCTGTTCTGATGTGAAAATAAACTTGTCTACATCTTGGATGGCGTGAGAGTTTTCATTTTGTGGGCGAAAAGCTCCTTTAGACAGGATGTCTCGAGGAAATCAGAGTCTTTCTGCATTCCCCTGATACAATCTTTCAGGAAATGAGTTGACGAAGCACATGCAGATCATTAAACTCATTCCAGTGACGTTGCTGTTTCAGCTGGAGCAGTTTTTGCAGTTTAGTTAACGAACAAGGCCACTGGTTATAATTTGTGGATGTTTAAAATGAGCAAATGTAATGGTTGAATAAGATTTGTTGCGAGAGTTTCCATCTTTGACTTGAACTTCATTATTTTCAGGAAATCAATGGAATTGCTGCTGCCCTGGCCGAAGAGCTCTTTCACAAGGGTCTGTTGTTATTCATTCCTAGAATTGTTATGTGCTTGAACCATTTCATGCATTGGCTGAAAAACAATGAAATGGGCAGTATTATAAATCTATGCTATTGTAATAATGCTCTGAATGAGACTTTAGCATGCATAAGTGAAATCAGGCATGAAATATTTTAATTTAGAAAAGGTTCATAACTGCACTCTGATGATACCTTTAAAAAAATTTAATTTTGGACTCGCAGTGATATGTTATAAAAAAAAAATGCAAATAAATTATAAAACAATCGTAGATGCATTTTCTTCTGCAGTCCCCATGTTGAAATATTGACATGTCATTTTTAATTAGCGTTTTTATTTACATAATACATAGTATGAGCAGCTTTACACTACAATACACTAAGTTTGAGGTTGGTATGATTTTTTTTTTTTTTTAAATCTAACAAAGACTGCATAGATTTGATTAAAAATTCTGTAAAACTAGTAAAAATGTCAAATATTATAAAAATGTAAAATAACTGGTTTCTATTGAAAATGTAAAAAAAAAAATAAAATGTAATTCACTCCTTTTATGCAAAGTTGAATTTTCAGCACCATTACTCCAAGTCTCCAGTGTCACATGATCTTCAGAAATCATTCTAATATGCTGATTCGCTGCTCAAGAAACATTTCTTATTTTCGTTTTTTTCGGACTATAAGTCGCACATGAGTATAAGTCACATCCATCAAAAAATACGTCATGATGAGGGGAAAAAAACATATATAAGTCGCACTGGACTATAAGTCGCATTTATTTAGAACCAAGAACCAAGAGAAAACATTACCGTGTACAGCCGCGAGAGGGCACTCCTGTAGTCTAACACTGAAAACACAGAGCGCCCTCTCGTGGCTGTACACGGTAATGTTTTCTCTTGGTTCATTTCTCTTGGTTAATGTCAAATTAATTTTAATAAAAAAGTTGCACCTGACTATAAGTCGCAGGACCAGCCAAACTATTAAAAAACTGTGACTTATAGTCCGGAAAATACGGTATTTCCAATACTGAAAATGGCTTAAAATGCATCATTGCATTTATTATTAACCGGATTCTTTAATAAACAGAAAGTGCAAAAAAAAAAAAATAGTTTCTTTACTTTCACTTTTAATCAGTTCAGTACATCCTCATTCAGTGATTTCTGCGTATATGTATGTTTCTACAAAAGTTTTGCCTGCCATCAAGATCTCTCTAATGTAGTAGTTTTGTCTCTTCCTCTAGGTGAGCAGTTGTTGGCTGCAGGCGAGGTGTTTCTCCTCAGGCCGCTCCAGTTGTACGCCGTCACGCAGCAACTAAAACTCGCAAAACCAACCTGCGCCAACGGAGATGCCAAAGCTGACCTGGGACACATCCTGGACTTCACCTGCCACCTCAAGTACCTCAAGGTTTGAGTTTGTCACTTAGCAGTGCATATATAAACTGGTTCACTGTTGCTATTTCATTTTTTAGAGTCTCTATTGAAAATATAGTAGTGGAAGTAGAAAAAAACTGTCAGAACTCTTATGTTTTATCTGCTTTTGACGTTAAATCTTCGCTTTCAGATCCCTGGAATGAAAGCAGCGGTGGGGACGAGTAACATAGAGGAGCAGAGCCTCCCGTTCGACCTGTCCATCTTTAAATCGCTGCTTCAGATCGAGGTGAAGAGACTCACGGTTTGTGTTTTGTGAGGGCCCGTGGACGGCGAAGTGTCTAACACTTGATGTTGATTCTCAGATCAGTGATTGTGATGCTGGACAGATCAATGGTCTGCCTTCCCTCAAGCCCACCCTGGCCACGCTCAGCATCCATCTCTCAGCCAGCAGTATGAAGGTACGCTAGAAAATGGTCCAAAAAATGCAGGAAAGAGTATTAAGAACTAAAAATGGTCTGTTAAAAGGTTGTGATGTTTAGTTTTTGCAAGTACAAATTCTTAAATTGATTTGATTGGTGCTGAAAGTTATTCTAATGACAATGTACGCTTCATCTTCAAAAGGAAATCTTGGTCCCCGAAGCATCTGAATTTGCGGAATGGGAACCTGAAGGGGTTGATACTGAGAGTCCTGTGACGGCGATCATTCCCTTGTGGAAGATGCTCACTACTTTAGACATGAGCCGAAACTTCATACGCTGCATTGATGAGTCGGTGGTGAGCATTATATGAAATACATACCAGTTTTCATTCAGCTTTCCTTGTTGATCGCACAAATTTGAGCTTTTCCTGTTCTTTTTGACACAGAAACTGATTCCTGAAGTCGAATTCCTTGATCTCAGCTATAATGAGTTGTCTCTAGTGGAAAACCTCCAGGTGTGTTGTCTCTAGATAATTTCCTAATATTATTTTTAAGGTGCAGAGCAGGTTTGACGTTTAGAATCCAGTGAGTTTTCAGTATTTCTTATTATTTTCACTGCAGCATTTGTACAACCTGGTTCATCTGGATCTGTCCTTCAACAAGCTCACGGTGCTGGAGGGTGTTCACACTAAACTGGGGAATATCAAGACTTTGAATCTGTCTGGGAATCAGCTGGAGACCCTTTCCGGCCTCAGTAAACTTTACTCCTTGGTTAACTTGGATTTAAGCAGCAACCGATTAGCACAGGTAGTTTACTACAGTGTTTCCTCAGACGTTGGTTTCCTGGCACCAGCATAATTTTGTCTTCTGGGTTTTTTTTTTTTTTGTAGCTGGATGAAATTAAAAACATTGGCACTCTTCCCTGTCTGGAGAAACTGTCTCTGGCTGATAACCCCATGTGCATCATCCCAGATTACAGGACTAAAGTTCTGGCTCAGTTCTGCGACCGGGCCTCCGAGGTATTGGTCTAGAGCTTTTCATCGAGGGTTCGGTCTGTTCACGGTTTACTTATAACTCATGTTTGTCATACAGGTGTGTTTGGACGGCACAACCACCACAGAAAAAGAGCTCGACACAGTGGAGGTGCTAAAAGCCATTCAGAAAGCAAAAGAGGCCAAAGACCGAATGGCAAACAATGAGAAAAAGGTATTTTGAAGATTTTATGTTTGCTTTTATTGATTTTTTTTAGATGTAAATTAAATGGATAAAGGATAATTTAGTTCTAATATTATTATAATCGTTGCAGTATCATAACAACATTATTATTCATTATTACTATGAAGATTTATTATTAGTCATTTTTGTTGGTAACATATTTTCTTCGTTTTGCTTTTGCTTAGAAGGAATTAAAGAAAACAAATTAAGGAAATAAAAATTACGTAAAGTCAAGTTGACAATGGAAACAAATTTAGGTAAAAGCTCTGCTGAATAAAAAGTTATGTAAGAGGTCCTAATTCAGTCTGGCAGGTTAATGGATTTCTGAGTAAAGTAATTACATTTGTGATACATTTATAGCGTTTTAAAGGAGTGTGCTGATTGCTTTTTTTTTATTAATTGTGACAGTTTTTTTTAGGTGTGAATCGGCCTAAACCTTGATATCCAGACATGAGAAATCACCAAAGAGATGATTCATTGTCTGGCTTTATATGCTCACATTGATGCATTGGTGTGTCAGCATCTATTACATAACACATATTTTCCAGTGGACTGAAAGACACGAGTTGTGGCGCCTTCTCCTGGCCAGAATCTGATAGTGACTGGATATCATCCACACATCACATGTCTGCAGTCATGCTGTGTTAAATAAATGTGATTACGCATTAACTTAAAATGTGCATATGCTATTTTTATATTATAGTATATCTTAAACATTGCAGTGCACTCATGACTCTGAATTATCATAATTACTTTTGGCAGAGAAATACTCACTACATCAATAGAATCTTGAGTATTATTTATTGTTGATTTAAATAATTTTGAACAATTAAAATATTTAAATTATATTCTTTAAATTACATTTTAGAATCAAGAAAGCATACCCACTGTGTTTTTGGCTAAAGAGGAGCCTGATGTTATTGTTGTCAGGTGAGTGACGTCCCGGGACAGGCGGCGGGCGGGCTACAGTCGTCTTCATCCTCTCTCGTCGTGCCATCCTCGTCTTCCTCGCCCTCTCTGTCTCGTTCCAGCTGCTCCAGTCAAGGTAATCATGTATGTATCGCGCTACTGGGACGAGGTGGGGAACACAAATGGAGAATTAAAAGTAAAGTGTGTGGTTTCAAACGCTCCCATCTGTCACTGGTTGGATAAAAAAATAGTCTAGGCTAAACTTGTTTCATCTGCATATAAAAATGGGAGAGGAGAAAGTATTATCAAAAATAAATACACACTTTACCTTTAATATGAAAAAAAGGCATGACGTATTTAGATAATTAGCATGCTCTGTTGCCATCATTTGATTTGATTTTTTTTTATGATTTTAAATGAATAATCAGACAGTATTGAATTCTTTTCTTATGACAATCTGAAGCTATTGAATTTTTATTCCTTATAAAAAGGTTTTCTTTGCACCAGCGATTGCTAAATCTCATTTCATTTACATTTCTGTTCAGTTACTCCTGCATACTGACTTATTGCAGCTCTGCCGCTTGTAATTGCGTTTCAGAGATTTGGTGCATCTGTTTCTGCACTGCAGATGAAATAAATCACGTTTCATCAGCATTCCTCAATGATTTTTCACATATCTTTGCTTTGAATGAGTATAATGGGCATCAATTTCTTTCCTTTGCAGTGTTAAACTAGCTTAAGAGTTGAATTTTGTGGTGGTTAATTTGCATGTGTTGTTCTAATAGCGACTGGGCCTGATTTATAAAGCATTTGATCCGCATTTGTCTCCTGAGTGTTAGTTACTAAGCAACGGCCTCGGGTAGTTTCATAGACTTTCTGTTTTAGCAAACAACATCTAAATATTCAGCGTTACGCACTACTCAAAATGTGATTGTGAATGAAGTTTCTCAAATATTAATGGAATATTATTATACTCTATTGTAATCGTAATAATCTATACATCCGTTCATAATCTATACATTCCTTTTCATTTGCATATAAAACACTCTATATGGGATTGTATAATGTTTAAGAATGTAATTAATATACATGTGCACATATGTGGGGGTATGTAGTGTTTGACTATTTTTAACAGCAAAAACCTTAATTCAATATGCATCCATATATGGTTTGAAATCTAATTAAAATCAGATCTATTTTTCTTCAAGGTATTCTGCTTTTTGAATTTGAATTGTTACTATATCACCCAACATTGATACAGCATATATTGCCTGAGCAAACAAATCAGATCACCACCATCCATTTTCATCATCACCGCATCAAAATGTGCTGTGTGAACTAAACTTTATTGACTAAAGAATGATTTTTTGCTTTCCATCTATCTCCCATTCAGAAATAACTACTTGTAAAGAAAAAGCTTTTATTACCAAAGAGATATTAACTCCTGTGGATTCTACATTTACCCAGAGATGCTATGATGTTTACAACTCAGCCTGTGATTTCATTCCACAGGTTGGTTTGTATTATAGCACATTTAATTAATTGATCAAATGGTTTCAGCAACCAACAAGAACACAACACTGGTCCTTTTTTTGCAGGTGAAAACTCAAATTGATTCCAGTTTGTCTTTGGAGGTCACCTTTGAAAGCAGGTTAGTTCTCAGGTTAGTATATATATATAATTTTTTTTCTTCTGCTATACAGAAGCATACTTGTATCCCATAAATGTGACCCTGGACCACAAAACCGGTCTTAAGTCACTAAGGGTATATTTTTAGCAATAGCCAAAAAACATTTTATTGGGTCAAAATTACCAATTTCTCTTTTATGCCAAAAAACATTAGGATATTAAATAAAGATCATGTTCTATGAAGATATTTTGTAAATTTCCTACCGTAAATATATAAAAACTTAATTTATGATTAGTAATATGCATTGCTAAGAATTCATTTGGACAACTTCAAAGGCGATCTTCTTACTATTTAGATTTTTTTGCACCCTCAGATTCCAGATTTTCAAATAGTTTTGTATAAATCTCAATTGAAGAACTGACACTTAAGACTGGTTTTGTGGTCCAGGTTCACAAATATCGTTGCAATAAGTTGACCAAGCAGTTTTTTTCTACGTTTATGTCCTTAAGTAGAGTACATTTTTGGCCATATAACTTATGATTGACAAAGGTAGTAATAAAATTTTTACTAAAATATTTGCCCATTGATGCAATTTCCAGTTCATGAAGAGTAAGTACAGCTTGTTACTGGTGTTGAAATGCTAAAAGGATGAGCATTTATGGTTTTATGTTCAATATTCCAAAGCTTAACCGAAAACGCTTCCTTCCTCTTTAGCCCCTGTTGCTGTGAAGAGGAATGGAAACCTTGGACAGCAAATCTTTTGAATCTCTTTGTACCTCCATCCTTACTGTCCTACACTACCACCAACCAGGAGTTTACCAATCAGCTTTCTGCTCACATCAACCAGGCTAATAGAGAAGAATCAACTCCGATACCTTGCAAGACTGTGTCTCTTGAGGACACAGACCGAGGCAGTCCTCAAACTGGAGATGGGTACTTTGAGATGACAATAGATGATACCAACGAGGTCATGGGTTGTTCCTCTTCGTCTACCATTCAGGAAAAAATACCAGATGATGAGAAGAAGGAACCTGCTATTGATAATGTAAAAATGGTGATTTGGTCTCTTTGCATCAGTGTTGGAGAAGGTTTGAGTCAGCGGCCATCTTGTTTGGTGGCAATGGACAGCTCACTGGTGGTTTTCCACATAAGGTCAGAAGAACCAGTGAGTACTTTGGAAGAATTAATGGAGAACCTTGAGACAGACTTGGTTGTGCCGTACACCAACATTGAGACCTTTCAGTTTGATATTCCAGACGTTTGTTTCTCCTTGAAGATCAAGTCAAGCAATACACGATGGTTCTTTTTCTCAAACGCCCAAAGTCTGAAGGAGATGCACTCTTGCATTGTTTCACATGTGGACCTAACTAATGAGCAAGTTTTGAACTCCTCTAACGCTCAAGTGTTTATCCGACAGTTTCTGAACTCTTGGGACTTTGAGGAAAGTGAGGACAGCATTAAAGGTGGACACTTGGTCCATTTCCTTGATCTAGAATCATCTACCTCTGACAAGAACGTAGCAAATAACGCACAGTTCCCAAAGAACTCTGTAACCTTGGATGTATTATCCCAAATCGGCCTGTTTGAAAGCAGTCAGAACCAAACCTCCAATCCCATGATTCTTTTCCTGACCTCTCGACACCTCTGCATTCTCATGGTAGACTTTGTCACTGTGGCGTCCCGGGACCCTTCGGAAGCAAGTGCGATGCGGAGTTGCTTCAAAGTAACCCGTATCCCACTCTCCTTTATGCTTCTTGAACCAAAGCAGTGCTGTTCGTGTAGGGCTGTCTCAAACTCTCGCCGTTTCTACGATGAGCATGTTATAGAACTAATGGCAGGTCACGAGCGCTTGAGGGTTGTTTTTGCCCTTCCACAAGACAAGTTCACATTCCTGAGAGACTTCACACAGCTTCGCTCCTATCTGAGGGAAATTAAGACCATCGCTCTCCAGCACACCAAGAAAGGACACTTGAAAGTGCACAGTTGTCCCGCTCCTGCAACAACCACGGAAAGAATACCTACCAGCAGGTAATGGGGTTAATTCATTACCAGTATTTTCAAAGATATTTAAAGATGCCATTTTAGCTCCAGTAGAAAAAGAGACTTTCAGAAAGAATATACTGGTCTATATTTGGCTACATTAGCTTTTTACTGGCAATAACTTCGGTGTCTGCCAGTTGAGGTTGGGAATTGGCACCATCATATTGTTTAAATTGTAGCTATAGCTGTTAGCATTAGAATTGTCAAATAAATCTTAACCAGAAGTCCATTGGACTAGACAAGAAATCCCAACTCAAAAAGTGACGTGACGTACAGCCAAGTATGGTGATCTATACTAAGAATTTGTGCTCTGCACTTAACCCATCCAGAGTGCACACACACAGCAGTGAATACACGCACACACACTGTGAACACACACCCGGAGCAGAGGGCAGCCATTTATGCTGTGGCGCATGGAGAGCAGTTGGGGGTTGGGTGCCTTGCTCAAGGACACCTCAGTCGTGGTATTGCCGGCCCGAGACTCAAACCCACAACCTTAGGGTTAGGAGTCAAACTCTCTAACCACTAAGCCACGACTTCCCTGCAAAAAGTGATTTCATTATATTTAGGGCTGCTCCGATCACGATCGGCCGATCATTATGCGCATCTCGTCAGTAAAGCCGGTTCTCTAATCAGCGGTAAATTCCCTCAGGTGCGTGATTTCACATAGAGCAGCTGTTACTACACAGAGCCGTTTTTAACTGAGAAGCTGCGCAAATCCACGTTCATTTTCAGCGTTTATTTGTGCATCTTCTCAGTTAACAATGGCTCTGTGTAGTAACAGCTGCTCTATGTGAAATCACGCACCTGAGGGAATTTACCGCTGATTAGAGAACCGGCTTTACTGACGAGATGCGCATAATGATCGGCCGATCGTGATCGGAGCAGCCCTAATTATATTAAAATTAAGATTTTGCTATATCCCTAACCAGTCTTTCAATTCACCCTTCACTGGGAGTTTGACTAGCAAGTGATCTTACCAATCATAACACAGAATATTCCATGTTGTTTGTCAAACAAACTAGACAGGAGATTAGATTAACATTGGTGGACTTGAACTTGAAAAATGGTGTGTATTGATGTCTTCCCGTGGAATATTCCAGTGAAATAAGTTCATTCGTTTTTTTTTGTGCTATAACAAGTAAAGAGCAAGGGATGATCATGTTCTGCTTAAAATAAGTCACTAGCACTCTGGCATATCACATTAAAGAGACACAAAATGGGGGCGGGTCTTTGCCAATCGTCAAAACGTATCCCTAATCCTTAGTTTACAGATCAACCATCTTTACTGGGTACTACCAAATACATATTGCACTTCTTTTTTTCCCACAGCGTCCCTCTGGAGGTGTCAAGGCCCCACCTGACCCTGTCTCTGCTGTATCCAGCCAAATCCCTCATTCAGCAGCTGATGGAGGACAACCAGTGTCCCTCACACCTCTCACTCTCCTCCTCATTACTCCTCATCTCGTCTCTCAAGGGAGACCAGCTCGTTCACTTCTTCCATGACAATATTGCAGAGGCAAGTCATTTGTGCATTTTGCAGATTCAGATCCTACGAGGAAATTTCCTGGATAGTTGTGCTGTACAATGTTCCCTACTGAGGAAATATCTTGGGTTTTTCCTGTGGTTCTGTTGTTGTAGTTGCACTGTATATTCCTTGATTTGTCCTTCCGGTCAACCCCTCTTTTCCTGTGTATGCTCTTGGCTCCTGTGCAGTTGTTTATTTACTTTGTGTTACATTTAGCCAGCTGCCTTGTTTTCAAGACTACTATCTGAACCTCTTTCCACTCATTCCTATTCAACCAGTGTCTTGTTTTTATAGGATATCCTAGACTGGATTTAAACTGTAAACAAACACGCCTAACATTAAACTTTGTAACAGGATCAGTAACCCTCACTAGAATCCTTAATGCCCTACACTTAGTGTAGCTCACCCAAAAATTAAAACTAACCCATAAATTACTCACCCTCAAGTCTTCCTAGGTGTATATGACTTTCTTCTTTCAGACGAATTCAGTCGGAGTTATATTAAAAATCGTCTTTGATCTTTCAAGCTGTTTCATGGCATTCAGTGGGTGTTGCACGCATCGGTCCAAAAGAAGTTAAATAAAAAGCACCCATCCATAAAAAAAGTGTCTCAAACTCCTTTGCGGGATGAACAAAGGCCCTCTGTAGTGAATAGATGCATTTTTGTAAGAAAAATATCCATATTCAAAATGTAATAATCACTTTAATGTAGCTTGCACTCACTGTTGTAAACGGAAGCAGTTCCGGGCAGATGACTTATGGAGGTCGGCTTTGCGCATGATCCACTCATAAGTCACGAACACGGATGCACAGGTGAGGGAACAAAACAAAACAAAACAACGGTCACTAATAAAAAGTACAAAACGAGGATTTGTAAAGAAGAATGTTGGAGGATTTCAATATAAGCCAAGAGGAGACTGGTATTCCTTTGATAAAGGTAGAAAACTTTGCTTCCTTTGCTCCTGTTAACAAACGTTGATTTTTACGAAACCCACAAGCGCATGCACAACGCTGACCTCATACATCATAAGCCCCGAGCTGCTTCCATGTACAACTGTTGGCGCAAGCTACATTAGTGTAATTATTACATTTTTAAATATGGATATTTTTCTTACAAAAATGCATAGATCTGCTATTGGAGGACTTAGTTCTCCTCCCGGAGCCGTGTGAGTAAAAAAAAAAAAAAAAATTTTAATGGATGGGTGCATTTTATTAAAAGAGGGATACAATGCTGTTTCATGCATTCAGAGTTGTTTAAACTGTTAAAGAGATGGATTCTCATGCTAAGCATGGACGGAGTATTTCTGTTCCAAAATCTTACTTCCGGGGTCTTCCTAAAAAACCCAGCGTTATGTAAACAGTGGATACAGTTTGTTTTTCCGGGGCAGCAAAAGAGTTTCACAAGTCGATTTGTTGATGTACGTTTTATAAACGAGGTCCAGTTCGACACTGGATTTGCATATCATTTGATACTGATAGATGGAGCGGTCCCAGCTATAAAAGATCCTGTTCATGATTTAGAACTACAGACAGTGAGTGAAATGGCATCAAATGTTGTTTCCAGAGAGAATCGTAAAGCTGTATCTTTTCTTTTATAAATATGATAAAACTAAATACTTTTTGGAGATATGAAGGATGCAGTGCTACTCTATAGGTACCCAAGATTAACATGAGATTGGGTGAAACTGTTTGTGTTATGCCCTCTTTAACTTCTTTTGGACTGATGCATGCAACACCCACTGAGTGCCATGAAACTGCTTGAAAGATCAAATACAATTTTTACAAATCTGAAAGAAGAAAGTCATATACACCTAGGATGACTTGAGGGTGAATAATTTATGGGCTAATTTTCATTTTTGGGTCAACTAACCTTTAATTTTAGGTTTTATAGAGTATGTGGCTGTTTTCCTGGACATGTCCTGTATTCAAAACAATAAATTGCATGGTTCAAGTTATCATATCATGTTCACAGCACAGAATGCATGGAAAAAAATTTTTGACAGTACATTTGAGCAATTGTAATCCTTAACCAAGCAAATACTGTTAAATAATCTGCAGTATTATGCAATGAAGAGAGCGAACACTTCAGGTGCTTATCTCACTGTTTGCATGCAGATGGAGAATGAAGAGCTTAAACACATCCTGTGGACGTCGGTGCTTTTCTACAGATCTCCTGATTTGGAGACGAGTGCCTGTGTCCTGCTGTCCAACAAAGCCATCTACTTCATCCTGGACGATACGGCATCCTCACTCACCAACCAATCAAGTGAGCAAAATATTTACTTTACATTTGTAGTGACCTTTTTATTGTAATCTGATCTTCATATTCAGTTTTGTTGTTCATATTTATTTATATTTATGTACAAAATCAAATCACTTATTGGCACATCATCACAGTATATGTGCCTTGGCAGGTGAAAATGTGCAGTATACATATACTCACACAGTGTACTATTAGAGATTTACAGTTAACAAGACACATTATACACAGTATGTACATACTTTCAGTTAGCAATACACATTATATACATTATGTACACATTCTACAACATGTAAAAATATATATACATATAAAATATGAGAAGGTGCAACAGATTATACATGAAATGGGTACAAAAATGTCATGTGGTAGCAGATAGATTATTGTATTTAGTGCAGTTTGTACATATAGTCCAGTATTAAACGGTGTTGGAGTTAAAGTGCAGTGTGTGGCATACTGTATTGTGGGAGTATGCTGTAGGATGTATTAGTTCTGACTGTTTATTAGTCTTTTAGCCTGGGGGAAAAAGTTATCCCTCAGTCGGCTTGTGGGAGATTGGATGCTGCAAAGACGTCTTCCTGAGGGCAGCAGAGAGAGCAGACCGTGGGATGGGTGGCTGGAGTCACTGATGATCCTCTGGGCTTTCCTTATACACCTCCCGGTGTAGATGTCCTGGAGGGAGGGAAGCTCACCACCAACAATGTGGCTGGCAGTTCGCATGACCCTTTGCAGAGCTTTGCAGTTGCCAGCGGTGCTGTTTCCAAACCAAGCAGTGATGCATCCAGTCATGATACTCTACAGTGCAGGTGTACAATGTTCTGAGGAAGAAGAGGCGTTGGTGTGTGCCTTCTTCAGCACTGCATCAGTGTGTGTGTAGACCATGTGAGATCCTCATTGATGTGAACTCAGAGGAACTTAAAGTTGTTTACCCCCTCCACAGGTGTCTTGTCGATGGTGATGGGTGTGTGTTCTCTGCTCCGTCTCCTGAAATCCACCATCAGCTCCTTGGTCTTGTCGATGTTGAGTGAGAGGTGGTTCTCCTGACACCATTTATTCAGGGTTCTCACCTCCTCTCTGTAGACCGTCTCATCGTTGTTGGTGATCAGGCCTATCACTATTGTGTTGTCAGTGAATTTGACGATGACGTTGGGGCTGTTTGTGGCTGTACAGTAATGTGTGTACAGCGAGTACAGGAGTGGGCTGAGGACAAAGCCCTGAGGAGCACCAGTGTTGAAGATCAGTGAGGATGAAGTGTTGCCCATTCAGCTGGATCCTGGACTTCCTGACAGTCAGAAGTCAGGTGGACGTCTGTCTGTCAGGAAGTCCAGGGTCCAGCTGCACAGAGATCTGTTTAGTCCCAGAGTTTTTGTAGGGTGAAAGCAATAACATCGTCTGTGGAATGGTTGCAACAATATGCAAATTGTAGTGGATCCAGTGAGGCAGACAGCACAGAGCAGATGTAGTCTCTGAGTCTCTCAAAACACTTGCTAAAGATGGGTGTCAGAGCAACAGGCTTCCAGTCATTCAAGCATGTGATTTCATTTTTCTTTGGTATGGACACAATGATGGAATTTTTGAAGCACGAGGGGGCCATGGACGGAGAAAGGGGAAAGGATAAAAATGTCTGTAAAAATGTCCGGCAAGGTGGAATGCGCATGCTCGGGGCACACAGCCTGGGATGCCATCAGGACCCACAGCCTTGCAGATATTCAACTGTTGGAAGGATCGGGTTACATCCGCGACAGAGACGCGGGAGCGCTCTCTGTGTGGGCGGTGTTATGAGCCTCGAAACGAGCATAAAAGTGATTTAAGCTCATTCGATAGAGACGGCAATGTTCACAGTAGCTGGTTTATATCCTTTAAAATCTGTTATGTTATTGATGCCCTGCCACATGCTTCTTGCATCGTTGGTGTTGAATTGTCCTTCAACTTAGTTTTTATATTGTCTTTTTGCGGCTTTGATGGATTTCCTGAGATTGTAACTGGCTTGTTTGCGATTGTCAGTGTTTCCAGATTTAAAAGCAGTTGTCCACACTGACAAGGCTGCTCAAACGCTGCTATTAATCCACAGTTTTTGGTTGAGGTAGATGCTGGTTGTTTTTGTCGGCACTACATCTTCTACACACTTCCTGATGAAACACGTTACAGTTTCTGAGTACACCTCTATGTCGTCATCAGACGCTGCCCGGAACATGTCCCAGTCCATGTGATCGAAACAGTCCTGTAGTGTAGTGTCTGATTGGTCCGACCAGCATTGAATTGTCCTGAGGGCGGGTGCTTCCCGTTTCAGTTTCTGCCTATCAGCAGGCAGGAGCAGAATGGAAGACTAATCCAATTTGCCAAAAGGTGTGCAGGGTAGGGATTTGTAGGCGTCCCAGAAAGGAGAGTAGCAGTGGTCCAGTGCACGATCACCATACCTGTTGATGGTGAAATATTTTTGAGATATTGTTCTGTAGTTGGCTTTGTTAAAGTCCTTCGTAACAAAAAAATGATCACTTTTGATCACTTTAAATTCCCTTGGTAGCCAGAATGGTCGACACAGAAGCATATGAAATTCCAGATCAGGGGAGCAGAACGATGTAATAAAGTGTAGGTTCCTCTCATCACACCACGAATTGTTAATAAAGAAACAAACCCACCTCTGATGTTCCCTGTGAGCTCTTTCATTCTGTCTGAGCAGTACACGGAGAACCCTGTAAGGTCGATGACTGAGTCTGGAACCACGGCAGACATCCATGCTTCTGTGAGGCAACTAATGCAGCAGTCCCTTGTTTCTCGTTGGTATGAGATGTGTGTCTGCAGAGTTTGTGGTCCAGTGACTGAACGTTAGCCAGCAAAATGGTTGGGAGAGGAGGTCGGAGGGGATGATATCTGAGTAGCAGAACGATGTCTGAGTATCCAGAACGCTGCTGCAAGAGTCTTGACTAGAAACAGAAAATCTGAGCATATCACTCCAGTCCTCAGGTCCTTACACAGGCTTCCAGTTACATTTAGGATTAATTTAGAAGTACTTTTACTCATTTATAAATAACTCAATGATCTACAGTAGGACAGAAATACATTGCAGATATGCTCACTGTATAAAAACCTAACAGACCACTCGGATCATTAGGATCGAGTAAGTAAGAAATACCAAGGGTTCACACAAAACAAGTGCAATCTGCTTTCAGTTATTGTGTCGCCCGCAGTTGGAATCATCTTTCAGAAGAGATCAGATGTGCTAAAACATTAGCCACCTTTTAAATCTAGACTCAAAACTCATCTGTTTAGCTGTGCATGTATTGATTGAGCACTGTGCAAGGTCCGGACTTATTGCACTGTATTTTATGAATTGTATTTTATGCAACCGGAAATGATTGTACTGTCTTAAATTCATTTTAAATCAATTTTTTAAATCATTTTCAAGTTTATAAATTCCTGATTATTTTATAATTATTTTTTTTATGTAAAGCACTTTGAATTAGCATTGTGTATGATATGCGCTATATAACTAAAGTTGCCTTGCCCTGCCTTGAGACTGACAAGGACGCTGGCTCTCTTCCCCCTTTTCCGGCAGCCTTCCCTTGAACTGTGGTCCGGTTAGCGTTGCGTTACTTAGGTGTGTGTAATGTAGACAGTTATACTAACAACATCCAACACATAGAACAACAAAATAACAAGTAAAACATACAAAAAACTGCAGAGTTTACTCGGAGCTGCCATGCTCGGCGCCATCTTGGACAGGTGTCCTATATGCTATTCTTTATGCTGTTCTAGTCAACAGTCTAGATAGACCATTAAAATCGATTCATTAAATTGATTGATCTTGCAGTGATGTGGACCTGGCACCCATCCGAGCACAAGGACACCGATTTCCTCTTCTCCTTCTGCTTCACCCTAAAATTAAATGACCTGCAGAGCGTCAATGTGGGCTTGTTCGATCAGTACTTCAGAGTCGTGGGTGAGTTTGTTTTGACCAAGATCTCTTCTTGTCACATTTTCCATCCCAAACGAGTCAAAGATATACGTGATTGGATGACATATTTATTAAGCTGACACCAATTGTAATCATCATCTTAAAAGATTAGTTCAATTTTCTAGATATTTTTATTCTGGGAGTGAACTAATCCTTTAAACAGAAGGACGGCAAATACATAATATATACAGTGGTGGCCAACATTATTGAAGAAACATGAAGAAACCGAACAAACTGAGACAGACTCAATCCAGAAGAACTGTGGCAATGTCTCAAAGATGCTTCAAGAAACCGTCCTGCAAAACTACAGTACTGTGAAAAGTTTTAGGCACTTGTGGAAAAATGCTGTAAAATGAGGATGCTGTCAAAATAATGTCATAAATAGATTTTCTTTATCAATTACCTTTTATTAACTAAATTAAATCAGCATGTGTGAGCATCCTTTGCGTTTTAAGGCAGCTTTTGCAGTTTTTTTAGGTAGATTTACAGGTAGGCTTCTTGAAGCGTCTGTATGTTCTGTTTCTTCATGTCCCTCCAGACAGACTGGATGATAATCAGATCTCTGTGTGGACCACTGGATGTTGTTAAAAAATCTAACTGGATTTTTTTAATTAATGGCAAAATGAATGTTTAGAAATGTAAACTCATACAAAAGTTGTAGTGCGCCATTTATAAACCCATTTTTACCTTAAAAATACAAGCGTTCTAATAATTTTGGCCACCACTGTGTATAAGTCAGAGTTAGAGTTTGGCTGGTTTGTTTTGTGCAAAAGCTTCATAAATTCAACTCTAAGAAACTAAATAGAATTTCATATTGCTGCTTCTCTCTGGAGAAATTGTGTGAAGATCGCATTTTTGCCAAAACAGTTTCCAGTTTTAACTTCTACTCTGAATTAATTTATGCTTCAATGAACCTGAGATCGAAAACACTTGAAGTTGAATAGTTTATATAACCTTTATAAGAATAACCTTTCTCTCCAAAGGGCCCTCGGCTGATCAGATCATTTCCTGTCTGACCCGTGACGGTTACGGCACACATCGGTTCCTGCAGCAGCTGATGATGGTTTTGTCCTCGCTGGAGAAAGTTCCCTCTCCAGAACCTTCTGAGCTGGATTTCTACTCGCAGTTTGGAAACAAAAGCACAGGTTTGACTACTTACACTGTGAATATTCAATATGTCACTCGTGCTTATCTGAACATTTTGTCTGGATGTTTAGCAAACTATTTTTGATGTTGAAATATTTGCATGTCCTCATAAATCAGGTAAAATGGAGAACTATGAACTGGTCCATTCCAGCAAAGTGAAGTTCGTATATCCAAGCGAGGAAGAGATCGGAGACCTCACCTTCATTGTAGCAGAGAGGAAGACCCCTCAGGCACGGTCTCATTCCTTCAACATCCTTTTGTACGTACTGGTATTCCAGGTCCATGTTGTTCCAGGCCAGTCGGCCCAAAGCCAGACTGTCCTACAACCCAAGACTCTTATACTTACCAGCACGGACGTTTTCCTCCTGGATGAAGACCACATCAGCTATCCTCTACCTGAGTTTGCAAAAGAGCCTCCACAAAGAGACAAGTACCGCCTCACGGATGCCCAACGAATACGCGACCTGGACCGTGTGCTAATGGGCTACCAGACTTACCCACAAGCCCTCACGCTGGTGTTCGACGATGTCCCCGGCCCAGATCTTTTGTGCCACCTTACCATGGATCATTTTGCGGACAGCGACAGGAAGGGCGACAGGACGCAGGGGCTTGGAGGAGCTGAGGGGGAAGTGCATTGGTGTATTTTCGTACCAGGAGCAGACTGCAGAGAGCGGCTAATATCGCTCTTGGCTCGCCAGTGGGAGACGCTGTGTAGCCGAGAGCTGCCAGTTGAGCTAACAGGCTGAAGTTGGGAAAGAAAATGGAGAATTTGCAATATTCACCTACACAGTATGATGAACATTTCTTTTAATGAACGTTTTTTACAGCTTTGACACAATGCATCCTGGGAAGCTGTATTGTAGAATCCACACGAGTGTAATATATATATATATTTTTTTTGTCTCAGGCTTTAAACTTAGCTTTTTTTTTTGCTGCTTTTCAGAATATTTATCCGCTGCTGTGTACAATCGGCCATGCATCATGAAATGTGAAACGTCTGTTATAAAGTTTTGTGCTGTTCAGTGTTATTTTAAGTAAATTTGTTGTTCTGTGGCAACAAAATGATTTTCAGATGGCTTTTAATGAATGGAGTATATATATATATTATTAGTCTTTCATTATCTTTTTATCTAAATGCTTCTAAATTTTAAAGTGTTATTTCAATTTTAGAAATTACTAATCTGTGCATTTATTTGTACTTATTTGTACAGATATTCAAATGAAAGACCACCGAGAACCTGTTTACAGAGTGCTTTTAACTTCATGAGATTATTCACCATGGGAATTCAGACTGATCAAGCACTTAGAATTTTTTTTTTAATAAATGTGAGTAAATGTAAATTGGTTTTATTTATCCTGTTTTTTTTTTTTCTTTATTTAATGTCCAACTATTTAGTTTCATCCACAAAATGGAACGAAATCCTAAATCAGAAACATGACCCACCTCACTCCCAAAAAAATAAGCATAATGGAAAATCCAGTATGTAAAAACACCAAAACAAAATCTGGAGAGAGCTATATATTCAGGCTGTGAATACAAAAACAGTTTTTGTTTGTAAAAGTAATTTCTATTTATGTAATATCAGTTTAAATAATATTTCATTGTCGTCCTGTCAAGAACACAAATTCTACATCCAACACGCACATACAATTAGGTTTATATATATTTGGACAGGCACAATTTTTATAATTTTAGCCACTGACCAAAACCAATTCAAGTTAAAGTTATAAAATGTTATATATAATAAATACAAAATTGAGTGTTCTCACTATGTCGGAGACACACTAGCTTTCCCAAGGCAGTTGAACTTAGACTGGTTACAGTCATCCGGGTTTATATGGCCGAGTGCTGCCAATCACAACACACACTGACCCAGCTAACCAATCACAGCGCATTTGGTATTTCAGAAGGCGGGCCTTCATTTGATACAGGAACTATTTGAGCTGTTCATGCCAGACTGGGGGGAGAGGTGTTGTAATAATGTAAAATATGTGAAAAATTATGTGTTTTTCGAGCAACCTAGTATAAGAGCCTGTTCTAGTACACCACTAAAACAAAATTAAGACTTTGTAAAAGAGCCTAATAGGACCCATGTAATGAATCACAGCTCTTTAATATGTACCTCCCCCCTTTTTAAGGAAACATAAGTAATTAGACAGTTGACTCAAAAGCCATCTCAAGGACAGATGTGGGCTATTCCTTCATTTTTTCTACATAAATAAGGTAAAAGGTCTGGAGTTGATTCTAAGTGTGGCATTTACATTTAGAAGCTGTTGCTGTGAACCCACACCATGCAGTCAAAGAAGCTATCCATGCTAGTGAAACAGACTATTGTTAGGCATCAAAAACAACAAATCTATCAGAGAGATAGCAGGAACATTAGAAGTGGCCAAATCCAAAACAGTTTAGTACATTCTGAGAAAAAACAAAGCACTGGTGATCTCAGCAACATAAAAAGGCCTGGACGTCCATAGAGGACAACAATGAAGGATGATCGGAGAATCCTCTCTGTGGTAAAGAAAAACCCTTTCACAACATCCAGCCAAGAGAAGGATACTCTCCAGGAGGTAGATGTGTCACTGTTACAACATCAAAAAAAGAAAAGAAAAAACTTTTGGGAAAGTATTCTTTGGACGGCTGAAATTAAGATCAACCTGTACCAGAATTGTGTTTACTGATGACATGACAGAGGACAGAAACAGCCGGAAGAATTCTGAAGTGTATAGAGATATATTCTCTGCACTGGTTCAGTCAAATTCAGCCAAGTCGATAGGGCAGTGCTTCATAGTACAAATGGACAATGACCCAAAACATACAGCTAAAGAAACCCAGGAGTAAGGTAAGAAAAGTGGATTATTCTGCAATGGCAAAGCCAGTCTCCTGATTTCAACTCAACTGAGCATACATTTCACTTACTGAAGATAAAACTAAAGACAGAAAGACTAACAAACACTCAGCTGCAGTAAAAGATTCTGAACAAAATATTACAAATTATTATTATTTTTTAAATAATTTATAATTATTTATCATTATATTTATTTGTCCAAATACATTTGAGCCCCTGGAAATGGGGAGAATTCCTAAGCTTTTTATGTAAGATTTTTGTTCAACCCCTTGCAAACAGGAGTGGACCACCCAAATGCCATCATTCTACACAGTATGTGGGCCGGAGCAAGGTGCTGGATCTTGACCAGATCTGGGCCAGATTTAAAATCAATGTGGCCTAGATTTGAGCCAGTTCTGCTTTATCTGGTTTATTCATGACTGACATTGGGCCTTCCTTTGGCTTGCTTAAGGCCCATATTTAGCAAACAGGAGCGGACCGCCCAAGTGGCATCATTCTTCACAGTATGTGGGCTGGAGCAAGGTGTTGGATCTGGGCCAGAATTAAATTCAGTGTTGCCCAGATTGGGCCAGTTTTGGTTTATTTTATTTCTTGTCATGGCTGACATGTGGCCTTCTTTTGCCCTGCTTGTGGCCCAAATCTGGCAAACAGGAGCAGACCGCCCAAGTGCTATCATTTCATGTGCGGCAGACAATTTTGCTGTCTGGGTATAGATAAAATGTATTTAATTTAGGAAGAAAAATCATAATCCTTGGAATTTGGTAGTAAAATCGGGCTTATTTGTTATTATTATTAGTCTTCCTGTAGCTCAAGTGGTAGAGCATTGATCATCAAGGTTGGGGGTTCGATTCCCGGGAACACTAGGTGAATGATAGGTAAAAATTGATAGCCTGAATGCACTGCAAGTCGCTTTGGATTAATTTAATTTAATTTAATTTAAATTTGCAAAAATAAGAGTTTTGCAAAGAGTACTTAACTTTTTATGTGTATTTTTGTTTGTTTATTTTTTTCTTCTTTTTGATGTGACAGTACTGATTATAAGTTCAATAAGGAATATGTTCATTCATGGCTCCAAATATAAACATGTATTCCTATATATTTGTTTTATGTATTTTTAATGTTCATTTGTTTATTCATTTGAATATATTTATTCCAATATATCAATATTATATTAATATATTATTACAGTATATTTCATTTTATTTACTGGTTTTAAAACCTCTTCTTCAATCAACAAGCCCATGTTGTTCCCTCAAAGAAAGAGAGTCAGCAATATTCCTGCTTTGAAACCCAGTGTGCACCGGGCCTGTTACTGAGACACTGAAGGTCTGATTGACCACTAGCAGATCGCTTACGAACAAGCACACAGGGTCACGCAAAAGAACAATGCTTCGGGGAAACTGACGAAGCTGGTATTTTTCAGCACTGTAATTTAGAACACGGCGTGTCGGACACAAGTAAAAAAAGGGCAGGAAACATTTGCAGTGTTGCTGAACTGTGCTGCTGAATTAATGTGTCCAGCGCTGGTATTGTCAGTCTGACCCCTTCACTTCCTGTTATTTCTTGGTAGGCAAACTCTGGCCTGGGTGAAGGTCATGCTGGATTCACTCAATGCTTTGTTTCTGGGAAATTTTCAGTTTTAAAATGCTGGCCATTTTCTTTGTAGCATTAGCTCTGAAGCACTCTACTAGCCTTATGACTTTGTAATGTTTTCTGTATGTTATGTTTGTTTGTGTCCAGCTGAATGAGTTTGACAGATTAACCCATCTCCACCACTGAAAAAAAGTGGTTTTATCTCATAATGATGACTTTTTCTTGTGTGATATAAACTCATAGTAAATCTAGATTAAAAACACATCTCTTTCGCCAAGCATTCAAATAATGCATCTCATAATTTGTGACTGCAGTTGTATCTGAGCAAATGCGCATTATTATTCTCTAGCTTGGCTTAAACAAATTAATTTTACTTCGTTGGAACAGCAGCCACGCTAATGATGTCTCTATTTGTTTCTGGAGGAAACTAGGACTTACACAAGCTCCAGTCTGGATCCAGAACACCTGAGAAGAGATGATGCTGACCCCTCAGAAGACCTCAGATGATGCTAACCCTGAATCAACAAACAGAACTAACAAATATTGCAACTTACTATGCAATCACATTATAATTGCTGTTAATAATGTTCATCGTCTGACTGACTTCGTCTTGTATTAATTTTTCTGAAAATTCCTGTCATAAGCACATAAACTGACAGTCACAACTTATGAGCTACCACTAAATATTGTAGAAACTTAATTTTCAGTAAAGTTGCTTTGCAATGATTTGTATCGTAAAAGGCGCTATACAAATAAACTTGAATTTAATTGAATTGAATTGAATCCAGGCTCGTGGACCTGTCTCACTTCCTGTCATTACACTGTCCTATTTAAATAAAGGCAAAAACATCACAAAAAAAAAAAAAATGGAGTGGTTTAAGTGCATTGCTATGCATTAATGTGGTTGCCAGGTTGTTGTTATGTAGTTGTTAATGAGTGGCTTTTAGCATGTTGCAGGGGTGCTGTTGGAAAGCACTTGCCAGAACAGTGCTTTATTGTTGCTAAGGTGTTTTGTGGTTTCAAGGGTGTCCTGGTTGTTTTTTTTTTGTATATTGTGGTTACTTGGCTAGTGTTTTTTCTGCAACGCCATTGCTGCTTCTAAGGTGTTGTGTGGTGCTGCTGTGGTATTGTTCTGCTGGAGCATTCCAAGTGTTTCTGTGAACTGCTGTGGAGTTGCTCGAGGTTTTCACATGGTTGCTAAGTTGCTGGATTTCTGTGGGTGGGGGGTTGCCAGGGCAGTGCTTTATGGTTGCCAGGGTGTTCTGCGTGTTTTTAGGTCTTTGCAATGTGTTTAACTATGATTTTGCTATGTGGCTGCTGAGGTTGTGTGTTTTTTCATGCTCTGTTAAGTAATTGATCAGTTGTTAATGTGTTGGGATGTGGTTGTGAGTGGTTGCTATGCTGATGTTCTAAGATCTGCTGGAGTGTTTGGATTGGTTTTAGTGCATCGTTATATGGTTCCAAGGGTGTTACTTGCTATGAGTGACCATGCTTTGTTAAGCTTTGTTTTGCTTTGCCATTGCTAGTGTGTTGTAGGTGATTGCCAGGGTGTTGCAAGTTTGTTCTCCATAGTTTTTAGTGCATTTCTACCAATTGCTAAGGTGTTATGACTGTTTTAGTGCATTATTATGAATTTGCTAAGGTGTTCTGGGTTGGCTGCATACCACCATAGAGCTCTAGATATAGCCGGAGTCCCTCTTTCTGCCTGTTTTATCATTTGCCATTAAAGAGCTAAACCATTTTATGTCAGGACATAATGTCAGGCATATTTTACAAACATCCCAAATTATTATGTGGCAAAAAAAAAAACAGTTAACTAAACAGTTATAACAAAAAGCAATATAAGAGCAATGACCATTTTAAACCTGATGCCCTAATAATTAATTTAAAGCAATTTTTTATATATATCTGTCAGTAGTATCACTATTCAGCAGACAGACACAATAGCAGGAACTCTCAAAGTCTCAAACTGATGACACAGCAGTGTTGCAGGGTGAACGCTGCTGTTTTTTCCTAACTATATAGAAAGTCTGCTTTCCAGTTTCTATCTACTGTAATCTAACTGAATTTAGCCATTTGAATTACATTTGTTTTTGTTTTGTTTTCTACAGCTGCATTAAAACGATAATTGTACAAAGAACACTTTTCTTCAGGGTAAAAAACGAGATATAAAAGTTTATGATTGTTCGAACTTCACTTTATCATTCCTGTAGCTCAAATGATAGAGCAATGTGCTAACGACTTCAAGGTCATGGGTTCGATTCCCACAGAAAACGCCAACTGATAAAATATTTTAGATAAATGTGCTACTAAATGTGTGAATGTCACTGTTTAAATGTCTTGTTTTTTTCCACAGGTTTCTCACTTTTGATAAGAAGTCAACTTCAACTCTTACCCTAGTGCTACTGGCACTTGCTATTTATGTGACCCTGTGAAATAAAATAAAAAAAGTGCTAATTCTCAGTTTGCCATTTTTAAATTCTGATGAAATCTGCAATCTTGTCAGCTGACAAACATGGACTTCCCAAACCATTACTGAGGAGATGCGGTAGAGGAAATCCGGAGATTTTCCTGTCAGGAAAAGATGTTTTTCTCACCCTTTCTCTTGCTTGTGCCGCTGTGTGGTCACATCAAACCTCTCTAGCTCAGTGTCAAGCTGTTCGACATGCAAATCCTTGAAAGTACAAGAGTGAGAAGATCTGAATAGGTTTTTCTGGAAATGTTAGAAATTGAGAAATCCTGTTGTGTCCAGTGACTGGTGATAGTTGCCGGTCTCAGGAGAGGCAGTTCTGTTTGTGTTGCATGTTTATCTTACTACTTTTCAAGTATTTTTTTTACTGGCTTTGGGGAAGCAGACATGTCTTATCTTCTCATTTTGGGACTCATGCTACTGTGGACTTCAAACATTCAGGCAAGTTGCATGAAAAGTGGTTGCTGACACGTTTAGGTAACTTTTTACATGATTTGTTAAAGTTTTTTTTGGACATGTACCGTGGTAATACCAATGTATTCATTGAAGGACCATGTAAATACTATACTAGGTGAATATGGACTAAAAAGTACTATGGTATTGCCATTACAAGTACTAACAAAGTGTCCAAAACATATCGATACTTGCATGGTACCATGTCAACTTTGTAGTATTTTTTTATAGTGATTGATCACTGTACCATGTTACCGACCCATTACACTTTTGTAAGTGTGTTATCATTTTTAATTAATAATATTTTTTTGGACATGCACTATGGTAATACCGTTGTATAATATGTAAATGCCTAGCAAAAAGTGGTGGTACTATGGTAAATTGCTGATATCAGATGGTAATAAAATGGTACTTTGATTTATACTATAATTATTTACTATGATAGACAGTAAGTTTGACCGCCTTTAAGTCAGTATTTCAATGATTTATTAAAAGATTTTTGTACATGCACAGTGGGAATACCATGGTGTTTATTTAAGGGCCATGTAAATACCAAACCATATAAATATGCACTTTAAAAAATACTATGATATTTTTGTATTTAGACTTTGGTAGTACAAATTCTAATATTATTTATATGGTACTCTCATGAATACAATGTTGCACTACAGTACATGCCCAAAACAAATAAAAATGGTCTTAGTCCCATGCATAATCTTTGGTATCTTTTTTTGTAACTGATTGTTATACTGATTGTATAACTTGAATTGATAGTACTGGCATAGAATGTTTTTGTAAGAGTTGTATAATTGTTAATATATAATATTTTTTGGACATGTACTGAGGTTATAGAGTGGTTTTCTTTTAAATGCTATTCAAATGCCTTACAAAAAGAGGTGTCACCATTGTACATTGCTGAAATCAGATGACACTTTGACTTATACTATGGATATACCAAGGTTTTTAGATACAAACAATAGTAATTAATGATAGTAGCCTATTGTAGGCTACTTTGGTGCAAGTATGGTACAGTAGCCTACTCTCACGGTACATGTCCAAAATACATATATGTTTATGGTAGGCTATATGATATGAATATGATATTATCTCGTTTTTGGACGTGTACCATGACAATGCCATGATATTGTGATGCTATTAAGTACTTTTTACTATGGCATAAACATTTGAACTTGTGACTAAAAATGGCAGGCTACTTTACCACAGAGTATATTCGCGTTTAATTTTTTTGCTTACGTTTTTAATACATTAGTGATTTTGGTGTACGTGAATTCTGCACAGTAGCGATACTACATGCTTGTTTTTGTTTTATGTCGTTCCAGGCCGGTTCTAATCGCTGCGATGAGCCCGTGACAGTCCTTCACAGGACTCCCTGCACGTCCTGCGCCGCTTCCGCCGCCGTCGTCTGCCCGCGAGGGTTCAGGAAGATCACCCAGAAACCCGAAATCTGCAGGTGTGTGATTATCCAGGCTTTAGATTACCCAGGCTGTTCGCTCAGAATGCTTTGCGTCTAATGTGTTCTGTGCTGTTTCAGATATGTTGTGGAGATCGGCAGTCGTCAAGTAGAGCTGTCAGGGTGCTCTCATAGCTGTCAGGGTGTTACGACGGTCCCCCACTGCTGTCCTGGCTTCTGGGGACCTCTGTGCTTGCGTGAGTTACCATGACTTAAGAAGTATTTCTGCACTTGAGATTTTAATGAGTACTGTCAAACGATTAAAAAAGTTCCAAAATCCAAAATAAATGTTTTTGTTTACATGAGTGTGTATTGTGTAGCCTATATTTATAATGTGTATATAAATACAAACAGATGCATGTATATATTCAAGAGCAATTTTAGGATTATATATTAAATATATCTATATATCATATAAGATATAATAATATGAATACATAAATGTATACATGTAAGTATTTTCCAAATTTATACGTAATGTTTGTGTATTTATATATAGGCTACATAATAAATCGTACACACATACATAGGCCTATATTATGTAAACAAAACTTTTATTTTGGATGCGATTAATCGCGATTAATAGGGCTGTCCTCCACTAAGGACTTCTCTGGCCAACTAGTAGTCGTTCATTTTAAGCATTAGTCCACTAATCACATGTTTATTAATAAACCATTTAAAGGGATACTGCAACCCAAAATTAAAATTTGTCAATAATCACTTACCCCCATGTCATTCCAAACCTTTGGAACACAATTTGAAGATATTATGGATGAAAACCGGGAGGCTTGTGACTGTCACATTCACTGCCAAGTAAAATACACTGTCAAAGTCCAGAAAAGTATGAAAGACATCATCAGAATAGTCCATCTGCCATCAGTGGTTCATTCTGAATTTTATAAAGCAACAAGAATATTTTTTGTACACAAAGAAAACAAAAATATTGACTTTATTCAACATTTTGTCTTCTCTGTGCCTCTCCCCATCACTGTTGCACCATTTTGGAGAATATGACGCTTTGATTTTTTTCACTTTGAAGAAAGTGTCTACTAAATGACAAATTTTCTAATCACTTCTGAATATTTTTCCAGCTTGCCCTAGCTGGTCCGGAAAGATGTGTAATGGTTATGGTACATGTGACTCTGGAAATGGCACTTGTGTTTGTAATGTAAGTGTTTATGAGTTACGTTCTTTTACTGAAAGTAAACTTTAAAATATTTTTTAAGTAAATTAATTTTTTTTCAGTAAAGATGCACATCTATTTATTCATTCGTTTGCCCTGTTTTTGCAAGTAATAACACAAAATAAATAAATAAATAAATAAATAATATGTTAAAAATAGATAATACTAATAATGTAAATTAGTTTTGCTAGACTTGCTTTTTAAAAAAATCTGACATATGTTAATTCAAACGTTTTTGTTGAAATAGATGCTTATTTATTAAAGTTTTATTAAAGTGATATAAAATAAATAATTTTTTTATTTAGAAATTTTGAGGTTTTTGATTTCAGTTTTTTTTAATCTATTATTTATTTAAGCCTTTTTGGGGCAAGTAATATCACAAAAAACAATTAACAAATAAATAAATAAATACATAATCTGTTCTTTTACTTTTTAGGTTAATTCAACAATTTATTTTTAAATGAAATTTATGTTTATTTATTTATTTAAATAAGCTTTACTCAATGACATTTGTATCTAATACTATCTACTACTACTACGACTATTACTACTATTACTACTACTAATAATAATCATAATAAACCATTTTTCAGGAGGGATATAAAGGTTTTGCATGCCAGAGTTGTTCGAATGAGAATGCCTATGGAGACCACTGCCGTTCAGGTCTGTTATTTGTAGTGATTTCTGATATCACAAGCTAATAATCACCATGTTTGGAGACAAAATTGTCTTATTGTAAAACTGTTGTAGAGTGCAGCTGTGTGCAAGGAAAGTGTAACTCAGGACCAGACGGTGATGGTGAATGTTACTGTCAGCCGCCATTTTCAGGACCAAAGTGTGATAAAGGTAAATTAGAGACTATTTCTGTAAGCTTATCTACCCGTGGTGCAAAAAAAAATATCCGGTTAATCCTAGTAAATATCATCATGCTGGTTTTGTTGAATCACTCTAATTGTTTCCTGTGCAGTTTCTTCATCTTGCTCAAACTGCCCGGCCTATTCGTATTGTAAGGGAGACAACACAAATGCTGTGTGCGAATGTCTTCCTGGATACAAGAAGCATGGAAATACATGCATAGGTACTTTAAATGTTTAGCGACATGTTAAATATTACATTATATGTTTGTTTTGTGTCACGTTTTGTTAATGTTGGTTAATATTCAGCTCATTTTAAGGCAGGACGTCCCAGGTGAACAGACAGCACCATATTTCCCCAGCCGATTTATGACATTCAAAATTTCAAGCATTTTTTATCTTTCAAGTTCTCTGAAATGAAATTTTATTAAATATTTGCTTACATTTTCAAGAACACTGGATAAAGCCAGTTTCAAAATAGATGTTTAATTTTATAGACATACTAGAGTTAAAACTTTTTACAGAGGGGATTTTGGATATCTCTTTTTATCACTCCATAAATCAGAAAATACTGTCGACAGCCAGAAAATATATATTTTAACCATGTTTTTAGGAATAAAGTGTTGTATAAAAGCAAACGAATGATATATGAACAAACCCCACAGTAAAATCCTTCAGAATATAGATGGGAATAAAACTGTAAGTTTTGGTGTATGTGAATGCTACTGAAGTGGAGGAAAAACTCTTTTTGGACAAAACGGCTTTTAATATATGTGCTGTAATAGACACAAATGGATCAACTGCAATAACATTTTTGGATGTTTTCTTTCTACTAGTCTGAAACAACATGTAATGAAAATCCAAATAACGCCAAAATCTCAAAACTGAAAACAAAGCTTTTTCCTGTAGTGTCTTGACTTCAAGTTTCTCAACCCTAGTTCCTATGCCTCATCTGTTTCTATCCTGTTCCAGGTGTGTGTTCACAAGGAATTTGCGATGCTAACGCGAAGTGTTCATTTAGCGGTGGGAAGTTTCAGTGTGAGTGTGAAGAGGGATTCAAGGGAGACGGCCGACACTGCCTTCCCATCAACCCCTGCGAAACTAATAATGGGGGCTGTCCTGTAGAGTCCACTCTCTGTGAATTCACAAGCCCAGGGAAGGTGAGCAGTGCACTGTGGGATAGAATCTGAAACTAATGTTTGAGTTTAATGCATAATTGAATTATGAGTTCTGTGTGTGTTTCTCTCCAGTCGAAATGTGTTTGTTTGCCTGGAATGGCATCGTCCGACCCGTCGAAGGGCTGCACACAAAAATCGGCCTGCGCACCAGGTTCATGCCACGTCAGCGCCCGCTGCGAGACCAACTCAGACGGCATGCCCAGGTCTGTCCTGCTGCTTCCTTCATGATAACATGACAAAGGCAGCTTTCACTTCCTTCAACACCACCACTGTAATGACTGAGAGAATCTTACAAAACCTGTCCAACTCCATCTAGGTCATATTTCACCCCCAACAATAAGATTATTGAAAATTATTCATATTTTCGATCATTTCAATATTAAATTTTTTTATGATATTTAAACTGTTTCCCCCCAAACTTTTCCTCCTGCATTGTCTTTAAATAATTAAATAAGCTTTATTTATTTTTTTATTTTTTTAACAGCATTAAAACTACAATGAAATGCTCTTTAGCATCAAATATTTTCTGGATCTTCTCTGTTTTTGTGTTCTCCATCTGTCAAAGGACATTTCAAATGTTTTATATTGTAAATAAATGCTGAATTGTATTAATACAAATTTATTGTATTAAAGTAATTACAGTCTAAAGATAATTATTTAAACATCTAGATGCATAACAGGAATGTTAAAAGCAAAAAATTTAGAGGTTTTTTTGTCTGTGCTGCAATGTTTTTTTAAATTTAAGAAATTATATTTAGTTTAATGAAAATAAAGCATATTTTTCAGAACATTGCAATTTTTGGAACTGGTTTAAATATAAATCAGCATAAATTAAGATTAATTTGTTTATTAATTTTGTATGCATCATATAAAAAAAATCATTAGAATTAAGCACATTTCGCACTAAACTCTAATCACCATAATGCAGATAAATCTAAAATTCAATATTGTAATTTGAAATGCATTATTTAAAAATATATATATTTAAAGTATTTAAACAGCATGATATTGTTGTGCCACTTATTATTTACACATATGGATGAATTACACTAATATAAAAGAAAAAGAATATAGAAGAAAGAACATTATCGTAATTTTGAATAATGTTGAAATGCAAAAATGTATTTAAAACAATTTGAAATTAAAGACAATTAAAGATGTCCACCCATTACTTTGTCTATAAGGGGAAAATGTAGCAGTAGTGAGCAAAAAAGCAATTCATATGGCCTTTATTACCTTTTAAGTACTAGTAGGCTACTAAATATTATTATTATTTGTTCTTAAGGGGAGGTTCTTAAACATGAAAAACTGAACACCACTTCCCTGAACATTATGGAAATGTTATGTAGATGTTGCATTAACTACTCAATGGCTCTCCTTGGAAGAAACATTCATGTATGATATCTTTTACACACATCGGTGTAGTAATATTCTGAATCGTGTTGATTAGGATATTATTGGTAAAAAATAACCAAATCCCTTATGAAAATGACCATGGTTTTATTATAGTAAAAGTGTAGTAACCATGATTTTTTGACACATTGATTACCATTTGTATAACCACAGTTTTACTACAAATACCAGCGTAGCGTAGCAAAAGCATGGTTAATTTGGTTTTACTATAGTAACCATGATTTCTTTGGTTTTATCTGTCATAAAACCATGGTTGTTTTCATAAGGGATGACCCTGTCAAGAGATCACTACTGAGAGGTTCTGTCGCGTCATGAATAGCTGGGATGTTTCTCTCAGATACTCGCAGAAGGCCAGGGCTATAAACCGAGACGTTTGATTCTTTCAGCTGCAGCTGCAATGCTCAGCAGATCGGCGATGGCAGACGTTGCTATGGTAACCTGATGGAGCGAGTTCTGGAGCTGGACAGAGAGGGCGGTCAGGCAGGAAACCTCACTGGAAGCGTTCGGTTCTTTGGTGCGTCCGCAGAGATCACCAGACCTGCTTTCCCACCCTTTTTTTCTCATCCAACATTGAGTGAACAATTGAGTTTGTTTCATTAGTTTGAAAGCAGTGTGTTGTGTTTTTCAGAGCAAGCGTGTGAGTTCACACTCAGCCAGCACGGCCCGTTCACTGCGTTCATTCCTGCGGGACAGAATCCTTTCCAAGTGGGTTGAAGCAGACTCAAAAACACCCAAACAGTGGCCTGGCAGTTTGTGTTTCACATCCTCATAATGTTTCCTGTTTTTTTTGTGTGTGACAACTTCCTGTTTGTTGCGAGCAGATGTTTACATGTGCTGTGCTCTTCAGACGCTTACAGGAAAGTCCTCGACCGGCGTCCTGAATGAAGTGTGCAAAAATCACCTCATCCTCGGACAGAAACTCTACACTGATCTGGAGGGAAAAGACATGTGGATGTACGGAGGAGAAAAAATCCGATTCAAAACAAAAAAGGTGTCCATCCATCCATCCATCCATCCATCCATCATACATTTTTCCATCCTTGCATCCATCCATCCGTTCTGTCGATCTATCGTTCTATCTATCTATTGTTCTGTCATTCTATCATTCTATTATTATCGAGATCATTCTTTAAATGTCTATTATTCTGTCTATCATACTAGTTACCATTCTACACCAGTCATTCTATCTATTCTATCTGTCATTCTCTTTGAGGTGCTGTCTATCTTAGTATCTACCATTCCACCTATCATTCTATCATTCTATTGATCGTTCTGTGATTGTCTACTATTTTAACATTCCATCTGTTATCATTTACATTGTTCTATCATTCTATCAATCGTTATATCATACTATCTATCATTCTTTCTATTGTACTGACATTGGGTCATTCTACATCAGTCGTTCTTTTGTTCTGTCTATCACACTATCATTCTTTATAACATTCTATCTGTCGTTCGATTTTATTGTCTACCATTCATTCTGTTGTTCTTTATATCATTCTATCATTTTATCGATTGCTCTGCCCATTATACTGTTTATATATATTTCTTTTCATTCTTTATATCGTTCTATTCTTCTATTGTTCCATCTGTCAATCTGTTGTTCTATCATTCTTCATATTGTTCTGTCTACAGTATTGTCTTCCATTTTTTTTGTCAATCCATCATATTATACTATTTACCATTCTGTCTATCGTTCTGTCAGTTTGTCTCTCTATCATACTCCACATTGTTCTATTTTACAATGTATTGTTCTTTCTATTGTGTTATCTAAAACGCTGTCAATCTGTCTGTGGTTCTATTTTTCTTTATATTGTTTTGACACTATCTGTGTCTGTCTATTGTTCTGTCCATCTTTCTCTCATCAGTCTATTTTTTCTGTCTGATCTATTCATGTATTCATCCATTGATTTGTGCACGTGTCTGCAGCACTTTATCCTGATGAGGGATCCAGACGTGTTGTTTACTATACTTGAGAGCGATATCCCAGCATCCAACGGAATAATTCATATAATTGACAAGCCCTTTACTCTTGCTCATATCGAGTCTTCAAACAACAACATAGAGGTACAGCCGTTCAACCTGTTTTACAAGCAGCTGATCTAATAATATCTGGTGAATGACATACAGCACCGACCTCAACACCCTCTAATGTAGATGTTCTAATGTGTCAAGTTCTCCTCAAAGACCATCGGGGAGATTTTCAGAGAGGATGACAGGTTCAATCGATTCCTGTCTCTGGTTGATGTGAGTGATCTCCTCTCGTGCTCCTTTTCTGCATTTCACAGCTGAACCCAAGCATTGAGGACATTTTATTTTCTCTTTCTGTTGCAGAATTGTGGAACCCTGTTGCCTTTCAGAGGTTCAGGTCCACTTACAGTGTTTGTTCCAACCAACACAGCCATAGACAAATCCAGAGATGGAAGTTTTACGTACATGCTGAAAGACGTGAGCTGCCATTACATAAATAACATTCAGAACAAATATTTACTCAGTGTTTTAATCAAATCTTTAGGATATTCATATATTTGCTCATATAACACACACTGATTGTTCATCTCTTTGTTTTAAAGGCCAGACCAAAGCTTCAGATGCTTCTGAAGCACCATATGTTCTCCCAGGCCGCTGTAAGTCTCCTTTGACATACAAAATCATTTCCCACAGTTAATTTGACTTTAAAATGAGGCATTTATGAACGTTGCTTCCTATGAAATGGTTTGACGAATGCAATTTCCTTGAAATTGGAAATTGGAGAAGCACATATTTGCTTTTCGTCACACCTCCAAAGCTATGATTTACTGCATGCTTTTCGTAAGAATGAAGCTAGCATTTAGAAAGCAATACTTTTGGACCATTTTCCAACCACTTTTTCAGAAGGTAGCTGTATTTGTCAGTGTCTAGCAATACATGCTAACAGGAAAAGCTAATGGACATTAATTCAAATCTTTTTAAAATCATTAATTTAGGATTTAAGTGCAATATAATGTTTAGGTCAGTGAGTTTTAAAGGGGTCATAGGATGCTACATGCACTTTTGCAAGTTGTTTGAACTGAAATGTGTGTTGGCAGTGTGTATACACAACCACCTTATAATGATATCAATCCATTTTTTTTTTATCTACAAAAATCTTTAACCCTTTCTCTAATCAAGCTGATCTCAGATTCCAGTCTGTGTGAAGTCACAAAAACAGGCCCCTCCCACGATAGTTTGATTGACAGTAGTGTTTGAGCACAGACTGGACTGTTGTCTTACCTTAAACCCGCCCTGAGTGAGCTGTCATCAGTCCACCACAAGAATGTCTCCTAAGCGATCGAGGAGTTTTATTGATAGATGAAATAATGAACATAGCAATCGTCATTTACTCCTGACATCTGAGGAGTCATAGGTTGCATTTGTTTCTGAAGTGAATGTGCCTCCGATCTACCTAAATGCGTTCATGTTTCCGCTGATCATTCGTGATCCAGCTTTACCTACAGAATAAGTATGTAAGTTTTTTTTAATGAATCTTTGCAAAAAGCTTTTCCTAATTATGTGCTAATTAGCAAGTTTCACGATGAAAGCAGTCCCTCAGAGAGCAGCTCAGAAGAGAGGGGCGGGGTCAGCAGAGCTCATTAACATTTAAAGGAAAATGCTACAGAACGACTTGCTCTGAAAAGAGCAATTTTTGACAGAGTAAAAAGGTGTTTTATACACTACCAATGGGAAATTTTAACCAAACTATGTAATAGACTTTTCATTAAGACTCTAAAGAATCATACCAACTTGTGGAAAATGGGCATCCGATGACCCCTTTAAAATAATATTAAATGTATGTTTGTCTCAAACCAGCACATTTGGTGAAATTTTTGGCCCAGTTCATAGTTGGGAAATGAATAACATACATCATGTCAAATATCTTTGCCTTAGGTCACTGTGGACCAACTTGCTAGCATGTCTGAGATTACAACAATGGCCAATGAGATCTTAAGGATCAATGCCTCTGAGGATGTAAGTGAATGTGCTTTTATTATTGCATTGGCTGTAACTCCTGATGAGAATGAGACATTTTTATGAAATTTGGTACAATTATGTTGGGCCTCATTCTGTTTTTGAATTAAAATTAAAATTAAATGTATGCATTTAGCAGACACTTTTATCCAAAGCGACTTACAGTGCATTCAGGCTATCAATTTTTACCTATCATGTGTTCCCGGGGAATCGAACCCCCAACCTTGCACTTGATAAAGCAATGCTCTACCAATTGAGCTACAGGAACACGATGAAATGAAAAATGAAAATGAAACATTTGGTGACAAAGTGACATTGTAATAATGGGAAATCTAAAAATGTCAGAACTGTTGGTTTTACGCTCTCTCACTCAATCCACAGGGAAGAGTCTTCCTGGGCGACAAAGGGATACCTCTCGAAACAAAAGATATTGTCGCATCTAATGGAATCATACACCTAATTGATGGACTTCTTGTACCTTCCTCTATAGTTCCCATAATGCCCCATCGGTGTGACCTTAATGGGAGCAGGATCTCTATCGTAGGTGCCCTTTTATGTGTGACTACACATAGTTGTTGCTAGCAAAACAAATATTCAACACCATAATTCTATTCAACATAATTCTATGGATAATAAAACATCTCCGCAACAAGTTTCATTATGAATTCTGTGAAAAATTTTGCTTCTTTTCAAAGGGTACCTGTGTCAGATGCAGCCATATCCATGAAACACAATGTCCGCCTAGAAGTGTTGCTCTGGTATAAGATTTTTCAATTATTTATAAACTATAGAAGCAATTAACATATTTATAATCGATACATACTTATTAAAATACATTTTAAATGAATGTATTTTCAAAATTACAAAAACCAATGGAGAAAATCTAAACATCAGCACTGTTTACAGCAGAGCTGCATCATTTATTGACCCAAACACTGCATCGGGGCTTTTTTCACCTAGGCAAATCATTTAAGAGGCTGCGAACCAATTCCTGATCGCCAATGGTCGTATTCTTCACTTGAGGAAGGCTGTGCCAAATACTGCAACATTACTGAGAGGGTATGAAAACAAGGTCTCAGATTCCACATGCAAACACAACATTCCATAAATGTCTGCAATTGTTGCCAAATTTTAAAAACTCCATTAGTTTTATACAAAATAGTTTTTTGACTGTAACTTATAAACCTTTCAAGACAGATCTATACAAAATAGTTTTTTGACTGTAACTTATAAACCTTTCAAGACAGATCTATACAAAATAGTTTTTTGACTGTAACTTATAAACCTTTCAAGACAGATCTACTATATGCTACAAGGTTAATCATCAATCATATATACTTCACATGAAGCCATCAACCTGCATTATTTAATTTTTTTTTTTTAAAGTAATCCCATTTAGCGGCAGAACTCATGATGAAAAACTACATTACCCATGATTCTGTACAAAACATACCACAAGAGTTTGTACATAGATGCATATTTTGCAATAAACTCAAAATATATTGTTTCTACTGATATAATCAACAACTTTAAATGAGTAGTTTTAGATTTCAGTATTGTTTAATTTGATTATGTCATTCGCAGTGGTTCATGGGATTGTAGTTCCGTTAAATACACAGTCTTGTACCTTTGTCTTTTTGCCCATTTTTTATTTTTTAGCTTCAAATCAAAGTTTGCAATGTTGTGATTCTTCTCGTGACTAGCTGGCTTGTTTCACGGTTTGTAACTTTTTTAATGAAGATTTATGACTTTTAAAAAATTATTTGGGGGAAAAATTAATAGCAAAAATGCTTCTGGAACCAATGCCACTGAAAACGTGGGTGGGCACTAATGCACTCATTTCTAACCAATTATCTGTATGAATATGGAAGTTTTTGAGACGTGTGAAATCTTGTTTATTTTAGACACCACAGTGTTGCAGTGGTTTCTATGGGCCAGACTGTAAACCATGCATTGGGGGTTTCCAGCACCCTTGTTATGATAAAGGGACTGTAAGTATACAAAATGTACTCACTATGGTCGTGACTGGATATTTTGGCGTTTATTTGTCTAATGTCTATTCGTAGTGTTTTGACGGCATCAATGGGAACGGCTCCTGTAAATGTGAACCAGCGTTTACAGGTGTAGCCTGTCACCTCTGCTCAAACCCCAACAAACATGGAGAGAACTGTGATGAAGGTGAAGTTATATACCTTATATACTTTCATAATGCCTCCTTCTGTCTCTTTGTCCAAAGCGTAGCTCTGCTAGTACAGTACCAGCATCCGTGACCTTCTCCTCTGCTCGTGCTCTGTTTGCTGCTGTAGACTGCCGCTGTGTCCATGGCGTGTGTGATAACAGACCTGGCAGTATGGGGGTGTGTAGGAGAGGATCCTGTCAGGAGGGCTTTTCAGGGGAGTTTTGTGACCAGACCCCCACACCCTGCAATTCAGACGGTGTCCTCGAGCACTGCCACATTCACGCTAAATGTGTCTACAACAATGATCAAACCATGTTAGTGTCACTTGAGCATAATGTGTAGATCATTGTAGACTGCAATCTGGTATTTTATTTTAAATTTTTGCTTTATTAATCTATTCAATTTTTTTAGCTTAGAAAAAATTATATATATACAGTACAGACCAAAAGTTTGGAAACATTACTATTTTTAATGTTTTTGAAAGCAGTTTCTTCTGCTCATCAAGCCTGCATTTATTTGATCAAAAATACAGAAAAAACTGTAATATTGTGATATATTATTACAATTTAAAATAATTGTTTTTAAATGTATTATACTTTAAATTATCATTTATTTCTGTGATGCAAAGCTGAATTTTTAGGATCAATATCACATGATCCTTTAGAAATCATTCTAATATGATGATTCATTATCAAAGTTGGAAACAGTTCCGCTGCTTAATATTTTTTCAGAACATGTGATATTTTTTTAGGATACTTTGATGAATAAAAAGTAAAAAAAAAAAAAGAAGCTATGTTTTTAAAATATAAATATTTAACACAAGGATGTGTTAAATTGATAAAAAGTGATAGTAAAGAAAATATATTATTAGAATATATATTATTAGAATTTTTTTTTATTTTGAATAAATGCAGTTCTTTTTAACCGTTTATTCATCAAATATATTAGACAGCAGAACTGTTTCCAACACTCATAATAAATCAGAATATTAGAAAGATTTCTAAATGATCATGTGATAGACCGGATGTCACATGTGACACTGAAGGCTGGAGAAATTATGCTGAAAATTCAGCTTTGCATCACAGGAATAAATTATTTCTTTTAAGTATATTCAAATAGAAAACTATCATTTTAAGTTGTAACTATATTTCACAATATTACTGTTTTTTTCTGTATTTTTGATCAAATAAATGCAGGCTTGATGAGCAGAAGAAACTTCTTTCAAAAACATAAAAAGTAGTAATGTTTCCAAACTCTTGGTCTGTACTGTGTATATATATATATATATATAGACACATACAACACAATACTTTCAACTCTGCAGTGCATATTTTATTTTATTACTTTTTTATTTTATTGGACATGCATTTGGCAAATATTTATTTATTTCTTTTTAGAAGTAAATTTTATTTATTTAGTTTAGTTTAGACAAAATGTTTAGCAAATATTTAACTTTTTTTTTACTTTTACTCTGCAATGCACATGCATGGTTTGTTTTGTTTTGTTTCATTTTCTTTTTTGTCTCGTTTTGTTTCTCATCTTATCTCATCAACCCAGTACTTTTACTACAGTGCCCACTGAGGCAAGCATGTCAGTAATGCCAGTTTATGTTCTGACTTATTAATCGCCATCAATCTTTGACATGTTATTGATATATCGTCCATTGTGCTATAGGTGTGTTTGTCTGCCTGGATACGATGGAGATGGTTACACCTGCACTAAAACCAATCCCTGCCTCCAGCCTCAAAGAGGAGGCTGCCATGTCAATGTGAGACAGATGTTTATTTCCCTTTTCCAGGCTTTAGCACTCACATGTAGAAATCGGAAGTGATGTCTGCCTATTTTTTCATTGGCTAGGCCTGTGTTTTTCAACCATAATAAGACTAAAGAAATCTGATTATTCTGATCAGATTAAATAATTCTAATTATAAAAGTAATAATTTTGATTTTAACTTTTTTGTTTTATAGGCCAGATGTATGTATGATGCAGGAAAGGTGAACTGTGTTTGTATGGAAGGATGGACAGGCGATGGACGTCTGTGTGTGGAAATCAATAACTGCTTGAGTGAGAGCCGTGGTGGATGTCATAAAAATGCAGAATGCACATTCACTGGACCAGGACAGGTAATACTGAACAAGCTGTGAGGATACAGTTAACCTGTAGGACAGAAAAATCACAAAAATATCACTGGAGCTCCTGTTTGAAAGTCTTTTGCATCTTGGAGTTTCCCACATGTCTTCTCTAGCCCTCATTATGCTCTTCGTCAATTTGACATAAACACATTTATTAGTTTTGGAAAATTCTCATTAGGTTTTTCTTGAAATTGCGTTCCTGTTTTCACATTTACGCACAATAATTTTGTTATGCCAGTTTTTCAGATACGTACCTCAGCATTTATACTATCGATAGATGATTTTATTTCAATACATTTGTCAATACATACAAACATTTATGAATATATACAAGCTGTGTTGACACATCCATTTTTATTTGTTCTTGCATGCAAATTTTGTTTGGAATCAAAACAATGATCCCATGATTTTTTACAGTTTTACAGAAAATATTTTTATTTTCATTTTTTAAAGGTTTGATTTTAAAGGTTTACTATTTTTTTTTCTCCAAAGGAATTTTAATAGAAAAATCTGAGCCTTCAATTATTATTATTCAATTATTACTTCAATAAAACATAATTGAGAACTTAAGTATGAAAGAAAAATTACTATTATAAACCCAGAACTGGGTTTTGTTTAACCTATTTCTCTGTTTAGAATGAATGTAGCTGCATGAAAGGCTACATGGGAGATGGCGTCGTCTGTAACGTCGTCAACCCCTGTTTGTCAGATAACGGAGGCTGCCATTCTCTGGTCTGTATTTCATGCTTGCAGATCTTTTAAATACATCTGTACATCTCTGAACAACCTGTCAAAATATGAATGCTGGTGAAATTATATTTATATGTAAGAGCTAGCATGTAATTTGGCGTAACAGTATGATAATGTGTTCAGGCCACGTGTAAATTAAAGAGCCCAGGAATACGTGAATGTGTGTGCCGAAGCGAATATGAAGGCGATGGACTCACATGTTACGGAAACATGCTTGTGGTAAGATGACGCTTTAATGCATTTAATTGTAAAGTTGTAAATTAGTTAGCAACAACATTGTTTTTAGGCTTTTAAAATAAAAAAAAGGTCTAGTAATAAATAATAGCAATTTTTTAAATGTTTTACATTTTATTTAAATTATTAAATGTTAGTGCGAAGAACGAAACTTATATAAAACAAGCATAATTGTTTTCCATTATTTTTTTTATCACACACCATACACAAACCATAAACATTCAAAATTGTATTTTGACTGAAAAACAGCATACAATTCTATCAGTTAGAAAGAGATTTCATTGAAAAAGGGACATTTTTTTGTTGTTATTTTTAAATGAACAACAAAAGCTCAAAACACAAATAAAATACCTTCAATATACTTCATATATTCAATTTCCAAACACAAAACACTTTGAATATAACATATGGACTCATACACAACTGTGATTTGTTCCTAAAAACTGATTTTAATCAATTTTCATTATTGTTTTTATTTTCAGCAACTAGATGGAAACGCTGAGTTTTATAATTTCAACAGCTTACTTCTAGTAAGTTCATCTTTACCCCAGTAAACTGTCAATTAATTAATTTACAATAATATTTTAGTAACAATGCGAGTATGAAAACAACTAATATAAATAATATAATACAACATTTCTGTGTTCATCTGTAGAGGCACAAAGTGATTGACAGCGACAGCAGAGTCACAGCTTTGGTTCCATCTAAAGCTGCTTTCAAAAACCTCAGCAATTCAGAGGCGTCGTTTTGGTTTGACTATTACAGGGTTCCTCACCTTCTGCAGTAAGTGTTTGGATCGATATCACAAACTGATTTCTGAGGTTTTTAAAAAACATCTAATAAATGCATTTTTCATTTGCAATTTCTGTCTAGAGTCCATTTTTTAGATGGGATATACACCTCTGAAAACTTACAGCAGCTGGTTGGTAAAACGGTACAGACTCTAGGAAAGACTAAATGGGAGGTCAATAGCAATGGCAAGGTAACTGTCCCACCACTCATACCTTAAAGTTGCCATCTTTAACTGCTCTGATGTGACCTGTTAACCGTCATGTTCCCAGGAGCTCATGATCGGCAATGCTACCATCCTCGCTCCGGACCTCAAGACAATAAATGGGTGCATTCACATCATTGACACGGTAATATAATTTAAAGCAAAGATTATGTCTGTGTTTTTTTTTTTTTAAATCAAAAGTTTTAAACTTTGTTTTAATTTACAATAAGTGAGAACATTTGTTGGAGTTGTAGTCACAACAGACAGGGTCAAACACGAGCAAACAATAACATCCGAGGCACAGGCAAAAGAATAATCCACAAGACAGGCGATGGTCAGGGCAGGCAGCAATAAATCAAAAACAAGGTAATAGTCCAAGGATCAAAACATGAGGAAGGCAAAATCTAGGAAACATGGAAGGGCTGAACATTTAATCACCAATGAAGACAGATTGTGTGTGTGCTACTTTTAAAGTTTTTCTAATGTGAGACAGCTGTGAACTGATGATAAGATATAATGAGTGACAGGTGATGCAACTGATGACTAGGTGCAAAAGACGGGAAAGGTACGCAAGACGGGACCTTTTAATCATTTTTATTTGCAAGAGTGTTCCAAAAAACATCTATTGAGTAATCTAGAGTGAGTAATGCAATGCAAATATTCACATTTGGTCTTAGGTGTGAACACACTTTAAGAACATGTACTGTATAACACCTTAGTAATTGCATAGCAAAAACAAAACTTACATTAAAAACATGTAGAATGCCTTTGCAACTGCATAGCAATGCTCTAAAACATTAGAGAAATTATTAGCAATGCCTGAAATTTTTTCTCCATAAACTCTAAACCCTGATTTCCTTCTTAAAATTATCTGGCCTAGTTTGGCCATATTAATTCACTTTGTCTCTGAAATATGGAACATTTCTTAATTGTCTTACATTTTTACTGTAACAAATTTGCTTACAGGTTCTTCGACCTGCTCTCTCTGATTTCCCTCCACCTCCTCCTAGTTTGATGGAGTTCCTGAACAAAACACCAGAATTTAGCCTTTTCAGGCAGGCGGCTCTGGTGTGTTTGATCTAGAAATATAACTTACTCTGTTTTCAAGGACTGTACAAGAGTTACAGAATAACTTTGTTACATAAACATAGTTGTCTCTGTTTTTTTTAGCTCTACAACTTGGAAAAAAATATCCCAACTAGAGAATACACCATTTTTGTCCCAAATGACAGTGCCATGCAAGAGTACCTGAAAAAAACCAACTCGACACAACTGGTTAGTGGAACATTTGAAATAATGCTAGATACTCATACTCTAGGGCATTGGTCTTAAACTCAATTCCTGGAGGGCCACAGCTCTGCACATTTTAACTCGAACCCTAATCAAACACCCCCAATCAAGCTCTTCAGAATTAATAGAAACGTCCTAGCTGGTTGGAGCTAAACTATGTAGAGCTGTGGCCCTCCAGGAATTGAGTTTGAGACTACTGCTCTAGTGAGACACACTAGTCTCACTCATAAAATGAACTGATGAAAGTGTCTCTTTTCAACAGAGCCTAGACGTCATAAAATATCACATAATTCTAGGCGAGCAACTGTTTCCTGAACACTTGGGCAATGGACTTTTCAAAAACACGTTTTTGGAAAATGGCACTCAGATCATGTTTTTTGTGGACATTGATAATCAGGTATTGCACAACCAACAATAGCTCACATTCTGTACAACACTTAGATGAAACTAGTCAAGACTAACTAGTCCTAAACTCCAGACAATGGCCAATGACGTTCCCATTAACGGAAGCTTCACTGAGACGAGGCATGGCACTGCGTTCGGGATCCCACGTGTCTTAGACCTCCACAAGAACCACTGCAGTAAAGATGTGATTTTAAAGATTTCTGTAAGTTTCTATTTGAATTTTATATGGTGAATCTCAAAGTGGCATATGGACAACGTCAAGGAACGTTTGCTTTCTTTGCAGGGTCGCTGTGGAGATTGTACCGCTGAACCTAAATGCCTCTATAATGCCAAACCTGTAAGATGATGTAGAGTCCTTTGTTTTTTTAGTTTAACGTTTATGTGAATTTTATGATGCATCTTACTTAATTTTATGATGTTCATTTCTTCAGATACAACCAAAGTACCCTCAAAATATGAAGTCAAACTGTAAATACAGGACAAGAGTTGGGAAAAAGAGAGTTAGTGTGCCAGGATGTCAAATTGACTGCTTGAGAACAACAAAGGTACCTCATTTTTTACTTTTTAACATAAGAAGCATACTAAACAAGTTCAAAAACTCAGATGCAACTAATTTTCCAATGCTTTCCAACATTCATGGTCATGTTGTACATACTTGAGGGAACTCAGACCTGAGTTCCGTTTCGGATCCTTCTATTTCAAATAGGAATGAAATCTGTTGAGAGGTTTCTGTCCCTCCACTGAAGTCCAGGTTACCAAATCTTTGAAGATCCAAAAAGGCCACAAAGGCATCATAAAAAGAAATCGTATCAAGGAGTTTAGTCCAAATCTTGTGCAGAGATTGGAACACTTTATATCAGGGGTGTCCAATCCTATTTCCAGGGCCACTGTCCTAAATATTTAGCTCCAACCAGCCTCCAAGACATTTTTTCTGGAAGTTTCTAATGTGTCTGAAAACCTTGATTATTTGTGTTTAAGTAGGTTCGGAGCTGAACTCTGCAGGAACACGTTTGGACACCCCTGCTTTATATCTTAATATATTTTGTATTCATTAAATTAACTATTTTTCTTCTTGATTTCAAACTGACCTAGATCTATCCACAGCCTCATAAAAAAATTGTACAAAATTGCTGTTAAACAGTTTATTATTCAGGTAGCTATAAACATGCTGATACTTGCTCCTCAAGATATCTTCCGAACTGTTCCTCGGTTTGGACGAAAACTAACTAAATAATATTATATATTAGTCTTTGCTACAGTGCCCGCTTGTGGTAACAGTGAAAATGCAAGTCATTATTCCTCTCTGAACACTACAGTGTGTAAAATCAAGATTACGTAGCTAGAGATTCCTGCAATTAGGTATTTCAGGCCAGAGTGTTATGTAATGATAGTAGTGTTTACACTTCTAAATTCAGATTCAAAGCTGTTTCAGATTCAAACTTCATGATAACTTTCTTCTAAGGACCATTCCTGCTGTCCGGGATACTTTGGGAATGATTGCTCCAAATGTCCTGGGAGTGTAAATAACTGGTGCTCCAACAACGGTCAATGCAAGGATGGGTTGTCTGGCAGTGGGGAGTGTCTCTGTAATGAGGGCTTCCACGGAACGGCCTGTGAGATGTGTGAACCTGGGAGATATGGAAAAGACTGCAAGTCTGGTAACATCTACAAGCAATATTTTAATTATACAGTCTTTGTGTAGGCATCTTGTTGAAGCCTTATTCAACAAACCCTTGGTTTTCATTTGACAGAATGCCATTGTGAACATGGCAAATGTTTGGATGATATGGAGGGAAATGGGCAGTGCATTTGTTTCAAAGGTTGGAAGGGAGTGAATTGCTCTGTTGGTCAGTATTAATGTCAAACTTATTTTATGTCAGATAGCATGTTGCTCACCTCTGTGCACTTGACGTCATAAACTTTTCTCAATTTCAGTGGTAGTTAATGATGCCTGTGGTGGAGTTTGTGATGTCAATGCCAAGTAAGTATAGAAAACATAAATATAAGAAACATTTTTAACACATTCATCACTGTTTGTAATGCACCATTTTTCTTCCAGCTGTATCTCAGGAGGTTCAGGAGCTCCTCCATCTTGTTCCTGCATAGCTGGTTATAAGGGTAATGGGACATTTTGCAAAGGTGTGTTTGTGGTTCTTTGTTAAGTTTGTCATTGAAGTTTTTTTTTGCCTCAGTGAAATCAAAATTCACCTTGTTAACTTTCCCAAAACACATTCCGGGTCTTATTGTGAATTATTTGTGTTCCACAGAATTTGACCCATGTACCACAAACCACGGAGGATGTTCCATAAATGCAAACTGCAAAAAAACATCACCTGGTGAAAGAAGCTGTACATGTAATGCTGGCTACATTGGTGATGGGGTTATGTGTCTTGGTAAATGTGTGATTTATGTCCTTTAATGTCTAAATGGGTAGCGTGGTCTAGTGGATGCATGGAATTTGTGTTTTAGATTTGATTTATAAATCATCTCTCAAAGCATTTGTGCAACATTTGTCAATTTAGCATTTAAAATCTTCATTGATCCTTTTTGTGGTGTTTTTATTCAGTTGGTCTTAGCCTGCTTTTTATTCTTTCTTTGATTTTAATTTAGTATCATAATCAGCCTTGATTAAGATTTTTTTGTACTATGTGATATGTGCTTAGAATGTCCTCCAGGGCTCTGTATTGGCCTCAATTATCAGTTTTGCATTTGTATGCATTTACTTGTTTAAAGCAGTGTAATTGTGTTTTCACTACAGAATTTGATGCCTGCTTAGTGGACAATGGAGGATGTGACAAAAATGCTTTATGTATGAAAACTGGACCAAACAGGGTTTGTGTCAATGATTTTAGCACATGCTTAATAACAAATGTTAACATTACGAAGTAAACATTAAGATGTTGAACATTATATTTGTTTCAGGTTGCATGTGCATGTAAGCCTGGGTTTATTTCTCAAGGTCATAGATGTCTGGCAGTTAATCCTTGCCGGAAGGTAAGAGAATTCATAAACAATATTACAGCAAATAATTGTATTAAATCATCATCTGATATTAGGTATTTTTGTATGCAAAACATTTATATTTTATCACAGAATAATGGTGGTTGCAATATTAATGCTGTTTGCAAATACCTCGGGGATGGGGAACGTAATTGCACATGCTACATTGGCTACAAAGGGGATGGTTTTAATTGTGCAGGGACTGTCAGTAGAGTAAGTATCCTTTGAGATTAATTTTAGGATAATTAATAATGACAAATGACAAAACATGAGAAACAATAACTTCTGCTTTTCAAATGAATCTTATAATTGTTTATTGCAGGAGCTTCTTCGTATGCCTGAGGCAGCTTGGTTGAGAAGAAATATTGGTGTAAGTTCACATTTCAATTTTTGAGAGAATATTGTAATTTCTTGATATATTTGAGATATATTAACAAAAATAATAATGTGTGTTATAGGTTATGAGAGTCAGAGATCTGTACAGTAAAGGCCCTTTCACTGTATTTGTTCCTCATGCTGATTATGTGGCAAATGTTTCGGTATGCTGCAATCACACCAAAGTATTCTTACATTATAAGTATTATATTGGTACTTATTGGATTGTAAAAAGTAGGCAACACATAACAAGCATTGTTTTTCAAAAGTTGTTTAAATGTAATGCTTGCAAGATTGCAAAGGCAGTTTTCTCTTAGAAATAGCATAAACCATTGAATCAAACATTTGCATAAATTGAACATTTTGTGATGACTTCATTACTCTTTTCTGTTGTCATATAATTTCTTGTCATGACAGACTCTGGAGATTGAAAAGTGGACAAATTCAAGTCACAGTTCAGAACTGCTGCGGTACCATATTGTCAGTTGTGAAGAACTGCGCGAATCAGACCTCAAATCTGTTAAAGAAGTGGTTACCAGTAGCGGATATAAATTACGCTTCAGTGTTAGAGATGTGAGTCACATTTTATATTTTCAATATTGGATATTTAAAGGGATTAAAGGGAAATTAAATTAAATTAAAGGGAAAGTTGACCCAAAAAAGAAAAGTCTGTTATCATCTCACCCTGAAGTTCAGGGGAACCTCAGTTTGTTTTGTTGAGAACGAATATTTTGAAGAATATTGGTAATCAAAAAGTTGACTGTAGCTATTGACTTGCACATTATAGAAAAAAAACTATGGTAGTCAATTGGCTACTGTCAACTGTTCGGTTATCAACATTCTTCAAAATATCTTCTTTTTTTGTTTAGCAGAATGAAAAACTCAGTTTTGGAACAACTGCATGGCGAGAAAATGACAGAATTTTCATTTTTGGGTGAACCATCCCTTTATCAATGGAAAAAATAATTAACAAAAAAAAAGAAAGATACTGGGATGAAACACACAATTATTCTATCTTAGAAAATAATAAAACACTGCCAGACACAGCTTCTGTGCCACATTGCAAGGAAAAGATGGCTTCTGGTATCATTCTGACTGATTATAAAGGTTAATTGAAGAAGTATAAAAATTTGATACAACATGAACAGATCCATTTAATAAGTTGATTACAAAAGCTTCCCTTGTAAATCAGTTTCCCAAGTGGAAAAGTTATTTTCTGACTCTGATCTGAAGTGTCTACTTTTGTCTCTCAGGGTGTTGTGTACATCAACGATAAGACAAAGATCCTCACCAGTGATGTTGAGTGCTCCAATGGAGTCATACATTTCACAGACAATGTCCTCTTTCCATACGATCTAACGGGCAAGGCGAATATCATCACCAATGTATGTAACTCAACCGATGTCCACCATTTTGTAAGTTCCGAAAAGTCATAAAAATGTCATTCCACAAACTAAAATTCAATTTATGTTGCAGTTGACCATAACCCCAGCTGCTGAACAATATGGCTTCAAAATCTTCAGCAAGCTCCTTCAGGTAATATTTATTCTGCACTTACATTTTTTTTTTTGGACCTGCCATTTTCTTACAAAAAATCTTTCACACAGGATGCAGAATTGATGCATGTGGTGCAGCATCAACCCTTTTACCCATTTACCATGTTCTGGCCAACGGATGATGTTTTTAACAGTCTTCCTGAGGACAGAAAGAAATGGCTGTACAGCGAAGACCATCGTGATAAGTTACAAGCCTACCTCAAAGCTCATATTGTCCGCGACCAGAGGGTATGAGACTCCAACATCATTTGTAATTCATTTAACTGAAATCAATTAGGTTTAAAGTAACATGGTATTACCATCTGATAGCATCACCGTACCATGGTACCGCCATAGTACTTTCCTTTAAGGGTCACAAAACGATTTTGGATGTATGTTTCCAGGTAGTTGCTGTTGCTCTCCCTGCTGAGAAAAGCATGGAAACACTGTTTGGATCCAAGCTCACCTTCAGTTGCAGCAAAAATGTAATTGTAAGTATTGGCAAGTTGGCAAAAATTTGAAATGTTAATGATTTATTTATTGTTTTGGGTATCAATGTTTTACCAGTTATAAAGGTATTCATAATGTGTGTTATTTCTAAGTTAAAATGCATTATAAAGACTCAAATCTAAGATGGGAAACTACATCATGCATCGTTGCATATTAATTTGACGTGTTTCATTGTCATTTTAGTGATATACAGTTGGATAGTAAATCTGCTCGCGTCTTATTGGCTGATTTTCAGGGCGACATATTAATCAATGGAAACAATGCCAGAATCGTGGCACGGAACATGTTGTTTGATTCAGGAATCGCTCATGGAATTGATCAGCTTCTGGAGCCGCCAAGCATTGGTGCTCGCTGCGACAACTTCACAAGCATAGAGATAAAGGTACAAAACTTTAAGACTAAATCAGATTATTTATATCTTCAAAAACTGAACAAAATAAACAGTAAAGCAAAAGGACCAGCTAGTTATTTATCAGTTCAGTTTAGTTCTACTACTGCTGCAACTGGTGTTTTAAAGTGATTTTAATATAAAAACAAATGAGCAGTCCTAATGTTGTTGTTGTAATGTTGTCTGTCTTTAGGGACTCTGTGGTTCTTGCGATATGCCGCCCAGGTGTCCCCTCGGATCAGAGGACACAGTGAGTGGATCTGCGTCTTGTTGATTTATGGTTCTGTTTATTAATCAAACTTTAGCAGCAGCACTTTATTGAACTTCTTTTTGTTATTTTTTGGTTCTGTTTCATCAACAAAACTTTAGCAGCTAGTGCTTTACTGACTGACTTTTTATCATTTTTTTGGTTCAGCTTCGTTAACAATTTTAAAAATCAGTGCTTAATTGACTTGCTTTTTGCTATTTTTGCTTCTGTTTTGTTAACATTTTTAGCAGTCAGTGCTCTATTGACATACTTTTTGTTCTGTTTTGGCTCTGTTGTGTCACACAAAAACTTTAGCAGTTAATGCTTTATAGACTTTTTATGTTTTGGTCCGGTTGCATTAACAAAACTTTAGCAGTCACCACTTTATTGACTTTATTTTTTTTTTTAACCAAGTGAAAATGTGTTTTCTGTGGTAATCAGTCACGTTTATACACACATATCATGCCTTGATTCAGACTGATCTCTTTTTTACAGAGTAGAACTGGCATATGTAGACGAAATTATACGCCTTACATGTACAGACGGCCCAGTTATCAAAGGTTGCACTCGTTTGGTTATGGATACGGCTCATACAGTGATTGGATTCGCTGTAATCGGGTATGCATGAAAATGACGTGGGCTGCTAAATGCTGTAAAAACCACTTTGGAAGAGACTGTCAAGGTGAGAATTTAACACACAAAAAGCAATAAGTTCCTTGAACGGTACATGAAATGATGCAGCCAATAGGTCTTAAACTGTTTGTTGGTTTGTGGTTTAGTGTGCCCTGGCGGACTCGAGGCCCCATGTGGAGAGCATGGAGACTGTGATGATGGGCGCACTGGCACAGGGACATGTAAATGTCACAAAGGTTTTAAAGGCACAGGCTGTGAGCTGTGTGAAAGCAATCACTTTGGGCCGACCTGCACAGGTAACCTGTTCAAAACATGAATTTTTCCTAAACGGTTCCCAATTCCTTATCCACAAGTGTCGGTGAAGACTAAGTGAACAGGCAAATCAAAATAACTCAACTGTAAGAACAATTATGCAGGATCCAGGTTGTAAAGAAATTGGCTTTGGGAAGGAGACAAAATGGAGTTTCTGGCCAGTTGGGTAGTACTATTTTGACTGCGATATAAAACTATCCCTTTAAATTAAATTAATATTGAATTGTGTACTTTTTTTTACTCAATCAAGACTCCAAAAATTCACCCTGTCTGTCAAGGTAAACATGTCTGTTTGATTTTTATCATTTTAAAAGGAGCTAGACCAAACATGAATAAATAAAGAAAAAAATTCTAATATTTCTAGGTAATAAATTGTTAATATTTTCTTCTCTTTTTCTTTCCAACTTATTTTTTTTTTTTAAATATATAAGTTTTTATTAAGACATAAGTTAGTCCTTGAATGTTGTGTTAATGTTAGAATTTACAAAGGTTTCGGTTATGTTGGTTTCGTAGTGTTACCGTTGTGGTGAAGAGTAGAGCTTATTATTAGGTTGAGGATGGACAACTAAATTTGAGTGTATTTCCCACATTATATGAGTTGAAAAATAGAGAAAATTTTGAGTGAATTACTCTCTAGTTATAAGTTACTCTCTAATTATAACAGTCCAGTCTGTTATAAACTGCCATTACTTATAAGAGATATATAAATTTTATAGTTGTCATTTTTTTTTTCCTGGTAATATTGTAATTAACAAAATTTTGTGATATTTGTTTTAACCATCTGGTTTTGTTCAGTCATTTTTTTACTAAAAAAATGTTTTTCTTTTACTTCTACACAATGGTACGAAACTTGGTAAAGATTTAGGCACTTACTATGTGAACACATGGAAAACACCATAAATTAAGAAAGTGTAACAATTAGTCGACTGAAGCCGGGTTGAAGTGAGAACCCAAGTGCAGTTGATATAACAAAGACAAAACATAATCCAAAAAGACTTGACTTGACTTGAACAGGCTTGTCTTGGCATGAACAGACTTGGCAAAAACATAATAGACTCACCGACAGCGGGTTACAACATTAAAGCTAAACAAAGAACAAAGGCAACAAGAGGGCTATTTATATGAGGGTCACATGACAATAACCAACCAGTGAGAACATGACACATGAACCAAGGAACCAATCAGAACATAACACACAGACAAAGGAATCACATGGAAGGATCACATGTCAGGGTAGCAAAACATGTTCTAAAAAGACTTGACTTGACTTGAACAGGCTTGACTTGGCATGAACAGAATAGACTCACCGACAGTGGGTTACAACATTAAACCTAGACAAAGAACAAAGGCAACATCAGGGCTATTTATATCAAACAATGAGGGTCACATAACAAGAGCCAACCAATGAAAAAACAATTACACATGAATCAAGGAACCAATCAGATCATAACACGCAGACAAGGGCATCACATGACTGTATAGGAAAACAGATGATAGGTACATGAAATAAGGCAAAATATAAAAATGAAAGACATGAAAACCTAAACCATAATCAAGAACCAAAAACATACCATACAGAAAGTTAAATGGTTAAAATTGTTTTTAAATGGTTAAAAATGGCCACATTGGAATTTAATGGGAAGCAAATTTTATCTAGTGGAATCATTTGATACTGCATCCAAACAAAATTTTACTTAAAACTATTTTTTTGAGTTGTCAACCGCCACTTCTTTTCACTCAGCCCTGACCTACCTTGAATACCAAGGGAGCTATGTGAGGATGCTCTTCATATACTTTAGCTCTGCCTTTAACACTGTCATCCCAGGCAGACTGATCTCTAAACTAGCTGACTTAGGCCTTTCCCAGCCCATATGTCACTGTATCGAGGACTTTCTTACTAAATTCCCCCCAGACAGTTATGGGCTTTCCACTACACAGTACCAGCTTGACTCGCCTCGCCTCACCTTTATTTGGTTTTCCACTGTGTAAAAGTTGTACCTGTACCTGCTTCCAGGTACTTTTTTTCGTATAACCTCCGGCAAGGTTCTCAGCGAGCTGAGGCGATACTAAAATGTGACATGAAAACACGGTAGACTGCTGATTGGTCAGAGAGAATCGTCACTATTCACTGTGTCACATTGCACATGCCAGACGGAGTAAACTCTCCTATTTTTTTCAGCAGTGTTTCATTTTGCTGCCCTCAGCCTCCTGAAACAACATTTGTCTTCTTACTGTGAGAAACAGCCACATCCCGAGGATCAAAAACAGCATACACTCAATTTCCTCCATTGTCCTGTGTGTGTGGGTATTGGGTGTGTGTCGGGTAGAAGATTACGTCACGGCAGTTTCCTGCGGCGTCGCTATGACAACCATGTGTCTTCTCCACCTTAACACCCAGCACTGGCGTCCCACAGGGCTGTGTGCTGAGCCCACTTCTCTACACCCTCTACACAGACGACTGTGCACCCACTCACCCCACCAACACCATCATGAAGTTTGCAGATGACACAACCATGGTTGGACTTATCTCAGGGGATGATGGGACAGCCTACAAAGATGAAGTCCAAAGACTGTGTGGTGTTTAGTGAACATTCTCATCCTGAACTCCTTAAAAACAAAAGAACTCATAATAAACTTCCGTAAGAGTAGTGCTGTGCACTATACACCAATGGGGACTGTGTGGAAAGGGGTTCCTGTTTTCAAGTTCTTGGGCACACACATCTCTTCAGATCTCTCATGGACTACTAACTGTGTGTTCACACCACCACTGTTGAGAGCGTCAAAGTGGCAAGAAGTCATTCATTTCAATGTGAGCCGGCATCGAGCAGCGGCAAGCAGCGGCGCGGTGCAACTTGGCCATTGAGAGCGTCAAGGAGAGTTAAAATCAGGGCAACTTTATGGTAATGAGCTATGACGTGGTTTGGCAGCAACCAATCTGAATGTAGAAGTCCATCGCTTGAGACGATTCCAGAGAACGCAGCTCCGACCACATCAAGCAAAATAGAGGACAGGTTGTTTATTGCTGTGGCGGGTTTGCAATAATCTATCACGTGTCCCTGTTTGCGTACAGGGAAATAAAATATAAAATAAAAATTATACGTGGACCAAGGTTTTTGAGATTGTTCATGTTCCTGGTGAGTTTCTGATGTGCATAATGATATAGGAATAATAATCTAATGATATAATAAATAATATTACAGTAGTCCCAGTTTACTTTTAAGCAGATTTCCCTGATTATACTTACATTAAGTAATCCTTATACTTGATTATCTTTATGGTGAAGTCGTGGCCTAGTGGTTAGAGAGTTTGACTCCTAACCCTAGGGTTGTGGGTTTGAGTCTCGGGCTGGCAATACCATGACTCAGGTGCCCTTGAGCAAGGCACCGAACCCCCAACTGCTCTCCGTGTGCCGCAGCATAAATGGCTGCCCACTTCTCCGGGTGTGTGTGCACTTTGGATGGGTTAAATGCAGAGCACGAATTCTGAGTATGGGTCACCATACTTGGCTGTATGTCACGTCAATTGATATTTACTTAAGTAATATTTTTTATGCAGGACTTTTACTTGCATCAGAGTATTTTTACAGTGCTTTATACATTATTAGGTAAAGGATCTTAATACTTCGTCCACAACAATATTTAATGAGGTTAACTTATAACGTTACTCTCATTGTGGTTAGTCTGCACAAGATCAACAAGCTTGTTTGCTTTGGGACCACTTTAAATACAAGATAAACATTCGATCTACATCAGAGCATCCACAAATCTTTCTGCAGTGTTGTTAGCAGGGTGGTTAGAGTGTGAATGCACATCAATAACATCACTGCAGTGGTTAAGAAGGCACAGTAGAGACTCCACTTCCCCAGAATCCTCAAGCAGAACCACCTGCAAGAAAAAGTGCTGGTGTCCTTCTGTCACTGCTCCATAGAGATCGTACTGCATCTCTGTGTGGTATACCTGATAATAAACAAATAATAAACAAAAAAATAAATATACACAGAAATTTTTACTCAAATGACATTACATGTCCACATGTACATTTAATGTAAGATCAGTATAAATGTTTTTTTTATTATTATAATTTTTTTTTATTGTATTAGTACTACTCAACATTGTGCTAACAGCTATAATGAACAGTTTATTCATCTTTCCTCACAGCATGTAACTGCACCAGCAATGGCAAGTGTAATAGCGGCCTGGACGGCGATGGCAGCTGTTTCTGTCTAGAGGGGTGGACGGGTAAATACTGCGAATCAAAAATCGGTAAGAGCAGGCCTTACATGGAAAACTCTATCAAATGTACTACAACTATAAAATAGATGCATAGTAATTGTAGAAAACCATAGAAAATATTTGATACTTGTTCAGTAGTGAAAACACTCTCTTTTGCCTGTTATTTAACAGAAGTCAAGCTGATTTGCTCGCCAGCATGTGATCTCAATGCAGTGTGCCTCCCTGAAAATAATTGCGAGTGTGTGCCGCCCTATGGAGGAAATGGCATTAACTGCACGGGTATGAATTGTCTGTTGTATTAGACTGATTGTGAGATGCCTGTCCTGGATTCAGATGGCCTGTATATTTATATATAAATATAAAAGAAGAGGGAGCTTCCAATATATAGGCTATTTAACAGCTTATGACATGTAACCTAAATGCACTTCAGAGGGAGATACATTTACTTAAAAAGCACAATGACTTGAGATTTTGAGACTTGTCTTCTGAAAAATCTATTAAAATTAAGTGAGTTTATGGTTGAACAAATAAGTATGTCGATGGGGTAAAAAAATTGTCTCGTTTTTCCTTTGAATTGAGTATATTTTTCTCACCCCACTGACTGACGGATAGATTTTCATGTTTTAGCCCTTTTTCAATTAAATGAATGTACTGTATTTCTTAGATTAACATTTTGGATTTTACGATACGGCAATTTTATGGTATGAAAATTTAAATTGGAAATTTAATTTAAATTGTTCGTAAATCTGGCCTTTTTTGACAAATATATCAATACTAAATTGTCCATTCTTTTTAGGTAAATGTATCTTGATTTATGAATTCTTAGATTTTTGCCAAAAAAAAATTAAATGATTGTATTTTTGCACCCCCCCCCCCCACCACCACCACCCACAAAAATACAAGTTATGAGAATGCTTTCAATGGATAAAATCCATTTTGATTGTGAAATGTATGTGTTTCTAGCCCCAGATTTTTGCAGTGAATATAACGGAGGCTGCCATGAAGCAGCTGACTGTTTGCAGAGCGGTATCAATGTTACCTGTTCCTGTCAGGCCGGATACTCTGGAGATGGACACGTCTGCTCGCCCATCAACCGATGTGTAGAGGAGGCGAACGGTGGCTGCAGCGATTTCGCAGAATGCATTTTCACTGGACCTGTATGTGGAACTTCTACTTTTTGTTAATGTAATATAATCTGACAAGAGTTTTTGGATAAACAAAATATGTAAAATTTACCTTGTGGCAGAACGAGAGGCGCTGCGAATGTCTTGAGGGGTATGTTGGAAATGGAATCCAGTGTTTGGAGAAAGTGGTGCCCCCTGTTGACCGCTGCCTGGAGGACAACGGTGGCTGCGACCCCAAAGCCACATGCAAAGACCTTCATTTCCATAGTATGACTGCACAGTAATTTAATTGACAGCCCAATATTTTGAGTATTTAAAAACAAAGGCTTTTATTCTTACGTTTCAGCGAAAACAGGGGGTGTTTTCCACCTGCGCTCACCTGAAGGGAAGTATAAACTGAACTTCAGCCAAGCACAGGAAGCTTGCGAGGCTGAGGGAGCTACTCTTGCTACATTCAAGCAGCTCTCTGAAGCCCAACAGGTGACTTTTTAACCCAAACTTAGCTGTACATACCTTGCATTTATGCTATTGTGGTGAATAAGAGCAACAGCCTTGGAGCTTATACTGTACTTATAGCTGTACTGTACAGTCACATTAGAGAATTAGAAAGTCCACTGTTCATAGTCAATAGATTAGCAATGTATAAAGCAAAGCTCACACTAAAGTCACTTTTAAGCCAAGCAGAATGGTTTTGTTGGTCAATGTGGTGAATTTTCATGACCAATTTGAACATGAGCGAAATCTGCATGATGAACTTTGTATCACACGAAACTCCCAGATGCACTGACTCCTATTGAAAATTGACTGGATTTCACCAACAAATTTGAACAAGCAACGGTAAATTTTAACGCACCTTTAATCAGTGTTTCTTCAAACAATTTCTCTGTTTGTTATTTTTATTTTCCTGTAAATATTTATTAAATCAGAAATCTTAAAATATTTTTTTCTTCACCACGTCTATTTTTCTATTATACATTGCATAAAAGTTGGTTGAATTCAACTGGTAGTTTATTAAATTACATTATAAAATAAATATTTTTGTATCTTTTCAAATTTATATTCATTAAATAATCTTTAAAAAAATTATTAAGCAGCACAACTGTTTTCAACACTGATAATATTAACACTTGAGACTGAAGTAATGGCTGGTTAATTTACATAATAAAACAAAGCTTTTTTATTGTTCCAGTTGGGAATGCATCTATGTGTGGCAGGATGGATGGACGGGAAGAAAGCTGGCTATCCGATCCGGTTTCCCTCTGCTAAATGCGGTGATAATCATGTTGGTATCGTGCTGTACAAAGAGCCAGTCAATGCCAGTTTGCCGTATGACGCATACTGCTACAGGATGAAAGGTATGACCCTCAGGAAATGTAATTAGAAATTTTACTGTACCTGAACAGTCTTGATGTAAAAACGAGAGCCATTTTTTCTTATACAGAGGTGTCTTGTGAATGTAAACCTGGATACATTGGAAATGGAGAGTTCTGTAATGGAGACTTGGCCTCGGTTGTTGCCACCACTTCCAATTTTTCTGTGTTTTACACAGTAAGTAGCCTGTTTCCTCTAAAAATAATGCCACTTCCTGCAGAATGATGTCATCAAGGAACTGGCTTTGTAGTGGATGGAAAGATAGCACGCAGGCAAAAACTGATATAAAGTTATTTAATAATTACAGTATATTCCCCCAAAACATGTTTTATTGTAAATATTTTGATAAAAGAATAGGGGAAAAAAAACAAAGCTGAAGTGAGTTTTTCACATAATTGTTGTCAATACAAATGTAGTTCTGTTCAAAGAGGAATATCCACACCTTTCCTGCCGGTTTCCTTCTACAGACTTTACTGAAATATGCAGAGGATGGAGAGGAAGGCAAGAACCTGCTGAAGTCCTTGTCAGATAAATCATTAAACATCACAGTTTTTGTACCTCAAAATGACGGTTTCTCTGCAAACAAGGTGATTATCGATATAAGCCTAAATGAATTCTCATATTCTAATTCTAATTGCATCTTAGTCAGAGGAAGAAAACCTACAAAGAAAGTGGTAACCTGTTGGACACGCTCTTTCTCCGCTGGCCTTGAGTCTGCAGTTTCTTTCCTTTTTTAGACCTTGTCATGGAGGGATTTGCTGTATCATATATCCAGCATCAATAGTCTGCACTTCTATGAAGACTTGAAGCACAACACCGTAATCCCGTCCCGTCTGGGTTCTGATCTAGTCATAACAATTCCTTCCAATTCCACTGGTCAGGCTGAGGTAAACTAACCACAGCAGCTTCACACCACTCAGGCCACATTTACTGTACATAGTCAAGAAAACTATATTTTTATTGGTTTCACAGAACTCACAACCTCAAAAATGGGTGAATAAGAAGGTCATATTGGCCTGGAACATCCCAGCCATCAATGGTCTGATCCATGTCATTGATGGGCCTTTCAGAGCTCCAGCTGTTCAAGTAAGTGTCCGCTTTTGTAGAAGTACAATAGAGCATATTTGAGAACTGCTTTGCTTTATGGATGTACGGGAAGAATATATATGTAAAAAAATTAATGGGTTACTGCATTAACACCAATGGATTAAATTGCAGCATTTTTTTAGATAAAAAGCACACTCCCAAGCCTCCTGTTAAGCAGTGACTTCATTGAAAAGAATTTTTGCTCATCATCAGTCATCAGACAAAGATAACAACTATGACTCATCAGACTAGCTAAAGCATGTCTACATCCTGTTTGACTAACATGGACGTCCGTCTGGTCTTTTCAAAGCAGTAGTAATAGACAGTCAAGCATAGCTTTGCCAAAAGCTGGACCTCGCTTACAATTCCCAGTGAATTTTTAAAAGTCATTAATGGTGTTTTTAGGTGCCGGCAATTCTTCCAATCTCACAGTCCAGCGGGGTCGCAGTCACCACCGTGCTGATTGTCTTTGCCATTGTTGGTATTGTTGCTGGGCTCGCATACTACGTCCTCAAGCACAAGAACGACGCCTTCCGTTTCCAGTATTTTAAGGTTTGTTCATGTAATGGAGCTTCGGATATTTAGGTTGATGAACAAAGACACTATACCATCAAACAAAATGTCTGACTAACTCGCCTGGAGTTTTCTACATCCATTCATCTATCCATTCTATTTTCTACATCCATTCATCTATCCATTCTATCTATCTATCTATCTATCTATCTATCTATCTATCTATCTATCTATCTATCTATCTGTCTGTCTGTCTGTCTGTCTGTCTGTCTGTCTGTCTGTCTGTCTGTCTATCTATCTATCTATCTATCTATCTATCTATCGTGATCGATCGGTGGGTCATTCTGTACATCTGTCTCAAAATGTAATCTCAAAATTGTTTTTTTTCTTGTCAGTTCCAAAGTTCTGGACTGTCTTTATAATTAAATTTTATATTGTGATCCCAGAAAACTAAATGAGGTACAATTAATTTGTGATGTATCATAATCTACTTTCAGAGATGAATGAATGTCTTATTTATCATTCAACAGAATGATGATGAAGATGGTGCTTCCACAAAAGGTGGTGGAAACCCTGCTTTAGTATCCATCCCAAACCCTTTATACAGTGGCTACAGGGCATTTGCAGAGCCATTTGGGGTAAATATAGAAAAACATCCTTCTGTGTGCTTGTAACTACATGCATTTCTTTGATTGTTACCACTGGTCAAACACAGTTGTCCTAATCAATTTGTTTCTTTCAGGATCCAGCTGCTACAGACACACCCAACCTGATTGACTAGCACAGACATCAGCGCCGACCTCCTCTCCCTTTCATTAACTGAAATCAGCTGGAGAGCCTGGCTGGAGGAGGTGGTACAACACCTTTGTATATGGTGAAACCTAAAAATAAAAGACTCAAATGCCCAAATTATGTTCTAGACAACACCAGCCAACTGTGGTGCCTTCAGTTCAACAAAAATATCTGATAAAAACACTTGGTGCATTTGTTAGTTTACCTGTTGTTGGCCAATCGCAAAGGAAATCAGCTGTCCAGGGACTAAACCTGTGGTCTAATTAATGTCTCCAACTGCAATGCATAATCCCAAAGGTCTCGTCAACATCATAGAAGGGTATTTTTGTCTTGTTCGATCATACTAAAGATGACTGAAGCATAACGCAAGAGGGAGATGGGTGGAAATTTCCCTGAGGAAAAAGACCACCTGTTCATACTACTTGACAGGAAAACAACAGTGTTGATTTTGACCTGCTATGGACTGGGAACGGAGAATAAGTTAAGTTTAGTGTGGAATTTGATGTCATTTTTTATGAAAAATTAGTGAAGTTTGCATTGTTTTTCTGCTCAAATAACCCCCCCCCCCACCCCCGCCAAACAAGTTTTATCTGAAGTAGATGCACATTCAGAGCTCTAGTTCTGCATAAATTACAATTACATTCACACTTTGACATGTTAGAAAGCCAAGACCAATCACAACCAAATATGCATATTAATCCAAGAAAGCAGACCAATCACGAACATTGGTTTGCTTTTGAATTACAAACATTTCCCTCAAAAAGAGATTTTGAACTAGCTAGTGTTACAGTTACAAAAACCACAAACAGATGAGGTATCTACAATAGAAATACCAAATACAGCTTAAAAGGACTGTGTGCTGTATGTTAAGCAGCTAAAGCTAATTCATCATAAAAACTGTAGAGAAAATAAAATAAATTATGGGGATGATATGCATTGCAAATACTGTAGTAATAATGTAGTCCATCAATCAATGACACTGAGTGTGTTATGCCTCATACAGGAAGCTTTTTGGATACAAAAACAGACCTTACAGCTTTCTAGTTCTTAAAATGGATTGTAGACTGATTTTTAAGTAATTTTATGAGCTAATTTTTGTAATTTGGGAAATAGCCTGGGGACTTTAGGACCCAGGGCTAATGAGGACTGCAGTGAATTCACAGCTGGGCTTTCCTCCATTTTTCCAGTTCCACTCATCTCCCATCCCCCATTTTCATAGCGCTCTTTCGCAACAAAGCATGACACCCATCCCCACTCTAGAATGAGCATCTTCTGGGTCACAGAAATGTGTCGTGTCGCACCTTTCATTGTGTTTGCTTTGAAATTTGTGAAAGGAGGAGACTACAATGTAGTCAAGATAGCATGTGGTGCTTGTCTGTAAGATAAAAAAAAAACTTTGAAGTAAATGATAAGAGGGGATCAGGTGTTGAAGAAGAATTTGCTCACTTTGGGTGAGCTAAATCCAAATGCACCTGTTGTTCAGTGAGAAAATGTAGACTTTTGAAAGAAAAACTAAATATTTGGCCCAAGACGAGTTACGTAAAAGTCTACAAACACTACACTAAGCAAAGAGGTAGAAAAAAATAGCCCGCGCCTACGAAACCTTGCAGATAATGACCAGTATTGGTTCCAAAACGTCTTGCCAATTACATGATAAATAGTTCAAATTAAATTTGTTGTTCCAGTGTCTGTTTCTATTACATTCGCCATCGGTTTCTATGAATGTGGCCAGAACTGGCTGTCCACCAAAACCACATGCCCAGAACAGACATCCCAGAGGCCTTCGGGAGCTACCGAGAGGCATATGTCTGCTCCAAAAAGAAGTTGCTGTGAGTAATCTGAAGTTTTCCAATGCCAACCAGAATTCTTCAAATGCCAAAGAATGAATGCGGTGATGAGACCAGACATTTAGGCCTTGTGTTGGTTTGGTGGAGTTGGTTCAATCTCTACATATTTATTGTGTCCCAGTGCTATTTTATTTTTATTTGTGTGAAAACCCAGGACCCAATATTTTTTTATGATCTTTCTAGACAAAAACACATCTTTGAGCCTAAACAATAGGCCCTATAGACAGAAAATTTGGTAGAATCGAAGTACTCCCAAACCAGTGCAATGTTTCGGCCCAACTTGGAATGCAAGGGCTTAATGTCAATGGATTCATTGAGTCATTTTTTTTTGCAAATGCTACTTTTGTAAAATAATAAAAAAAAGTTAATCACAAACCCCACCCACAAACGATTCTAAAGATTTCATTGGTTAACTCAATCACAATGTTGATTGTAGACACAATGCTGAAACAAATACTAAACCTTAACCCTGACGTTAAGCTTAGCATTACTGCTCGGATTCATACATGATTTTTCCAAATTTTTCTTGATGGTTGACCAGTTGAAAGTTGACCAACTGCAGAGAAAGGGTTTGTGCTTACCTGTTTTTTTTTTTTTGGGGGGGGGGGGGGGGTATTTAAGTATCCGGTATAAGCTTTGGTACAACCAAGGAATGGTCCACTTTGAGAACACCTGAAAGATTTGATGGGGCTTAGCCACTTGTTGGCAGTAATATGGTGCTAAAACATTTGTCCAATCAGTTTGAAATTTTGTATCCAATTTTGTTTTGAAATATAGCCACTTTTAACAAATTCAGTTGATTCTCAATGGTTGATTATTAAGAACTATTGGTGTTCCTTATAAAAATACAATTTTCTTTTTAAATATGGACTTACAGTAAAAAATAAGGCCCTACAGTAAACATCAATTATTAATTCTTGCAGCTTTATTTTAATCTGGCCAGACAGGAATTTCTTAAATTCATAAGCTCATTCCAGAGGCAGGGAAATCGAGGCAGATGACAGATGTTTGAAATTATACACAACACAACAATGTCCCACCCATTTCAATAACGTAGCAGAAACCTTTGGTTAAAACTCTACTTCATGTCTGGAATTTGCCCAGTGGCATGTGAGATTTTTAAATTGATTTACTGAAACTGAAACAATAAATATATATATATTTTACTAAGGAATAGAGAGAAGTCTTAAACTAAGAGCAAGGCTGGGCTTGACCTCGTTGCTATGGATGATGTCAGTTTGCTTACTAACAATGCACACAGTGATGGGCTGATATGGGAGGGGTAAGATTTATTCATAGAAATATTGTAAGCATGATATTATGTTCACATTCAAAGAAAGGTTTAAAAATTAAAATGTTAATTGCCACATTCAAATAAATATTTTAAAATGTGTCACTAATTAAAGTATATGTTCAGCTAATTGTCAGCCTCTTACATTTATGCTTCTCGTAAACAATTAGCGGATATGCATATAAACAGCTTTTTAATTAATGAAGTAGAATAATCATGGCTGATAGTAATACATGCACACATTAAAGAAAACCAAACTTGTCTCAAGAACAGTGGTTACTTCTTGCCCAACTGGTTAATTAAATCAAAAATATAATTAAAGGAAAATTTAGAGTTGGGATAACCTCCAAAACCAAAGGCGATACCTTTTTAAAAGCTCATTATCATCAAATGTTTCTAAAATGTTTTTGTTTCGAGGCAGTGAATACAGGCCCAGACTTTTAAAAATGTCCATGCATCGAAGGTAAGCTCTACATTGCCTGGTTTGGTTTTGTGAAAAGAATGGTGGTGGCAGCTTATGTCCTAGGGATATTTTCACTGATTGGCTTCATCACTCTGTCTCCTCTCCACCAGTAAGCTGGTGTGTGGTGGACGTTCTGGTGCAATATGGCTGCCGTCGCATCACCCAGGTGGATGCTGCACACTGGTGGTGGATGAGGAGATACCCCCGACTATGTAAAGCGCTTTGAGTGCCTAGAAAAGCACTATATAAATGTAAGGTATTATTATTATATTTCTTTTTTGCAAAGAAGAAAGACTGAAAAATGGTTGGGTCAAAACATTCCTGGTGCTGCATTGCATAAAAAACACCAGAAAAGAAACAGAAAATGGAAAAAAAACATTCATCTTCTAACGCAATTAAATTCCAACTTTTTTGAGCATGACTGTGAAAAAAAGACCAATTCAAAAGGATTGAATAAATGTAATCGTTTCTGACTTTTAATGGATTCATGGGCAAATATTACATAATATGGTTGAATTAAGAAACAGAAATATTTATAGGGACTATAAAAAATATCTAAAATTTTCAAAGATACAGCAGCAAAAAAATAATAGTCTTACACTAATTATTCTCAGAGTTTGCACAGCAATACGGCAGGAAAAACCAAGCATTACTAAGAGATTTTAATGCTTAAGAAATGCTGTTCGGCACATGAAACAGTGCCCAAAACCCCTCTCAACTGTGGCAACAACATCAGTATGGCAACACACCATTGTTCAAAAAACAATTAAATATACTAGTAACTGTAATCACAATAAGCAATTCATCTGCTAAATAACATCTGCCAAGTTCATTAGCCAAACAGCAAGTCATTTACGGTTGCCAAGCAACTTGGCATATTAATATAATATTGAATTTGTGCCGTTTGTTGGTGTGCACATTAGATGTTTCAAAAGTGCTTTTAACATGGCTTATCCAGTCAGATTTTATAGCAGGAACTACTCATTTCTAAGATGGAATTTAACGGCATTGGCCAAACAAAATTTTCCACCAATAATGTTGCCCTTAAAAAACACTGAGACTCCAGTAATCCACACCAAACATTTTTCAAACAGATTTTAATTCACAACTCGATAACAGTAACTAAAGATACAACACTGACATTTACAGCTTTTGAGTGTCACAGATTCAACTGGATGAAAATAAAAACTGGTTGACCGGAAACCAAATTCTCCTTGTATTTTGCATGTGAATGAAAGGGTTTTGTTTTAATGAAACCCATATATTGGTTAATTCAAAACTTAAATTTATAAAAATTTTTAAATGTTTGCCTTGTGGCACCAATAAACTGCTGCACTGCCATCTTCTACTTTAGTTTGAATGAGACCTTATGAACCAAAGGCCTTAGGCATTGCGGAACGCAAACCAAACTCCCATCTCTCTTCATCCTTGACCAACCAACTTATGGATGTATGGAATGATCAACATGAACTGCAAAATTAATGACGACAATATTTTCATATTCAAGTGTTTGAGGTACGTTCAATCAATGGACAAGCTTGTCCACTTCTTGATGGGATGCTGAGAAGTCAGAAAATGAAGCATTTTGTTTTTTTGCAATTCTTTGTGGTCATGGCACCAACAAAACTGTAAAGAAATTAAAAACCAGGGTTGGCACATTAAAAGAAACACTTGAGGAATTTATGAGAAGTGGAGTGCAGAAAGAAACAAGTACATTAAGAAGGAAAAAGTACAAAGATTGTTAAATTTCACTCTTCTCAGTCTAAGGCCATTTATTTTGCCCTGAAATTAAATAAATATACAAAAGTGCCCCCAATTTGAACATTTTAGAGTCTAAAGAAAAATATCATATGCAGTCTATGCCGGCAGACTAAACATGTTATACAAAAAAAAAAAAAAAAACTGGGTGACACTGACATTGGCAGGATCCAAGGACTCTACAAATTCAGACTGTTCCAATGATCCAGTGAGACGTCAGTCCATGCCCACAGAATTCCAACACAAGAAACATTCTAGGAACTGCATAGTCATAAATAAGGGTTTGTACATCAGTCCAATCCTTCAGAAGTTAGATCAAAATACACAAAAGAAAGGTAGGTTGGGATGTGTTGGGAAAACAAAATACTGTGAGAGTAGAAAAAAAACATCCCATCTTTGGATTATGATGTCAGTAACTACTTAATTTTGGAGGTAACTGCAATGCTCCCATCCAGAGATAACCTAGGGTTTGTGTCCACAAAACGCAATTTGCAAAACAAGAAAAGTTAACAAAAGAGGAAACAAAAAAAAACAACAACAAAAAGATTTCCCAGCAAGAGTCTATACAGAGTCGACAAGGGGATGGATCTGTATCACAGGCGACAAGTTAACTTGCAAGATTTTTTGTGCCTTCCTTCTCACCTCCTCGTCTGTGACCGAATCGTCTACTTTTATAACCTTCCATTCGAGACCATTGCCATTCAGTCTAGAAACGTCTTGGCCATTGGTGAGTGTAGACTGGGACCAGTTATAGCTTTGGAAATGGAGTCTCCTCACCGAACCACTGGTCATCACATCAGCTTTACCTGATACAGTTTCAATCTTTTTATAAATGCTACCATCTTTAAGACCGAAACCATTTTGGCAGACGACTGGGGCAGAGTCTCCAATAAGGGCATCGTCTACTTTAAACGGACATGACAAAACACGTTTGTTGTCCAAGGCAACTACATTTGATATCTGAATGCCATTTTCCGTTGGAGAGTGTGGGATTCCGGAGAGATCCGGTGGCCGTCCCAGAGCAAAACTGGGGGTGCTTTTAGAATCCGAACCAAAGTGAATTTGCAACCTAGCGGTGTGGCCTCCGGTCAACCCCTTTATGTTTGTTAGCTTGAGGCACTGCTGCCCTTGAACAGAATGTTTATCTAGCATTGCCGATCGAACATTCTGCTTAAGACTGTCCACCGAGAGATTGGTAAGCAGAATCTTGGGTTGGTTATGAAGAATGCTCTTTTCTGCTCTACTGAGCATCGCGTAATTCACATCCTTGGACTTGCTCAAACCTTTCCGCCCCCGCTTCTTGCAAGGTTTCTGCACTCTCTGAACCTTGCTGCCAATTCTGGAAGAGATTGGCTCTGTGGTGCAAGACGTGTATCCATACACATCTTTGCTCCTCAAAATCACAGGCTTGGCTCCCTCTTTCCTCAGCTCTTGAAGAAAGGACCCCATTTGTCTCTCGGTGTCTGACAGATCCTTGGACATGGGGTTAAAGACCCTCAGGGCCTCTTCAAGGGCAGATTGTCCAGCTGGGGCAAATCTGGCCCAGGAATGGACTACCCTCCCCATGCCCTGCTCTTCACAATTCATGGTGCACCTTCACAGCTGGTATGCATAAGGACTTCAGGTGTCTGTGAATATGAAAAGGATATTAAGGTGATGAATTAAAAAAAAAAACACACATGAATTGCAGTTAATTTTATCTAACACAAAGAGCAGTGTAAATTCTGCAACACTAGCACCAAATGGATTATCAAAAATACTACGGTTTGATCAAAAAACAGGTGGTCTTATTCCAAGCACACAACAATGATTGAGCTAGTAGTCCAACTGGGTTATCCATAACTTGCTTGTCTGAAAAATTTGCTGATAGTTTTGATTGTATTTTCCTAGATGTAGACCTAGATTTAAACAACTTTAAATTATCCCAGCCAATCTTGGCTGATGCAGTTTGGCAAAACAATGTTTTTTAGTGTTTGCTTTGGGTCAAAACAGTACTATGACTAAACTAATCACAACATTATGGTTATGCAGTTTGAACTGTCAGTTTTTCAACAGTTCTTCAAAAGTGCACTTCAACTAGAATACTCCACTAAATAATCAGTAGCTGGTAGGGCTTTTATTCCACACAATTATAGTTGCATGAATAACCATCTCGAGAATATTTTGCGGTTGAGATATTGACTTCAACTGTGAAATGAGCATTTACAGGTGTTGAGGTAGTTCAGGTATTAGCCTCAGGCTTTATTTCTTACAACAACGTTACCTACAGGAAGACTGGCCAATTTTATTGCAAACTGTTCTAATTCCCTTAGATTTAAGAATCTCTCTAGCTATCAGAATGGGAAATGGATCTGAACTCACTGCTTTCCACTTCAAAACAGTTCTACAATTTCAACCAATTGATTATTAACTACTTTGTCATATTGTTAAGAGCAATGACTTTGATAGACAGCTTCCTGTTGTAGTTTCAACATTGCATCAACAAATGCTTAGTAAATTTTATAATTTAGGATGTTGAACAAACATACACAGGAAATGTCAGCAATAAAAACAAAAGCACATTTGATCAAACAGAACTTTTTTGATAACATCTGAAATAATTCCACATATGAAATGGCATTTGCAATGCTTGTTGAATGCTTTACTGCAAAAAATTGGCACCAATTTGCAGAGATGCATCAAGTGAATTGTAAGGTGAATTTCATATTTATTAATTAGGCATAAGGGGATTCATGATTTTCTTCAAGGCAGATTCTGAATTTCAAATCACCTTACCAGGAAAACTACAACCGGACACAACACAAATGTACTCAAGAAGCACAACACCAAAGTGCAAGTAATACTGAACACTGAACAATCAGTTTTAAGAAAAGTTAATCTTCAAAAGGTTCTTGACATGAGAAATTAGAGAAATTCTGCAAGATTTAGATCTCAAAACGTCTTCATTGCTTTCATTGACACCAAGCATGTAAAATGACTAATGTTCTACTTCCACATTTTTAATATTAATAATAATAATAATAAGAATAATAATACAATCAGCACAAGACTTCCTGCATAGGTACTGATCAACACCTACTTTTATATCATTGCTCTTTTAGAGTGAAAGAATTTCTTTTGCAGTGCACTTTAAAAATTATAAAAATTAATGCTACATGACAGTAAAAATGCTATGATACAAAACTCTCTGGTTGAGTTCTCTTACTATATACAATAAAATAAAATAAAATAAAACTAATCTAACAGCATTTTACTCTAAAATCGATCCCCCTTAATGGGACGTCTCATTTGATGGGTTTGCATTAAAAGTTTTTTTTTTATTTTTTTATGATTTCTTATGGTATCGACTTAAGAGTTAGCTGCATTATTTTATGTTTGTTACCAAGATTGTGCTGTGGTCTGTTTTTTTCTAGCATTTACTTCAGCTTTTGGAAAAGCTACTTGTGGTGAGCTGCAATTCCTCATGTTGCTTTCTCATTACCACTTCTGAGGTACAAAATAAGATTTTAGTACATCAGGAGTTTGGTATATTAAAAGTGTTTGTTCACCCAAAAATTAACATTTGCCCATGCTTTACTCGGGCTCAATGCAACATGGATGTATATGACTTTCTTTTTTCTGACAAATCCAATTCAGAGTTGTATTAAAAATTGTTCTTGCTCTTCCAAGCTTAATTAATAATGGCAGTGGGCAGGTTTTTTTCCCCCAACAGTACAAAAGTCAAATAAAGCACATCCATCCATAATAAAACATGCCTCACATGGCCCCCAGGGTGAATAGAGGCCTCCTGTAGCAAATCAATGCATTTTTGTAATAAAACTATTCATATTTATAATGTTCTAAACACTTTTCTCTAACTTCTAACTGGGAATGCAGAAGCCTTTCCGGGCAGATGACGTAGTACGTAGGTGTAGCGCATTCGGCGGTGATTAGTGACAAACACAGAAGCACAGAGGATAGAAAAAAAAAAAAAAAAAACTGTTCACAAATTAACATCACTACACAAGGATATGTAAATAAAAGTGTGGGAGGATTTTGATATAAGCCAAGAGGATACTGGTTTTCCTTTGGTAAAGTAAGGAAACTTTGCTTCCTTTGCTCCTGTAAACAATCTTGCGATTACCATTTCTCACGAGTGTGTGCTACGCATACATACTACGTTATCCACCTGGAACGAGTAGCAGTTAGCAGAAGTTAGAGAAAAGTGTTTATAACATTTTAAATATGGATGTTTTTCTAAAAAAAAAAAAAAAAAGTGTTTGCTACCGGAGGCTTTTACTCACTAACACCTCATACATGTATATTTATTTAATCACAGTAACAGGCACGGTAAGTATCAACCATATTGTGAAGTTCTGGTAACCACTGCTGCCACAGCTCTGAGCTCTACTTCAAAAGCCTCAATCGATGAGCTATGCATTACCAGGGTAATGCTGAAGCTGTTGTTTCACCCATAGAGATCAGTGACATTGATTCAATACTAGAGCTGGGTATCGAGTTTGATACTTTTTAGGCACCGACCGAATTGCCTCACTACTATCAAGCATCAAAAAATGGCCTCTTGTTTAGAACCAAATTTCAGTACCTAAGGGGTTAATCTCATCACTGTCAGTGTGACAATAAACATGCAGCATGTTTGATGTACCTAAATAAAGTAGCCTACCGGTATTTGGCTCTGGTGAGACATAATGGAAAAAACACTAGTTTCTGTCAGTCATACCCTGAGACGTGGCTCACACATGACCACTTGATTGGCCGTTGCTCTTTGGCTGCCGTCACATCATCCAAGTGGATGTTTCACACTGGTGGTGGTTGAGGAGAGACCCCCCTCCTGCCCCCCCACATGATTGTAAAGCGCTTTGGGTGTACAACAATACAAAGAGCGCTATATAAATGCATCATTCATTCATGACGCTGTAGTGTGTGTATCGGCACATGGATGCACTGCGCCTTATTTACAAGCAAGAGGAATGCACACGCATGCATCATGGTACTTTCTTAAACGCACGTTGAAGACTGACAAGGAAGAAAAAAATGATTTGAATAAAGTTATTTTTGATTTCTTAATGCACATAAATAATTCTCATAGCTTTATAAAATTCGGGTTGAAAGACTGATGTCACGTGGACTATTTTAACAATATCCATACTACATTTGGGCTTTGAATGTGGTAGTTCCCTTGCTGTCTATGCAGGAACAGTAAGCTCTCAAATATACACTTACCTAAAGGATTACTAGGAACACCTGTTCAATTTCTCATTAATGCAATTATCTAATCTACCAATCACACATGGCAGTTGCTTCAATGCATTTAGGGGTTTGGTCCTGGTCAAGACAATCTCCTGAACTCCAAACTGAATGTCAGAATGGGAAAGAAAGGTGATTTAAGCAATTTTGAGCGTGGCATGGTTGTTGGTGCCAGACGGGCCGGTCTGAGTATTTCACAATCTGCTCTGTTACTGGGATTTTCATGCACAACCATTTCTAGGGTTTACAAAGAATGGTGTGAAAAGGGAAAAACATCCAGTATGTGGCAGTCCTGTGGGTGAAAATGCCTTGATGCTAGAGGTCAGAGGAGAATGGGCCGACTGATTCAAGCTGATAGAAGAGCAACTTTGACTGAAATAACCACTCGTTACAACTGAGGTATGCAGCAAAGCATTTGTGAAGCCACAACACGCACAACCTTGAGGCGGATGGGCTACAACAGCAGAGTACCACTCATCTCCACTACAAATAGGAAAAAGAGACAACAATTTGCACAAGCTCACCAAAATTGGACAGTTGAAGACTGGAAAAATGTTGCCTGGTCTGATGAGTCTCGATTTCTGTTGAGACATTCAGATGGTAGAGTCAGAATTTGGCGTAAACAGAATGAGAACATGGATCCATCATGCCTTGTTACCACTGTGCAGGCTGGTGGTGGTGGTGTAATGGTGTGGGGGATGTTTTCTTGGCACACTTTAGGCCCCTAAGCGCCAGCCAATTGGCCACCGTTTAAATGCCACGGCCTACCTGAGCATTGTTTCTGACCATGTCCATCCCTCTATGACCACCATGTACCCATCCTCTGATGGCTACTTCCAGCAGGATAATTCACCATGTCACAAAGCTCGAATCATTTCAAATTGGTTTCTTGAACATGACACTGAGTTCACTGTACTGAAATGGCCCCCAGTCACCAGACCTCAACCCAATAGACCCGGAGTCACCAACCCGTCGATTGCGATCAACAAGTCGATCCTGGAAGCATTTCAAGTAGATCGCGAAGATTTTTCAAAATCTGAGAAAAAAAAATATATATATTTTTATTCATTATTTATTAATTTAAAATGCACCATGTGTGAGCCTATTGTGTGTAGGGCTGTTTCGAATGCCATTTTTTGAGCTTCGAAGCTTAGGTGGCAATCAATATCGAATATTCGAAGCTTCGGTGGGTGGGGCTAAATATATAATAATAGTGTCGGTTTGCATTTGTATCATCTTTCACGACTTCACGTTTCACTCTTCGGCATCGTAAATGTGTTGCGGCAGACCCAGTGGAGTGCAGTGTTGCATTTGGTGCAATATGATCAGGTGGCACACATTCTTTAAATATTAATAAACATTTAATAATCTTTTAAATAGAACAGTTTCCGGTACGCATTACACGGGCAGGTTTATGCTCCGAAAACGGACAGTGCACAAGTGATACAAAACACAAAGTCTGTTGAGAGCAAGAACTTTAATAAGGTATTAATAACGAACATTTCTTTAAAACAAATGAATCCCAAAACAGAAATTAAATTAGTAACACACAGTGATTTCAACGAACTGTAATAAATAAAGAACACGGTAGCATGCTTATAAACAGTTGAATAAGAATAAATGAATTGTTTTTAAAATGACACAAAATGTAATATCTATTACAATTAGTTTTATTCTATATAAGGGATTTATTTTGTCTTATTCTGACTTTTTGTTAATTTAAATCTTTAAAATGCGCGATGCTTTTATTGAAAGCATGTTGCGGTGTTTTTTTTAATTTATTATTATTAGCCTGCAGTTCGTTGAACTACATTCATTTATTATTCGTAAATGTAATAATTACTGACACCGTAACGGGTTGGCTATTTAAATTTAAAGTAATTGTAATAAATTTTATTCACTCCCTTATATAGAATAAACTGTAATAGGTTAAATAGAACAAGGTAATGTTAGCCTAGCTAGACAGCTCACATTTCAATGACAAAAATATTTAGGCTCTTTCAAACACTTATATAAATCGCAACCCAGTGGTTGGAAACTATTGTGAAACTACCTATACTCGTTTCATGTTGTGTGCGAGGAAGATGAGTTTGTCCACATTTTCTGGTAAAAGGGAACTTCGGGTCTTGTTGACGATGTAGCCAGCTTTTGAGAAAATGCGCTCTGATGGAGTTGAAGTGGCCGGAACGCAAAGAAGGTGTTTGGCTGCAAATGCCAGTTTAGGGTAGCGGTCACTGTTTTGCTTCCACCATGCCAGTGGGCCCGACTGTAATTTAGTAGCATCTCTCAAATACTGCTCCATCTCTGTCTTTGCGCTGTCTCCGCGTTCTTCTTCCTCTTCGTCATCAGCCTGCATCAGCATTGAAATCTCCTGCTGTTTTTTTTTGGCGGGTGGTGGTGGCGCATCCGTCTCCTCTTCTCCGTGGCTTGCTGACAGCTCTTCTCCCTTGCGAACGATCTGTTGCTGATGCAGATGTTCAGCTAGTCTGACAACCTAAACAAATAGCATTTTCTTAGTCTAATCTATGCGTAGCGCACACAATAATCTTAGTGGCATAATCACAATACATTTTAATTATTTACTATTATATAGTAGTAATAAAAATATAAGTCTAACCTCAATGTATACCAGGTCCTTCTTCTCATCCTCAAGGAATTTAAGGTGCTTAAATCTCACGTCTAGTGCTGAAGAAAGGAGATAGATGCTGGTGGGTTCCAAATTTAACAGTTCCCATCTGCTGTCGATCTCCTTGACAAGGGTATTCTTCATTTCTCTGATGGCAGGGCTGTCATCCTCTTCTGGTGACAGGTGGCGTTTCTTCAGGTTAAAGAGCATTGGCACTGTTGCCGACAACGACAAGTTTGCCTCCTGTGATAGTAGTTCTGTGAGTGTGAGCAGGGGCCCAAGTAATTCTGATGTCTCTTGTGCCAGTTTCCACTGGTCTCCTGTCAAGTCAAGGGTGCGATTTCCTTTCTTAGTGATGCTGGGATCTGACAAAACAGCTGTCACTGGCCATCGCTGCTCCACCAGTCGGTTAAGCATTTCATACGTAGAGTTCCAACGAGTAGCAACATCTTGAATGAGTTTGTGTTGTACAACGTTCTGCTGCGTTTGTTTCTCTTTCAAAGCAGCTGTAGCCTTGGCACTTTTTTTGAAGTGCCCTACGAGATTCCTGGCAGCTGAAACTGTGCGACGGATTCGGTCCAGTTTCAGAGCTTCATTTATGCATAGTTGCAGCGTGTGTCCTGAGCAGCAGACCCCTTGAACGGTTCCCCATTTCTCCGGTTCTTTATTCAGCGTCTCGGTGCACAGCTTCATATTGCTGGCATTGTCGTGAACAACGGCTATTCGCTTGTAATTTGGAATTGCGAATGCATCTGCCGCGTCTCCAAGCTGTTGTGCAATGTTGACTCCTGTATGGCTTGACTCAAATGCTTTGGTTTCCAAAACGAAGGCAGAGAGTTCCCACTCCTGAGTTATAAAGTGACAGGTGACAGCCATATACGCCTCCATACTCACGGAAGTCCAGATGTCCGTTGTGAAACTTAAGGCCGTAGCTTTTTCAACGAGAGCATAAATTTGGCCTCGCAGATCGCTGTATTTAAGAGACAGGGTGTTTGAAATACTGGAACGGTTTGGGACAGTGTAGTCTGGCTCCATTATCTTCATTAATTTTCTGAAGCCTTCGCCTTCAACTACATTAACGGGCCTCATATCCATAGCGACAAACTCCACTATGGCATCTGTTATCTCTCTCTTTCTTTTCTCTGTTAACGGTTTTCGGAATTGCAGGATCTGCTGTGAAGTTTTGGGTTTTGTTGAGCATGTTGATGGCTGCGATACCTGTGGATGTACCTATAAACAAATTATTATTAGCCTGTGCTGCTGTATGTTTTTAAATAGTGTCGTATTTGCAATTAGCCTATTTATCATAGCAAATTAAGCGCATAAAAGCAGTTTTTTTTTTTGTTTGTTTTTTTTTTGCCGCGTGCTACTTACAGAACTCAGGTGATTTTTCAAACTTGTGGTGCTGTTGTGGTAGGCCAGTTTCAAATCGCATATTTGACACACTGCCTTTGTCTTGTCATCCTCACTTAATTTAAAGTGCTCCCAAACAGCTGAGGTCTTGGGCATTTTGTACCTATTCAGTATGAGATGAAATAAATCACTACGTTCGCCAACGGGCGGTTCAAGCATGAGTGAGAATGAGTCCGCGACGGAAGTCACGTGTTGAAAAAAAAAAAAAAGAATATTCGAATCTCAAAACTGAAAATCGAATGCCACCCCACCGAACGAATATTCGAATATTCGATTATTCTAGTACAGCCCTAATTGTGTGTAGTAAATGGTGTCTAGAGGAGGGAGAGGGGTATATCTGTTCAATCAAATAGCCTATAGTTTACATATAATGTCTGTAAAACAACCGCTTTCTTTATACTTTCGCCTGGCACCGCAGCGCGAGTCTCCGCTGACTGCACACGCACCTCCCAAAACAGACGAGACATTTATACTTGATGCAACTGTTTTAGACTAAAAACCAGACCATACAACTGATTTAGACACAGGTGCCGGTGTGATGAGATTATATGGTATTATATGTGATGGTACTATATCCGTCTGCTCGGGCATGATTGTTTTAGGCCTGTAATTGATTGATTATTGAGGTAATAGGGGTGGCACGGTTCGCTGAAAAACAAAACAAAACAAAAAAACACACGGTTCGGCACGCGCTTCAACTTAAATCTGACAAAGCATCTGTAATATCATCTCACTAGCGTTCATATGAGCAGTAATTTATCCCGTCATCAGCTGGGTGCTGATATCTGTGTTTAAATTAAACTCATTTAAGCGTTTTCAGTTTAAACATTTAAGAGCCAGAGGACATGAATATTTGTGCGTGCGCTCATCCGAAGCACGCAAACCCGCGCCTCTGCACGCGCGCAAATATAAGCTCTCTCTGAAGTATTGTGTTTAAATGGAAAAATTCACACAAAAATCATGTCAAAATGCCTGTTTCGGTAAGTATCCCACAGCAGACATAGCCGGCTGAACGTAGGCCACTGTATCAGTGCATTCTCTTAAAGTGACAGTCTTTATATTAATCGAACAGCAACAACAAATAAATCACTCACTGCTCCTGATTAAAAAGCTTTTGTAACTTAATAAAGAAAATTCTTTAATTTATACAGTCAAATATGCGATTTTACATTTGTTTTACATTTGATTACTTTATTCAATTTCTGTAGCTCAAAATGAATGTAGGTCTGTAATTTGTGTGAAAATATTTTTGAAGAATTGAAGGATGACTGTTGTCATAATATTTTGTATGCTCGCTGCACTAACCTGAGTATTTCCATTTTGAAGTGTTTGAAATATGTTTTAAAAGGGAAAGTGAAACAGTTTATTATTGGCTTAGGCCTGTAATTGACTGATTATTGTGTTTAGATACGAGTAATAAGCCTGTGGAAATAATTAATGTTATATTACTGTTGAAAATGTTGTATTATTGGCAGTTTGTATAGTTATATACTATTTGTATAGTTAAATAAATAATTTGCTAGAAACTAACAGGCAACAAGAACGTCAGAGTAGAACTTACATTGTGGCCTTTTTTAAATAAATTTTTGCAAGTGGTAGATCTTGGTTTACATTTGGACTTTGGATGTGATCTTAGGCTCGAAAAGGTTGGTGACCACTGCAATAGAGCATCTTTGGGATGTGGTGGAACGGGAGCTTCGTGCCCTGGATGTGCATCCCACAAATCTCCATCAACTGGCAAGATGCTATCCTGTCAATATGGGCCAACATTTCTAAAGAATGCTTTCAGCACCTTGTTGAATCAATGCCACGTAGAATTAAGGCAGTTCTGAAGGCGAAAGGGGGTCAAACACAGTATTAGTATAGTGTTCCTAATAATCCTTATATATATATATATATATATATATATATATTTTAGGGGTGTAACGGTTCACAAAATTCACGGTTCGGTTCGGTACGTTTTAGATACAGCAAAAAGAAAAAATTGGCAGATAAAATTCCTTGATTTTTAAAAAAATGTTTTATTTATTAAAACTAACAAAGTATGTTTTTTTTTTTTTTACATTGAACAATGATGGAGCTATTCTTTACCCATCTTCTATGGTGTTTTCTTAGCAGCATACTGTATAAAACAAAAACAGCTCCTTATAAAAAAAAAATTAAAATGTTATATTAGTTATGAACAAATACAAAGATGTAACTTTTTATATGGAACTCTATAACTTTATATTTAGTGTGTTTTTACTCAATTGGTTCTCTATAGGGCTTATGTTTTTTGGAACAAAGCAGGAATTACGGTCTGTCTGAAATGGGCTCGTGAAGGAATACTGTAACGGGGCTCAATTACATTAAGCATGTTCTTAAAACCTACGTTTTCCCCTACAGAGTCAGGCGCTCGCTCACTCAGTACCCTCTGAAGGCTCGTTGCAAAATGGCTAATGCGTTTAACAGACCAGAAATAGAAGATCCTCCAATAACCAACAGGTCTGGTGTTTGGGTGCACTTTGGATTCCCTGTAAGCTATAATGGTGATGATAGAATGAATGGTAAATACTAAGGTCTCATATCCGCGGCTATAACGTAAATGTAGACTACCAATCGCCGTGGTGATGTCTTTTGCCCTGTTTGAATCCGTTGGAAATGTCTGTCTAAATGCTGCGGGGATAGTTTTCATGCGTGTATGTTTCTCCTTTTTTCCGTCTTTTCCCAGATACTGACACACTAAGGTGATGTCGGCGTAAATGAGTTGACATGTTTCAAGTATTCCCGCTGGTGTTTCTTTTTTTTTTTTTTTGTATTCCCGCTGGTGTAGGCTACCCTAGATGTGACATATCGTTGTTTTTTTATCCACCACTCTCTTGCCATCACCATTATAGCTTACAGGGAATCCAAAGTGCACCCAAACACCAGACCTGTTGGTCATTGGAGGATCTTCTATTTCTGGTCTGTTAAACGCATTGGCCATTTTGCAACGAGCCTTCAGTGTGTATTACTGAGTGAGCGCGCGCCTGACTGAGTAGCCTAACATAAACATATAAGTTGGTGTTTTTTTCTTCTTCGGGGGTGTCAGGGGCGTTGCCTGTTACGTCGTTTGGGTTATTGGGCTACCTTGTTGAACGCATATTATATTTCACATTTTTTTTTATTTTCCAAATATAATTAATTAGTCCAACGAACCGTTCGGTCCATAATGCATACCGCGTACCGAACCGAAAGCCTCGTACCGAACGGTTCAATAAGAATTTATATATATATATATATATATATATATATATATATATATATACTTACAGTCATGGCTGCTTAAGTTTTTATAATAGCAATTTGCATATACTCCAGAATGTTATGAAGAGTGATCAGATGAATTGCATAGTCCTTCTTTGCCATGAAAATTAACTTAATCCCAAAAAAACTTTTCCACTGCATTTCATTGCTGTCATTAAAGGACCTGCTGAGATCATTTCAGTAATCGTCTTGTTAACTCAGGTGAGAATGTTGACGAGGGTGATGCTTGAAATCATTGTTCTTCCATTGTTAACCATGGTGACCTGCAAAGAAACGCGTGCAGCCATCATTGCGTTGCATAAAAATGGCTTCACAGGCAAGGATATTGTGGCTACTAAGATTGCATCTAAATCAACAATTTATAGGACCATCAAGGAAAGAG